>NW_021703780.1:51967848-52132236 GCF_005190385.1 Monodon monoceros | reverse complement strand
TTGGGTTTTGTTTGTTCTTCTTTCTCTAGTTCCTTTAGGTGTAAGGAACTAGAGAAAGAAGAACAAACAAAACCCAAAGTTAGTAGAAGGAAAAAAATCATAAAGATGAGAGCAGAAATAAATGAAATAGAAACAAAGAAAACAATAGCAAAGATCAATAAAACTAAAAGCTGGTTCTTTGAGAAGATAAACAAAATTGATAAACCATTAGCCAGACTCATCAAGGAAAACAGTGAGAAGACTCAAATCGACAGAATTAGAAATGAAAAAGGAGAAGTAACAACTGACACTGCAGAAATACAAAGGATCATGAGAAATTACTACAAGCAACTATACGCCAATAAGATGGACAATCTGGAAGAAATGGACAAATTCTTAGAAAAGCACAACCTTCAGGGACTGAACCAGGAAGAAATAGAAAATATAAACCGATCAATCACAAACACTGAAATTGAAACTGTGATTAGAAATCTTCCAACAAACAAAAGCCCAGGACCAGATGGCTTCACAGGCAAATTCTATCAAACATTTAGAGAAGAACTAACACTTATCCTTCTCAAACTCTTCCAAAATATAGCAGAGGGAGGAACACTCTCACACTCATTCTATGAGGCCACCATCACCTTGATACCAAAAGCAGAGAAAGATGTCACAAAAAAAGAAAACTACAGGCCAATATCACTGATGAACAGGATGCAAAAGTCCTCAACAAAATACTAGCACACAGAATCCAACAGCACATTAAAAGGATCATACACCATGATCAAGGAGGTTTTATCCCAGGAATACAAAGTTTCTTCAATATACGCAAATCAATCAATGTGATACACCATATTAACAAATTGAAGGATAAAAACCATATGATCATCTCAGTAGATGCAGAAAAAGCTTTTGACAAAATTCAACGCCCATTTATGATAAAAAGTCTCCAGAAAGTAGGCATAGGCGGAACCTACCTCAACATAATAGGGGCTATATATGACAAACCCACAGCCAACATCATTCTCAATGGTGAAAAACTGAAACCATTTCCTCTCAGATCAGGAATAAGGCAAGGTTCCCCACTCTCACCGCTCTTATTCAACATAGTTTTGGAAGTTTTAGCCACAGCAATCAGAGAAGAAAAAGAAATAAAAGGAATCCAAATCGGAAAAGAAGAAGTAAAACTGACACTGTTTGCATATGACATGATACTATACGTAGAGAATCCTAAAGATGCTACCAGAAAACTACTAGAGCTAATCAATGAATTTGGTAAAATTGCAGGATACAAAATTAATGCACAGAAATCTCTTGCATTCCTATACACTAATGATGAAAAATATGAAAGAGAAATTAAGGAAACACTCCCATTTACCATTGCAACAAAAAGAATGAAATACCTAGGAATAAACCTACCTAGGGAGACAAAGGACCTGTATGCAGAAAACTATTAGACACTGATGAAAGAAATTAAAGATGATACAAACAGAGGGAGAGATATAGCATGTTCTTGGTTTGGAAGAATCAACACTGTGAAAATGACTCTACTACCCAAAGCAGCCTAACAGATTCAATGCAATCCCTATCAAACTACCAATGGCATTTTTCACAGAACTAGAACAAAAAGTTTCACAATTTGTATGGAAACACAAAAGACCCCGAATAGCCAAAGCAATCTTGAGAAAAAACAGTGGAGCTGGAAGAATCAGGCTCCCTGACTTTAGACTATACTAGAAAGCTACAGTAATCAAGACATTATGGTATTGGCACAAAAACAGAACTATAGATCAATGGAACAGGATAGAAAGCTCAGAGATAAACCCATGCACACAAAGATATGGTGATATGGTTACCTTATCTTTGATAAAGGAGGCAAGAGTATACAATGGAGAAAAGACAACCTCTTTAATAAGTGGTGCTGGGAAAACTGGACAGCTACATATAAAAGAATGAAATTAGAACACTCCCTAACACCATACATAAAAATAAACTCAAAATGGATTAAAGACCTAAATGTAAGGCCAGACATTATCAAACTCTTAGAGGAAAATATAGGCAGAACACTCTATGACATAAATCGCAGCAAGATCCTTTTTGACCCACCTCCTAGAGAAATGGAAATAAAAACAAAAATAAATAAATCGGACCTAATGAAACTTCAAAGCTTTTGCACAGCAAAGGAAACCATAAACAAGACAAAAAGACAATCCTCTGAATGGGAGAAAATATTTGCAAATGAAGCAATTGACAAAGGATTAATTTCCAAAATATATAAGCAGCTCATGCAGCTCAATATCAAAAAAAAAAATCACAACCCAATCCAAAAATGGGCAGAAGACCTAAATAGAAATTTCTCCGAAGAAGATACACAGATTGCCAACAAACACATGAAAAGATGCTCAACATCACTAATCATTAGAGAAATGCAAATCAAAACTGCAATGGGGTATCACCTCATACCAGTCAGAATGGCCATCATAAAAATTCTACAAACAATAAATGCTGGAGGAGGTGAGGAGAAAAGGGAACACTCTTGCACTGTTGGTGGGAAAGTAAATTGATACAGCCACAATGGAGAACAGTATGGAGGTTCCTTAAAAAACTAAAAATAGAACTACCATATGACCCAGCAATCTCACTACTGGGCATATATCCTGAGAAAACCATAATTCAAAAAGAGTCATGTACCACAATGTTCATTGCAGCACCATTTATAATAGCCAGGACATGGAAGCAACCTAAGTGTCCATCAATGGATGAATGAAGAAGATGTTGAACATATATACAATGGAATATCACTCAGCCATAAAAAGAAACAAAATTGAGTTATTTGTAGTGAGGTGGATGGGCCTAGAGTCTGTCATACAGAGTGAAGTAAGTCAGGAAAAGAAAAACAAATACCGTATGCTAACACATATATATGGAATCTAAAAAAAAAATGGTTCTGATGAACCTAGGGGCACGACAGGAATAAAGACACAGACATAGAGGACTTGAGGGTACAGGGAGAGGGAAGGGTAAGTTGGGACGAAATGAGAGAGTAGCACTGACATATATACACTACCAAACGTAAGATAGATAGCTAGTGGGAAGCAACTGCATAGCACAGGGAGATCATCTTGGTGCTTTGTGACCACCTAGAAGGGTGTGATAGGGAGGGTGGGAGGGAGACACAAGAGGGAGGAGATATGGGGTTATATGTATATGTATAGCTGATTCACTGTTATACAGCCGAAACTAACACAACATTGTAAAGCAATTATACTCCAGTAAAGATGTTAAAAAAAAAAAAAAAAAAGAAAAGAAAATCAACTCAAAGCAGCTGAAGCCGAGAAGGGAATTTATAGTTTAGTAAGTTTAAAGTCCAGGGTTGCAGCTGGCTTCATCTGTGGCTGTTTCCAGGGGTCAAATGATCACACGCTCCACTTCTAGGGAAGGATCTTTCCACATGGCAATCAAAATGGTGGTCATGGTGAATTGTACAAATTGAAAAGTGTTCATTTTCCCTGTTACCTCTCTCAGAGACGGACAAGCTTTGCTCAAATCCATCTCTCATTCAATCACTGTGACCACTTGGGTAGGATGCAGTAAGTGATCACACCTTGATCAAGTGGCACACCTACATCTGGGAAGAAAGGAGCCTGTCACCACTCCACATCTCATACACCATGCTTCCTGTTTTTGCAGCACTATAAAGTTTCCCATACACAAAACTGTAAGTGCTAAAACTGAGTCAGGGCAAACAAAAACAGTTGGTCCCTCTTCCCCATCACCCAAAAGAAAAGTGGTTGCAACCCAAAGGTGGATGGGAAAGGGTGTTAGGCAGAACAAATGTATAGGTACCTACCGTAGTGCACCACAGGGTTGAATTGCTTTGGTGTAGCGGCAGATGGAACTCATTTCTGATCATTCCAGCTCCCTTATTCTCTTAAGACAGGGGTCCCCAACCTCCGGGCTGCGGACAGGTGCAGTCCGCGACCTGTTAGGAACCGGGCCGCACAGCAGGTGAGTGGCAGGCAAGAGCGAAGCTTCATCTGCGGCTCCCCATCACCTGCATTACCGCCTGAACACTCCTCCCCCAACCACCGCCGCCTCGTCCATGGAAAGATTGTCTTCCACGAAACTGGTCCCTGGTGCCAAAAAGGTTTGGGACCACTGTCTTAAGATATTTACTTGTCAAAAGCCTTTTTTTTCAGTCACTGAAGAAAGCTGACTGATGATTTTTAGTTCACTGCCAATCTTTAAAATCTAACGTAGGGACTTCCCTGGCGGCCCAGTGGTTAAGACTTCGCGTTTCCACAGCAAGCGGTGCGGGTTCGATCCCTGGTCGGGGAAACAAGATCCCACATGCCAGTGGGGCAAGGCAAAAAAAAAAAAAAATTAAAAGTAAGTAAATAAATAAATATAAAAAATCTAATGTAAATGAACCAGAAGTCTCAAACAACTAATAGTTCCACCATGAACTCTCCTAACTCAGACTTTATTTTTGCTCCAGTAGTCTTGTCACATGCAGTGAAAATATTAGCTTTACTTTGTAATTGTCATTTGAGCGTTTAGCTTTTAAAATGCAAATTATTCATCTTTGTGAGCCACTTTTATTGATAAGGTGCACTTATAATGAATTCATTCACTTAATCCAAGTTTTACTCTTTGTCATGGCATTTTCTTTCTTTCTTTTTTTATAAACAAAAATAACAATTCAATATTAAGTTAGAAAACTTTGACCAGCTGCTATTCCTGACTAAGCCAGTGTGCATCTGCATAGTAAAGAAAGCTTTCAAAATCAACATGTTCATTATAAATTTTATTCCAAAGAAGAAATGGGGCTTCCCTGGTGGCGCAGTGGTTGAGAGTCCGCCTCCTGATGCAGGGGACACGGGTTCGTGCCCCAGTCCGGGAAGATCCCACGTTCCGCGGAGCGGCTGGGCCCGTGAGCCATGGCCTCTGAGCCTGCGCGTCCGGAGCCTGTGCTCCGCAATGGGAGAGGCTGCAACAGTGAGAGGCCCACGTACCGCAAAAAAAAATAATAAAATAAATAAAAATAAAAGAAGAAATGATCAAACCACTATTTTTTTTAAAACAACGTTTACTTCTTTACTAGCCCTTGAAAAAATACAAAAACAGATTATTTGCAAAAACGTGTTCTTGTAGCAGGAGACTTGATGTGGGTTACCACTTCTGGAGTTCCGTCCATAATATATTTGGCTTCATCTCTGCATATTCCCATACTTTTATTTCCAGAAAATGCTGTGTGGTATTTGGTTGAAAATATTTTCATCAGTTATTTTATCAACACACATCTTCACAGACATCACCATTACAAATATAGTAAACAATTTCCTAATTAATAACAACCGTGCATCCACTCAACTATAGGAAAAGGAACTGGATTACATATGACTAAAAAAAATCATACTCAGGTGTGTCTATTAACTGTGCTATTTTTATAAGAACGCATTTTCCAGATTGGCAACCTCTTTTGACCTAAACAGATTTGGAAATATCTACCATGTAGCATGTCACTAATTTTTCATGTTTTTTAAATAAACATCAGTTTCCAAGGTAATTAAAAAGTCATTCTGGGAGCTTTATGAAATTTTTAATTGATGTGTGAATTTTATTGTAATGCTGTAGCCAGGGCTTCTTTCTTTATGGTTAAAAAAAGTTTGCAAGTTTGATTTTTAAATGTCACTTCAAATATAATGGTTCCAGGCAATTAATACTCAGTTTTCTCAAAAAACCATATACAAACCTTTAGTCTCATTCATGCATCCACAATAATAGAAATTTGTATTAAACATCTGATTATATCTGTCTACATTTTAGATGGATTTTGGCTTGTTAAAATGATGATTGGAATACATCACTGTCAAAATAAGCACAGGGAAATTTGGGTAGTTGTGAGCTGTCAGTAACTTCGATAATTTCAGGTTTTTCTGAATTTCTCCTGTTCTCACTGTTTCAAACTTACTATTATAACTTACTCCTTTTCACTATTGATTCCTGTTCCCATTTGAAAATACAATTATCAATATTTTAAAAGTATTACAATTAAAGATAGTGTGGTATCAGCTTCCAGAATAATCCCCATTCTTGCCTTCAGTTTTCATGCCCTAGTATTGTCCCCTCCCACATCTCTGCAAATAATAAGACTATTGGAGAAATGATGGTGTGTGACTTCTGAGATGAGGCCATAAAAGACATTGTCACCTTCTCCGTTGTCTTGGGTCTCTGACTTTGGAAAAAGTCTGCTGCCATGTCATGAAGACAATCAAGCAGCCCTATGGAGAAATTAATGCAGTGAGGAGCTGAGGCCTCCTGCCCACAACTATGGGCATGAGCCACCTCGAAGGGAGATTCTCCAACCCTGTCAAGCCTTCAGATGACAGCAGCCCTGGCTGACGTCTTAAGTGTAGCTTCCTGAAAGAGCCTGAGCAAAGACATCCAGCTAAGCTGCTCTCAAATTCCTGGCCACCAGAATCTGTGAGATTATGAATATATATTGTTGTTTTCAACCATTAAATTGAGGTAATTTGTTACTTAGTAATTAATAACTAGTAATAACTAGTAAAGACAATCAGGCAGAAACCAGAGTTTCAGCACAGAAACTTTTTGGTGCTTTTTTTCTTAGAAAACTCACTGCTAAATGAAATGAAAAAGTGCCACTTGTAACAAAATATCCCATCAGAAGCAACTGGGCAGGAATTGATTTTATGGGAGTTAGTAGATCTTTTTTCTTTATCACACAAAAAAATTAAAAACAGTTTTATAAGGTGGGAAATTTATTTTTGAAAATACTGGCTGGGTGTATCCTTGTGGACTGGGCAAGAAGTCTCACATTAATGCAATGTCTCCCAGTGATATTTTCAGGGCTTTCTTACCTTTGATATATTGGATGGGAAAACATCACTGGACACCCTGATAATATCAAACCACCAAAATTTCCTATCATTCATTACACATAAAATTTTACATTTTTCCAGGCTTTTATGAAAATAAGATTGGCTGCCATGAAAAAGTGGGATATTGTTTATTTTCCTTACTGAATGTATGTGACAAAACCTTTTTAGGGCTTAAAAATTCTGACAAGAACTCCTCCATATAGGTCCCAGGAACCAGCCAAACTGGCCCGGCCATGATTGCTGAGCTCAGCCTGGCATTTCCTGCCTCTACATCCAGATTCCTTCTTGCCCCTGGGATCCCTTCTCTGCTTCTCCTTGCTGAAATCACATCCATACTCCCACTCACCTCATTTGCTCCTATCTAAAAAAGTGTCTCTTAAATCTGCCATGTGAGAATAATATTTCCCACCTTGGACCATACCCATTTATGACTATTCCCACATTTACCATCGTAACATATATATTTTTGGAGTTGAAAGTTTGGAGTTAAATTCTTCTCCCCAAGAAGCATTTAAGTTCCTTCTGGATTTGAGTTATCCCTTAGAGAACTTAACTCAAATTCTTAAAAATGGTAGGAAAACCAAAGGTATTTCCCATTTGAAGTATTACATAAATAAGTCCTTCTGTACCCCAGGGTCATAGTGGGAAGTTAGGAGAATTGAAGCCATTGGTGGTACAGTTGGGTAGAGCCTTCCTAATAGGCAGGGTGATGGAAACTCTGTAACTCTCAATTCATCTTGAAACGTATCCCCATTTTAACTCTTAGCCCCTTTCTTCAACAAAGCACTCTGCTCATTGGGAATCCACTTTTGACTTTCTTATATTGGAAATGTATCAGAAAATATTTACTCATAGAAATAATTTTACAACAAATATTGCTGGGACAGGTAGGTCTATTTCATCATTAATTTCCAGAGCGACCTGTGAAGTTTTGTCTGATCTTTTTAGCTGGACTTCCTTAATACTTGTGTTTCATTTGTATAGGGGTTAATTATATGCCACCTAATGTTGTTTTTCAAATATTTACTACATTGATGGAATCTTTTTTTAAAAAATTTTTACTGAAGTATAGTTGATTTACAATGTTGTGTTAATTTCTGCCATACAGCAAAGTGATTCAGTTATATATATATATATTATTTTTCATATATTTTCCTTTTGTATCCACTTCTCAATGGATTTCATTTGATTTTTACCAAAAAATGAAAAAAATGTCTTTGTGGTGGGTAATGGCATTTGGTTTTACCTTACTTACAAGCTAATAACTTGGTCTTTTGCTGTTTCCTAGTTGCTAACAGAAGACCCAAGACTTCTGGGTCAGAGGCAAAGGCCTTTTCTACTCATGGCAAAATACACAGTGCAAGCTTCATGTTTGCAACGGTTCCCCTTTGCCTCCCAAATTTCATGGGGTTGTGTTACAGGAGAGAAACAGAAGCTGGAGAATCCTCCATTTTAGAGCAAGCACTAAGTAAGCCTGTTTTTTGTCTTGGAGAGAGACATTATTTCATCCCTCAAGGTTGCTCACTGAAAACATACCAGGTAAAGAGAGGCCACGAGACAAGCTGGGACCTGGGACCTGGGACCTGGTACCCCTTACTGCAGTGCTTGCACCTGGACAAATGTCTCCTTGAGCAACAAAATACAGAGAAACTGTGAGGGACTAAAAATAACTGTGCCCATGTGCAACTGGGGCAAATTATAGACAATAAGATACAAAAAGACCAAAAAACCCAACTGCCACTTCTGAAGAGCCAGGAGCAAAAACAGTGTGTCAGGAGCAAAAGCAGGGTACTGCACATGCCCCCTGCACACAACACCACCAAAGGGGTGGGCAGACCGCCTAAGCCAACCCTCCAGCCCGACCCATGACATACCCCTACCCTCACCCCATATAAGGAACCTGCTCGCCCCCCTGGAGGAGTGAGCAAGGGCACCTCTTACTTGTTTTTGCTCCCCCCTGCTGCAGCAGGGGCCCCAATAAAGCCTTGCCTGATTTCTTGTATGGTCTCTTATCAATTTCTGTTGATTAAGGAAGGCCAAGAACCCTGGTTGGTAACAGTTAAGGCCTTGCTTTCTTGGCATACCCAACAAGACATATGTGAGACTTACGTAGGAGCCTCTCGCCCTACAGTCATTACTGATTTCCTTTATTTATTTATTTATGACTGCAGCACGTGGCTTGCGGGATCTTAGTTCCCTGACCAGGGATTGAACCCGAGCCCTGGCAATGAAAGCACTGAGTCCTAACCACTGGGCCACCAGGGAATTCCCCCTAATTTCCTTTATTTTGACTGAAACACTGGAGCTCAGAGAAGTTAACAGATAACTTAAGTTTACACAGCTAGTAATATCAGAACTTGAGTTTTCTAATTCTAAATTGGTGCTATTTTCAATAGACCTGCACTGTCTAATATATAAAACATTTTAATAACAATTTTCATTTTGATCACAGTTCTAAATAACATTTGAATATTAATAAAATATTAAATATAATAAATAAAATTATTAAATATACAATGTAAGAAAACAGTAGCTATAACTTTATTCAATCTTGTTTTAAAACATCATTAAATAAAATATGAAATATAATCTATATATTACTAAACATAACTTCACTTATTTCTTTTTACTTTTCAAACTGTGGCTACTAGAAAAAAATTAATTACATATATTAATATTTTATGGTCACATATGTATTATATTTCTATTGGATAGCCCTGCAATAGACTATAACTCTTTTATCCCTTGTTTTCCTTTTAATTCTTTAGCCTTAACTTTTTTCCCCTACTTTTTATTAGTTTTAACATACATATAGTAAACACACCATGTACTAGTCTTAAGTGCACAACTTGTCGAATTGATACCTATGCATATACTGCAATGATCACTACTCAGGTCAAGATATAGAACATGTCCATCACTGCAGAAAGTTCTCTCAGGCCCTAGTCAATTTCCTAGTCAATACCCACCGACTCCCATTCTTTGTGATAACACCTCTTCTAATTTTTATCACCATCAGTAAGTTTTCCCTGTATTAAAACTTTATGTAAACAGAATCACAGAGTATATATTCTTTTGGGTCTGATTTCTTGCGCCCAACATGGTGTTTTTGAGATTCATCCTCATTATTGAGTGTATCAGTAGTTTGTTTTTTATTGCCTTGTAGAATTCCATTGTATGGCTATATACCACAGTCATCTATTTTCCAGTTGGTGGATGTTTGGGATGTTTCCAGTTTGGGTTATTATGAATAAAGCTGCTCTGAACACTCGTGTACATATCCCTCTTAACCTTTGGGAGAGACTGTGATCTATCTTTGGTGAGCCACCCAATGCCCCCACTGCCACTGTAGTACCTAACACAATGCCCTTCTTGATGGGTATTTATTGGAAGTATGGTTTCAAACTAGCAGTGTCGTGATTTGTCTGTCAGTCTCCATGTGGAAAATAAAGTCCAGTGTCAGAAGAAAGTCGACTCAAAGTTTCCACTATTATCATAAATAATGAACAAATAGGTCAGGAAGTCGGTCTCCTGTATTTAAATGATCTATTTCAGTCTAGTTGCCAGTTAAAAATAGACTTGTGCTCCCAGATACATTTAGTGACTGATTACGAAAGAGTGTAGATGTTTCTTATGCTGTTTTCCCCCCTAATATTTCTACCCATTTTCTGTGCCTGCTTGCTCTTCTCTTTTTAACAGCAGTTCAGAGAAAAGCAAGTTCTCGGTGGAAATACTGTATGGATATTCAAAGAAAGACTGTGTTATATTGATACAAGGAGTGTTATTATTTTGGTAGTAAATTCCAAACTTTTCTGTTTGTTTGTTTGTTTTCTTTTCTTTAAAATTATCTATTTGGGAGAAGCCAGACATCCTGTGTTTAAATCATGAATCTGAAATTATGAGTGAGGCTGGAGACTTAATCTCTGAGCCTTAGTTTTCTCATCTTTAAAATGGGGATGTAATACCTTCCACATAGGGTTGCTTGGAGGATTAAAAGACCTAACATGTGTCAAGCTGAGCTCTTCAGGCAATGGCGTTTGTGAAGCCCAGTTCTCATTGGACCCACGCTTTCTTCCTTCATGAGCTGCTATTTTCATTTCCTGTTCTCTTTGTCTCTCTGATAACTTGGGCATCGTCAGATATCTGTCTGCCAAGATTCCTAAATTGTGTGCTCAAGTACCCCAGGGTGCTGCCATAAACTCAACAAGAGCCTTCCAGGATAGCTTGAATTTTAAAAGGAGATGGTGATATTTGGCATCTGTCCGTCATGGAGTGAACTACTAGCTCCAAGGAGTTAGAAGTTTCAGCATTAGATTGTGGTACATTTCTTTCATTGATGCCATTTTTGCAAGGCTGTGTTTTCTGTGGTTGCTATGATAAAAAGCCAGTGCTACATGAGAAGCAATGTACCACAGGCAATGTCCAGTCTGATTCCCAGGTTTGAGAAATTGTGCAGTGTACCAACAGGTGCAGATATCTCATAAGTAAGTGTGCTTATTTAAGAACGAAATGAAAATGCACTTTTTTTTCAAATGCTTACTAAGATGTTAGGATGTGAATACTTATTGTTTGGCTCTTACAATTCAGTAGATGTATTTCTTAGGTGTTTCTTTTGGTCTAAGGTTCTGTGAAAAATCACTGATACTAAAGTGCCGTGAACTAGAAGGCTTGAGAACTTTCTGTTCTAACGATATTTAACTGAGGACAGACAACAGTGCTATAGAGAAATAAGTAGATTTTGTAGTAGGTATGTAATGATAATAACAATGTTAAATTTAAATAGTCAAGACTACATCTTGTAGATAAACATGTTATTCCTCAAAAAAACACTTTAAAACATTTTATTGAAGTATAGTTGATTTACAATGTTGTGTTTAATTTCTGCTATACAGCAAAGTGACTCAGTTATACATATATATATTCTTTTTCATATTCTTTTCCATTATGGGTTATCACAGAATGTTGAATATCACAGAATGTTGAATCATGTGCTATTACAGTAGGACCTTGTTGTTTATCCATTCTATATATAATAGTTTCCATCTGCTAATTCCAAACTCCCAGTCCTTCCCTCCTCCACCCTCCACTCCCCCTTGGCAACCACAAGTCTGTTCTCTATATCTGTAAGTCTGTTTTTGTTTCGTAGATATGTTCATTTGTGTCTTATTTTAGATTCCACATATAAGTGATATCATGTGGTATTTCTCTTTCTCTTTCTGGCTTACTTTGCTTAGTATGATCATCTCTAGGTCCATCCATGTTGCTGCAAAGGGCATTATTTCATTCTTTTTAATGGGTGCATAATATTCCATTGTATATACATATGTACCACATCTTCTTTATCCATTCATCTGTCAATGGACATTTAGGTTGTTTCCACATTTTGGCTGTTGTAAATAGTGCTGCTATGTACATAGGGGTGCATGTATCTTTTCTAATTATAGTTTTGTCTGGGTATATGCCCAGGAGTGGGATTGCTGGAGCATATGAAAAAAATCACTTCTTTAATTAGCTAATTCCTATATGTTCTCAAAACTCAATTTATACATAAACCTCTCCAGGAAGCCTTCCCTGGTTTACACCTCTCCCACCCCCATTCTCAGTGCCATCTAGATAAGAAGCCTCTCATATAGGCTTCCAAATACCTTCTGCTTACCCCATCCTCGCATCCTGGGAATGTTGATTTTCTTGTCTGTACTTAGGTTTGTTGTGGGTAGAGACCAGATCTAAATGAACTTTGTATCTGTGGACCCTGCCACAGTGTGTAGCACATAACGAGCTTTCAGAAGATATTTGTCGATGAATTAAAGAAACACACAGAGGGTATGCATAGGTAATAGTAACCAGCGTTACTAAACACTTCATAGGTACTTCCAACGTTACTCAAATGCCATAATATTATTTTATAACGTGAAGACTATTTAGTTATCAACTTAAAGACCTTGAGTTACACAAGTTCAGAAGGGTGAATGGAGACAACAGAGGGCTTAGGGCAGTAGTAACTTTTGGTCACAGGGACAGGTAGGGCTGAACCTAGAATCCAGAGCCTCCTACATTTTTTTTTTTTCCTATATCACATACTGCACCTGGTCCCTGGCAATTAGAAAACAAACTTCTTTGGGTTGGACCCCTTTTTTATATTCTTCTGTAACCCATATGAACAGAACCTTTAGACACTCAAGGAACAGTTACTACAGTTTACTTGATTGAGGCCTAACTGCAGGGAGATTACAGTCAATTAAAGATGGAAGAAACTTTACATTACAATACAAAGAGAAACAGAGAAATATAGAAAAAACCTCAGAGTAAACACAGAAGAGAGGTTTTTTTGAATCTGGAGAGTGTATTATTATTGTTTTTGTTGTTATTATTTTGTTACTGTGAACATTTCAAGCATTTCATTACATTCATTCACTTGTTCAACTTAAATTGACTGAGCACCCATTATTTGCCAAACACCATCCAAGGGAAAACACAAATGATCTTGGAGCTTTCTGTGTAATAGAGGAGACAGATACATAAAATAATTATTAAATTGTGGCTGGAAATAATTGGCAGGAAACTAAACACAATGTGCATTTATTTTTTTTAATTTTTATTTATTTATTTATTTTAGGCCACACCGCAGGGCATGCGGGATCTTAGTTCCCTAAGGATCAAACCATCACCTCCTGCAGTGGAAGCGCGGAGCCCTAACCACTGGACTGCCAGAGAAGTCCCAATGTGCATTTAGAATGTATTATAGACCAGTTTACACACACTAAAATGGCTAAAACTAATTACCCCAACCATACCAAATATTGTGGAGGATGTGGAACAACTGGAACTTCCGAGTACTTCTGCTGGGAGTGTAATATGGTCCAGCCACTTTGGAAAACAGCTTGGCTGTTTCTTCTAAAGTTAAACATACACTTCTCATACGACCTAGTAATTCCAGTCCTTGGTATTTACCCAGGAGAAATGAAAGCCTGTCTCTGCACAATGACTTGTACACTAATGGTTATGGCTGGTTACAGCTGGAAAACTGAAAAATGTAACAACTCAACTGTCTATAAACAGGTGACTGGGTCACGAACTGTGGTTCTTCCATATATGGAATACTACTCAGCAATAAAAAGGGATTACTGACACACCAACAGCACTGGATCAGCCTTAAAACGTATGCTAAAGAAAGAAAGAAGCCCGAGTCAATAAGAGTACAAACTGTGTGAAGTCACATGAAATTAAAGAACAGGGAAACCTATGCTACAGTGATAGAAATCCGATTAGAAACGCTTGGCAAGGCAGTGGTTATTGACTGGGATGTTCCTCGAACTTCCTAGGGTGATGAAAATGTGCTCCAAGTTCTTTAGGATGGTAGCTCTTCACACTGGTGAATACATTTGCCAAAGCACATGGACTGAACACTTAAAATCTGTGCATTTTACTCTGCAAATTAAACCTTAGTTAAAAAAAAAAAAAGCATCACATGGTGACCCAACCGGAAGCAGGAGTCATGGTGTTTGTTTTTTGTTTTTTAAATAAGGAAGTGTATTCTACAAAGTAAAACAACAACAACCACCACAACAACAAAACAAACCCAAAAACCCGGGAGTGGGGCTGGGAAAGTGGAATTCCAAGTACCAGAAACTTTCCAAAGTATTGGTTTCAAGTGGAGGAAAACCTGGAAGTGTTCTCGATTTTACAGGGCGAGGGCAGGCTGCTGAGATGGCGGGTTGCAGAGAACTGTCGGCTTCCCGGGGGTGCCAACACGGTCCGACCCCAATTCCCCGCAGGGGTCCCACTGTCCCCAACGGTTCCCGCCCCTGCCTCCGCCTCCGCCCCCGCCTCCCCCGCGAAGCTAGAGTCCGGACAGGCGGGCGGGCGCTCGCCCGCCGGCGTCGCGTTGACGTCAAGCGCGCGCTGACGTCGCCGGCGGCCGCGGCCTCTGAAGCGGGTTGGGGCGCGGGGGGCGCCGAGTTTGACTAGTTTGGGGGCCGATCCGCGCCTGACGCTATACCCGCCGCGCCCCACGAGCCGCGCCTTGGCCGAACCCAGCGCGTCCCTCCCGTTCCCGTGGGGCCCCGCGCTGGCGGCTGGGCGGCGCTCGGCGAAAGTTGGTCCCTCACGGGCGGGCGAGCGGTCGCGGCCATGGAACCCCGCTGCATGGAGTACTTCAGCGCCCAGGTGCAGCAGAAGGACGTAGGCGGCCGCCTGCAGGTCGGCCAGGAGCTGCTGCTCTACCTCGGCGTCCCCGGCGCCATCCCAGACCTGGAGGAGGACCTGGGCTGTGTGGGCAAGACGGTCGACGCTCTCACCGGCTGGGTGGGTTCGAGCAACTACCGGGTAAGCGGCAGCGGCGCGGCCTGGCCGGGCACGCCCTCCCCCGTCGGCCCTTTAATCACGGATGTACGAGGCCGGCTGGGCGAGCCCTCGGGGGGGGCGTCGGTCACCTCGGAACCGCCTCGCGAACTCGGGGTCCCCCGACGCGCCCCCACCGGGGAGCCTGCCTCTCCGAACTCGAGCCGGAGACCGACTTCCCACCACGACCAACTTTTTCCACAATTGTGAACAGTGACAAATTCAGCGATTCCGTGACGCCGCACCGTGCGGAGTTCCTTGTCAGTGGGATATAATGTTTCGTCACGTATTTTAAAAAATCAGTGATCATTTACATGCATAAAAGGTTCGAAGACGTTTTACATTTCTACGTACCTATGTAAACACTACCCAGACCAAGACGTAGGACATGAGGATACAAATTTTAAGTTGAAAGATGTCAAGTTAATCCCTGTTCATTAGTGATTTTTATCCTACTTAATCGCCTGTTTCTTTTTTTCTTATATAGTTTGTGTGTGTGTGTGTGTGTGTGTGTGTCTGGAAGGTTGTGCTTTTCGTGTCTAAGGCATCTTTAGAGCTCAATAGCATGCCTGATTAAGTTTACTGTTAAATCCAATGAAAAGATGCTGACCTCATGGCATTATTTATTTGCTTTTCGTTATGGCCGACGGAAGGCAGTTGAATGCTGTCATTTTGTTTTGCCGCAGTTGAGGACTGACTCGGATTTGAAACCGTGCCGTAGAAGGTTAGCTGATGCTGACAAAAAAATAAAAGGATGAGGTACAAGAAGGAATGAGTGTTTCTGAAGAGCCGGTAGTAGGCAGGTTGTAATGTAGCCAAGTTGGGAGACCAGGTAAATATTCTGTAATCAGCCTGAACTGTGGTTTTTGGCAGTAACTTTTCTTTCTAGTCTTCTGGTGGCAGTGTTGCTTTAAAATGTTGGCCCAAACGTCCTGTGGATGAAGTGATTCTTCTTAGTAATAGATCCTTATAACCCAGCGAATAGGCTGTACTTTGAAAGCATTATCATCATGGAGAAGAAAAGCAAACTCTAAAATTATTATGCAGATTTAATGGTGAAACTTATATGAGTTTTGGAAGGGTTTGACGTTTTACAAGAATAATAGACAGTTTGAGAATTAACCACTTTAGTGCTCCATTATATACTATCTCTTTATTATTTTTAAAAACTGGGAAAAGTTAATATTTAAGAATATGTCATTACTGTTTAGGGGATTAGTCTTATTTCTTTGGAAGAAACAAGCTAAATTTACTTACACTGTAAGAAGAGCATACACACTCAAGATAGGTGATTTTGTGTTACAGCCTAGGCTGCTGTAGAAAGTCGGCTCTTTGGTAATGCTTGCTATCCTTCCCAAGTGAAGGTTGATGTGTCACCTCTACGCTGGCTATGGTTGAATTGGCTTTGGGCCATTTCACTCCTCAGATGTACCATCAGTGAATGGCAGTTAAGTAGTCCCATCTCTTGAAACATATTTTTGGCTTCTGTGATACCACAGTATCCTGTTTTTTCTTGTCTCTAAGCACTACTTCTACTCAGTGTTATGTTTTTCCTTTAACTGATCCTTAAGAGTTAGAATCCTTCAGGGATCTGACTCAAGTTCTTATCTCTTTACTACACATTCTCTCCATGGTCCTCAGTAGATACTATAGCCTGAGACAATTTCAGAAATCCGAAGAGAACTCCCACATCCTCACCTACATACTTCCTTGTAGCTGTGCCCATATAACTCTGTCTTCTCTGTTATAGTGAACAAATTATCTATCTTTCCCACTTCTACCAGTCCCCCCACATGGGTATGAAGGCATGTGTATCCCATGCCCTCTTGCCTTCTCAAGGACATTAATTCATTAATTCTGATCTCTCCTTGAATCATTAGTTCTCTCCTTTCTACTGAATTCTGTAGTATAAGAGCTTTTCTGACATTGTTAGGGAGAGGGCATTCTAATTAGTTTATTTGGGATTTATAAACTAAGTTACCAAGCTAGGTCATCATTTTTTATTCAAGATACAATGAATATTTAAATCTTTTGAAAAAAGTGTATCATGGAATTTTTTGAACATACATACAAATAGAAATGTACTTAAATTTCAAGTTATGCTGAAAAAAATATAGTTTTTCTTTGGATTTGATAGTACTTCAGAATTTGAGTTTCTTAATAACAGTGAATTTGAGTGACTATACTTATATGCTGGGTATTATTCCAGATATTGAAGACCCACCTGTGAACAAGACTAGAAAGCCTTATTCATTCAGCTTCATTTGGATATTAATTGAGGACTTACCATGTGCAGACAATCTTCTGGGCACTTGGGATACAATAGTGAAAAAAAGACAGAAATCCTTGCTTAGATTCTCGTGGGCGCAGAGGAATAAACAAGATAAAATAACTAAAATCTGTAGTATGTTAGATGGTGGTAAATGCTTTGGAGAAAAGCAGTGAAGGGAATAGGAGTGTTGGGCAGGATGCAGATGTTGGAATTTTAAATAGTTGGTCATTGAAGACCTCACTGAGAGAGTGATATAAAGGAGGGAAGAGTGAGATCACTGCTGTCTTGGAGACAGATAGGTATAAAAATTGAATAGTTTCAAGTAACAAGTGTTTGTAAATCAACTGATATGAAAGAATGAGGAGAAGATGAGACTATTTTGGAAGTAAAGGAAGTGAGGTGAAATTTGAGTACAGACAGGAAAGAAATACAGGAATGAAGAATGCCTTTAGGGAGAGGAAACTGCAAATGCAGAGAACCTAGTTCTGTGGAGGAACATAAAGAAGGCCAGCATGGCTAGAGTTTACAAGTGAGTGAGGTGTTCAGAAAGGTGAAGTTGAGGAGGCAGGTAGAAAGAGCTTCGTAGGATTTTATTCTAAATTGGCGGAGGTTTTTATGTAGAGGGTTGGCTGCTTTGTGGGCAGTGGACAGTAAAGCAGCATAAGAAGAAGGAGAGCGATGGTGGCTAAGGCTTGTTTGGTAGCAGTGGCAGTACTGAGTAGTGGAAGATTTGGTATGTGACTTGGTGGTAAAGCCAATAGCACCTCCTCTTGCATTGAATATGAGCATTGAGAGAGAGCAGTTAGGGGTAGTTGCGTTGCTTGAGCACCAATAGAGGGTAGTATTTACTGAAATGGGGAAGACTGAGAAAAGTTGGGTGAAGGAAGTAAAAAGTTAGGCTTGAGAAGGTCGTTTGACATCCAAGTTGAGATGTTAAATGGACGGTTGGGGTCTTCATCCCAGTGGAGAAATCATAATTGAAGATTAAAAATGTGGGAATAGGTATGTATATTATATAAAATATATATGCTCTGGTGTTTGACTTTGGTAAGGATAGTCCTGTGATTTCATGAGTTCCCAGATTTTAAAATGGTACAACAGCAATAAACTGTCCCTTATAAAATGCAGTTAAATATGATACCCACCATTTTAAAAGTCCTTAGTGAGTATCAGGCATTGTCTTAAGTGCTTTATTTCCATTATCTCATTTTAATCTTTAAGGTGGCCTTAGAAAGTCAGTATTATTTCCTCATTTTGTAGAAAAGATAAAAGTATCTTGGCGTAGGTCCTAGACCTGGTATATTGGTGGAGTACTTAAACCAAGGGAGATCAGGATTTTCCTTTCCTTTTCTATACTTTTGTAAACCTCTTCAATATCCTATCATTTGTCAGCTCTACTCTCACTTTTTAATTTTATCTATCTGCAACTATAACAAGTTGACCCTAAAAATGGAGAAAACAGTAAGTACCATTTATATTATAACTAGTGCTGGGCTAGTAATGTGCTAGGATTTCAAGTCTTATAATCCAAAATCACAGCCCTTTTGCCATTTGAAGGATTTTACTTTTCAATGTTAGCATCACCTTGATTGTATATCTTATAAACCATCAATTTCTTACAATATACTATTTTTTAGTTTGAAGTCTATCTGTATATATGGATGTTGTCTCTTCCTTTTACCTGCCATATAGGAAGAACATCCAGGTTGTTTTTAACTTTTTCCTGTTCGCATTGTCCTTTTGCATTGTCACCTTGTACATGTGCATGGGAGTTTCTGTAGGGTGGTGATTCTGAACCCTGTCAGATTCAGTGCCTTCTTTTAATGCCCCCTTTACAATCCTGAAATAAAATTTATAGATAATACTCAATACACATCATTTTAAAAAATCCCAGTAATGACCTAACTGTACTATAAAGGAAAATTACACATAATTTATAATGAGATAAAATGTTTCAATATGGAAATGTGCCAGCCTGACTACCCAGGAAGACATAATGCTAGTCAGATGGCTGCATCAGTACATATTGCTATAAATGCCGATTCAGACCACTACAGGTATGTGGTTGCTCATTATTCAGACTTCACCAGCGGCATTACTGTTGGTGGTTGTGATATTCTGTGACTATAAATTCTGAACCTTATTTCTTTGACTATACCATCTTAAAGAGATTGACCACCCCATGTGACATTCAATTCATTTAAGTTTTAACTGTCCCATTATCCCTCTTGTCTGAGTTTAAATATCCTAGTCAGTCAATCACACCCTTACATTCATTTTTAATTCTCTTCTCCCTCCTCACTTTTCCTTTGTGGTTCTCATTTGATAAAATGTAATCCTAGTTAATCGAACCCTACCTACCCTGCACCTGCACCAGTGCAACTGAAGGTGGATGGAGAAAAACACAAAACCTCTAACTGATTTCATTTTTTTTATTTATTTTTTTGCAGTGCGCGGGCCTCTCACTGTTGTGGCCTGTCCCGCTGCGGAGCACAGGCTCCAGACGCGCAGGCTCAGCGGCCATGGCTCACGGGCCCAGCGGCCATGGCTCACGGGCCCAGCTGCTCCGCGGAATGTGGGATCTTCCCGGACTGGGGCACGAACCCGTGTCCCCTGCATGGCAGACTCTCAACCACTGTGCCACCAGGGAAGCCCCTGCTTTCATTTTAAATTCCTGACCTTCAAGTGGGTCCTCTTTGGAGCCTGGCAATCTTCCTATGTTTTCTTGGTTCATTCATTCTTTCAATCTGTTCCTCTCCCCTCAGACCTATCAATAGTTCTGCTTCCATCATCAGTTTCAGCTGATGGCCTTGCTTCCTACTTCACTGAGAAAACTGAAGGAACTAGAATTTATTAAGATTCCCACTACTGTATGTACCCACCTTCCAGCATTTGTACCCATGGCAGGCTCTCAGTATTTGTAGAATCAGTGAAAGTGTATGAAAGCACATTTGATTTATCTGCTGGCTGCATTCCTGGAAACCTCATATAGTAAAACTGTGTACACACACACAAAAGTGTTAGCCTCTGATAACTTCAAACAGGGCTTTTATTTACTTAAATGACTGGCAGCAGGGCTACCAAGTATGGCCATATACTTTTGGGCTGCAGAGCTGCAGGGAAGAATACTGTGTGTCTCCAGTAATTGTTCTTGGTTATGTGTCTAGCAGTGGAAATATTGGGTTATACTTCCTGTCTTGTCCCCCTTGCCCTACCTAGAATTTATCAGTATCTTTAAGTTACTTATTTCCCTCCTTTTTTGAGGGAAATAGTTTTTTAATATATTTATATAAAAACCTGATATTTCTGTTCAGGTTTTCAAAATTTGTAAGCCATCATGTTTTACTTATTTGATCTGTGCATACATGTTCACTTGCCAATTATTCTATCCCATTCTTTTACTCATTTTCTTAGATGCTGAGTTAATTTGTGTGGGGAAAAAAAGTCCTGTACACCTACAGTATTTCCTAATGAGAGAAGGAGCATTACAAAAGTATGCTTGTTATGAATAACACATGCCTTTCCTCTGTTGCACCTGTGGTGGAAAAAAATCTATGACTGTGAATTAAGCTTATGTCCTACCTAGATTTCAAGAACTCTTGTTGTCAGGCTTTCTGACTTTTACATGGAAAGTTGTGGTTTTTTGTTTTTTTTTTGGCCGTACTGCGCAGCATTCAGGATCTTAGTTCTCCCACCACGGATCAAACCCTTGCCCCCTGCAGTGGAAGCGCGGATTCTTAACCACTGGACCGCCAAGGAAGTCCCAGTTGTGATTCTTAAATTGGGGGTAATTACTATCGCGTGCAATTACTTAGCTCTGTTGTTGGTTGACGACATTTCTGATTTAAATCATTTTGAAGATTAAACATTATATTGAATTAAAACTCTGTCACCAAGATGACAACTTGCGTGTGAGTTTATTGATGTCAGATTACTCAAAGATGTTCAACCACTTGTAATTCAGAGGTAAAAAGGGAGTGAGAGAGAGAAAGAAAGAATAGGAAAATGACCCTAAAGGTTCTGGGACTTCTTGGGGTTAATAAAATTTCATAATTTTTTTTTTTTTGGCCATGCCATGCCACTTGCAGGATCTTAGTTCCCTGACCAGGGATTGAATCCAGGCCTTGGCAGTGAAAGTCCCAAGTCCTAATCACTGGACCACCAGGGAATTCCCCATACATTTTTAAAAATTTTCAGTTTTGTGGCTTAAAAACACCGTAAAATTTAAGCTTGGTTGTAGCCCAAAGTTTGCTTTTTGGGGTTTCTGTTTTTCTACCTGTTAAAAGGTATGTTATTTGTGCTTTTATGTCTCTCTCTCTCTCTCTCTTTCTCTCTCTCTCTATATATATACACACACACATACATATATATACACAATCATACATATATATAAAATTTGGCTGAGCCACGAGGCTTACAGGATCTCAGTTCCCCCACCAGGGATCAAACCTGGGCCCTGGCACTGAAAGTGCCGAGTCCTAACCCCTGCACCACCAGGGAATTCCCATATATTATATATTTTAAATATTTTATTGTTGTATATTTTATATTATATAATATGTTTATATTTTTATTTTATATTTTATATATACATGTTAGAAAGTACATTATTTTTGCTCTTTTTTTAAAAGGATCTGAATGGAGGCATTTGAGTTCCTAAGAAATTGGTGAGGAGCAAATTGGAATACTGCTCTAGTAGTTTTTTCTTCTTTTTTCAGGGTTTTAGTATTCTACTGAAAGGATCCTTAGCCAAGATGCAGGCTAAGTTGAAAGATGTCTAAATGGAAATTCAAGCAAGTTATTTGTAGCTCCATGGTAAATCTTGATGTTTGCTGTGTCATATTCACTCACCAGATTCTTTAGGAATGTGTTGGCTATTATCGGGTCTTTATTTACTATCCCATGCGAATTTTAGAGCCAGCTAGTCAAGTTGCACCAAAAAATTGTGGCTTTTTATTGGGATTACATTGGATGTCATCTTTTGGGGGGAAGATTTGATATCTTTATAATATTGAATTTATCATAAATTGCAAACATATTGTTTCATCAGTTAAGTCTTTCTATTAATGTCTCAAAGATATCAATAAGTGCTCTTTAAAAAAATAGCATAACCTCAGTACTATTATACATAAAAATTCCTTGATATAAAATATGATGGGTTTAAATTTCTAGTTTTTAAAAATGTAGTACAGATTTTTAAATTAGTTGTTTTAAGAAAAATCAGGATCTGAATAAGGTTCACATGTTGTGATTCATTAATATATTTGTTTTCTATTGCTGCTGTAACAAGTTACCACACACTTTGTATCTTAAAACAAGGTACATTTATTTTCTTACAGTCCTGGAGGTCAGAAGTCAGAAATGGGTTTTATTGGTATAAAATCAAGGTTTCAGCAGGATTGTATTCCTTCTGGAGACCTTAGAGAATTTTCCAGCTTCTAGAAACTGCCTACATTTCTTGGCTTATGATCTTTTCTTCCATCTTCAAAGCCCTCAGTATCTCATCCTCCCAATCTTTCTTTCTGACCACTGCTTCTGTCATCACATCTCCTCTGACTGACTGATTCTCCACCCTGCCTCTTATAAGGACTCTTGGGCCCAGGATAATCCTAGGGTAATTTCCCCATCTTAAGATCCTTAACCACATCTTTAAAGTTTTTTTTACCATGTAGTTAATCTTTTCACAGGTCTGGGGATTAGGATGTGAACACATTGGGAGGCCATTTTTCTGCTTACCTCAGTTAACATGTTTATTTGTTTATTTATTTAGGCTGGGTTGGGTCTTTGTTGCTGCACATGGGCTTTCTCTAGTTGCAGCGAGCAGAAGCTACTCTTTGTTGCAGTGTGCAGGCTTCTCACTGTGGTGACTTCTCTTGTTGCGGAGCATGGGCTGTAGATGCGCGGGCTTCAGTAGCCGTGGCATGTGGACTCAGTAGTTATAGCTCTTGGGCTTAGTTGCTCTGCGGCATGTGGACTCTTCCTAGACCAGAGATCAAATCTGTGTCCCCTGCATTGGCAGGTGGGTTTTTAACCACTGCACCACCAGGGAAGTCCTAACATGTTTATTAAGTCTCTTAATCTGTTTCTCCCTCAGTGCCTTTTAAAAAAAATTCTTGGCTTTTGTTTGTGGTAGAGTTTCCCACAGTCTGGATTTTGCTGATTTCATTCCTATGATGTTTTCTCTGTATTTCCTATAAATTGGTAGTTGGATCTAAAGTTTGATCAGAATCAGTCTTTTTTTTTTTTTGGCAAGACTACTTCATAAGTAGTGCTCTTCTTCCACCAGCTGGCATGTAACATTAGGAAGGCATGTAAGGTCTTGTTCTGTGATGGTAGCAGCCATTAATGTTCAGTGTTTAGATCTCTTATTCATTAGGGTTTGCAATATGGTATTCTAATTATGTCATTCCTTCATTCATTAGCTGGAATACTTTTATAAAGAGAAACTTCCACTGTTTACTAGTATTTGGTTACCCAGTGGTATAGTTTATATATAAACTATAGTTTATAGTTCATATGATTCTTTATTTACTAATTGTCAAAATAATGAGGTAAAAATAACTAGTATCCTCCAGTGTTGACCAGATAGTTTTTGTTATCATTATGAACTCTTGCATTTAACTATATGTAATGCATTTCAAGACAATACAGTTATTATCCCCCCCCCCGTTTTTTTTAAATGTTCAGGCTGGTTTCTTTGGTGTTTTTTTGTTTTGTTTTGTTTTGTTTTGGGCCACGCTGCATAGCATGTGGGATCTTAGTTCCCCAACCAGGGATCGAACTCGAACCCAAGCCCCCTGTAGTGGAAGGGCAGGGTCTTAACCACTGGACTGCCAGAGAAGTCCCCAGTTATTATCCTTATTAATATCCAAGCTGTTCTATCACATGACCCTAATAATCTTTGATAGAGTCTTTGCTATCTGGTATAATGAGATCATATTTTCTGCTCCTGCCCTGGAATCAGCCACTTCTCCAAGAAGCTTTGGTTCCTTTTTGTGGGAAATGGTATGTGGAAACTACAGTGTGGGTACTAATGGAACTTATTGTTACTCATCTGATCATTGTTTCCAGATTTTTTTCAATGCATAGGGTTAGGTTTAATTTAAAGAAAAATATATCATGAGTTCATACTGATATTCTAATTCAGATTCAGGACTGCAGTTTTTACTATTATATATCTTCCATCTGTATCTCCTTCTATCAACAGAATTTCTCAAAACATTGATGGTTTCTTTTTTGCAGAGTTTCATTTTTGTCCTTAGGGTGTATCCCACTGGAGAGATAATAGTCAAATTGCTGTATTTTAAAGTCACTTGGAATAGTCTTCTGTGTGGTTATGCTACTAATTGAGTATACATTTAGGTTTACTTATTTTATTTGATTTTCAATGAAATTAGTTATTGCTACACAGAAGGTATATTCAAAATAGTGTGGTTTCTTTCTCTGTTCCTTATAGCCTATTGCCAACCATAAAATTTTTTTTCTGATTATCTTTCCATTGTTGCTATATTTTAAATAAACATTTATAACTAAATCTATTTGTAGTCCCCTTTTTAAAATATACACATGAATTTCTCCAACTTGCTTTTTTCACTTAATATATCTTGGAGAGCATTGCACAACAGAAGTAGGGTAGCCCTCATTTTTATTTTTAAAGTGTCATAGTACTCTCTAGTGTGGATGTACCATAATTTTTTGAATCTGTCCCATACCACTGATGAATGATTGGATAGTTTCCAGTCTCTTGCAATAATCTTTGTGTGTCTTCTCATAATTTTGCTGGTCTATCTCCGGGGTAGATTCCTAAGTCAGATCTTACTAAGAGTTCATGTTTTTCCTGTTGATTTGAGATACTGCTTTTATCATCTATTAAATTTTGTGTATGA
Source organism: Monodon monoceros (assembly GCF_005190385.1). Lineage (NCBI taxonomy): Eukaryota > Metazoa > Chordata > Mammalia > Artiodactyla > Monodontidae > Monodon > Monodon monoceros. Next base: position 52,106,854 of record NW_021703780.1, on the reverse strand, counting down.
GTGTGTCTATTGGTGCACTTTCACTTAATTTTTTAAATAGCTTTATTGATATAATTCACATATTGTACAGTTCACTCATTTGAAGTGTACAGCTCATTTTTTTTGTAGTATATTTGTAGGTATGCATGACAGTCAGCACAGTCAATTTTAGAACATTTTCATCACCTCAAAAAGAACCCTGATGGCATTTTTCACAGAACTAGAACAAAAAATTTCACAATTTGTATGGAAACACAAAAGACCCCGAATAGCCAAAGCAATCTTGAGAAAGAGCAGTGGAGCTGGAGGAATCAGGCTCCCGGACTTCAGACTGTATTACAAAGCCACAGTAATCAAGACAGTATGGTACTGGCACAAAAACAAAACTATAGATGGATGGAACAGGATAGAAAGCCCAGAGATAAACCCATACACATATGGTCACCTTATCTTTGATACAGGAGGCAAGAATATACAATGGAGAAAAGACAGCCTCTTCAGTAAGTGGTGCTGGGAAAACTGGACAGCCACATGTAAAAGAATGAAATTAGAACATTTCCTAACACCATACACAGAAATAAACTCAAAATGGATTAAAGACCTAAATGTAAGGCCAGACTCTATAAAACTCTTAGAGGAAAATATAGGCAGAACACTCTATGACATGCTTCACATCAGGATCCTTTTTGACCCACTTCCTAGAGAAATGGAAATAAAAACAAAAATAAACAAATCGGACCTAATGAAACTTCAAAGCTTTTGCACAGCAAAGGAAACCATAAACAGGACAAAAAGACAACCCTCCGAATGGGAGAAAATATTTGCAAATGAAGCAACTGACAAAGGATTAATCTCCAAAATATACAAGCAGCTCATGCAGCTCAATATCAAAAGGCAAACAACCCAATCCAAAAATGGACAGAAGACCTAAATAGACATTTCTCCAAAGAAGATATACAGATTGCCAAAAAACGCATGAAAAGATGCTCAACATCACTAATCATTAGAGAAAGGCAAATCAAAACTACAATGAGGTATCACCTCACACCAGTCATAATGGCCATCATAAAAATTCTACAAACAAATGCTGGAGAGGGTGTGGAGAAAAGGGAACCCTCTTGCACTGTTGGTGGGAAAGTAAATTGATACAGCCACAATGGAGAACAGTATGGAGGTTCCTTAAAAAACTAAAAATAGAACTACCATACGACCCAGCAATCCCACTGTTGGGCATATACCCTGAGAAAACCGTAATTCAAAAAGAGTCATGTACCACAATGTTCATTGCAGCTCTATTTACAATAGCCAGGACATGGAAGCAACATAAGTGTCCATCAACAGATGAATGGATAAAGAAGATGTGGCACATATATACAGTGGAATATTACTCAGCCATAAAAGGAAATGAAATTGAGTTATTTGTAGTGAGGTGGATGGACCTAGAGTCTGTCATACAGAGTGAAGTAAGTCAGAAAGAGAAAAACAAATACCGTATGCTAACACATATATATGGAATCTAAAAAACAAACAAAAAAATGGTCATGAGGAACCTAGGGGCAAGACAGGAATAAAGACACAGACCTACTAGAGAATGGACTTGAGGATACCGGGAGGGGGAAGGGTAAGATGGGACAAAGTGAGAGAGTGGCATGGACATATATACACTACCAAATGTAAAATAGATAGCTAGTGGGAAGCAGCCGCATAGCACAGGGAGATCAGCTCTGTACTTTGTGACCACCTAGAGGGGTGGGAGGGAGGGAGACGCAAGAGGGAAGAGATGGGGATATATGTATATGTGTAACTGATTCACTTTGTTATAAAGCAGAAATTAGCACACCATTGTAAAGCAGTTATACTCCAATAAAGACGTTTAAAAAAAAATTGGTTCTGAAGAACCTAGGGGCAGGACAGGAATAAAGACGCAGACGTAGAGAATGGACTTGAGGACCCGGGGAGGGGGAAGGGTAAGCTGGGACAAAGTGAGAGAGTGGCATGGACATATATACACTACCAAATGTTAAATAGATAGCTAGTGGGAAGCAGCACAGGGAGATCGGCTTGGTGCTTTGTGACCACCTAGAGGGGTGGGATAGGGAGGGTGGGAGGGAGACACAAGAGAGAGGAGATTTGGGAATATATATATATGTATAGCTGATTCACTTTGTTATAAAGCAGAAACTAACACACCATTGTAAAGCAGTTATACTCCAATAAAGATGTTTAAAAAAAAAAAAGAACCTGGTAGCTTTAGCTGTTACCTTCCTATCCCCCACATATGCTGGTCCTAAGTACCGCTAATCTACTTTCTATCTATGGATTTGCTTATTCTGGACATTCTTATAAATTGAATCACAGAACATGTAGCCATTTGTGTCTGGCTTTTTCACTTATCATAATGTTTTAAGGTTTATCCATGTTGTTGCATGTGTCAGTCATTACTATTTATAGCCAAATCATATTTGATTGAATGCATATACCACATTTTGTTTATTCATTCATCAGTTGATGGACATTTGGGCTTTTCCACCTTCGGGCTGTAATGAATGATGCGTAATGAACATTGGCATGCAAGCATCTGTTTGCGTCCTGCTTTAATTCCTTTGGGTATATACCTAGGAGTGGAATTATTGGGTCCTCAATGTTTCTGCGCCACCCCCCCCACACTTTAGGCCTTCTTTTTTCTCATGCTTCATAGAGGGGTTTTCTTCTTCCCCAGTGGTAGACTGCCGTTGCTTCTTATTCTGTTCTTGCTGGGTGGTTTATGGGTAGTGGGGCTGGTCCAGCTGTTTTCCTGGTCCAGCTTCAGTCTTAGGAACCCTCTGTCCCTGAATCTTGGGGGCAAGGCTTTATCAGAAATCCTGCCCCTCCTCAGCTGAAACCTTTAATCATCGGAGCCCAGCATGGTTTTTTGCTTCTACCCTTGAAGTAGAAGCCTTGTTTTTTTTTTCCTTTTCTCTTTACTTAATAGGTATGAGTTTTTACCTCTGTCTAGAGGGTAACAGCGTTGTCTTTCCCTCAGTAGCTTCAAACTGTCGTTTCTTTTAGGACAAGGAAACGGGAAAGGTTTGTGCTTTTCCTGCAGAGGCAGCTGCTCCCTTCCTACGAGACCTGTAACCACCAAGAGACTTTCTCTTATCTCCTGCCCTGTCCTCAGTCTTAATTATGAGTGTCAGTGGAGGTTTGTGGAGAAAGAGCTGGCAAGTGGGTGTGAACTCTCCTTGTGTCTGCAGCTAATAGGGATTCTGTATTTTCATGCTAACCCACACTCAACTATTAACAGTGAGTTGAATATAGCTGAATTCTTTTTACACACTTGCATCTCAGCTTCATTTTCCATCTGTCCTCTGCCACATGTGACCTACTGCTTATGTCCCACTCTCCTTGGCACCTGTCTTTCCTAAAGATTTCAACCTAGATGATTATTCTACAACCTTAGCTTTCTGATGAATTCAAGAATAGTTATGGTTTTGTAGATTATTTGGCTTTTTCTTGTTTATGGTGGGAGTGATGGTTTTTTCCAGTTTCTTCATCCCAGACAGAAGCTAGAATTCCTCTGTAATTAAATGTGCTGTTTTGTTTAACTGTTTCATTTATGAAACATTTCAACATTACAGGAAAGTGACAGGTATAGTCAGTGAACTCCTGTGTACCCTTCACCTAATTTACCAGTTATTAATATTTTGCCAAATATGCTATATCACTATCTTCCTGCATTTGCGCGTCATCATCATTATTATTATTTTTGAACCATTTGAGAATAGGGTGCCTTACCCTCATGACTGTTCACCCTGAATATTTCAATCTCCTTATTTTTTAAAAAACTTGGTAATATATGAAGATCTTTATGTCAGCAGTTACATACTGATATTAAAATATGCATCAGTGGGCTTCCCTGGTGGCGCAGTGGTTGAGAGTCCGCCTCCTGATGCAGGGGACACGGGTTCGTGCCCCGGTCCGGGAAGATCCCACATGCCGCGGAGCGGCTAGGCCCGTGAGCCATGGCTGCTGAGCCTGCGCGTCCGGAGCCTGTGCTCCGCAAGGGGAGAGGCCACAACAGTGAGAGGCCCGTGTACGGCAAAAAATAAAAAATAAAATAAAATATGCATCAATAATTTGTATTCATTAAAATTTCTTTCAATCTGTAGGTGTCATTAATGGGATTGGAAATTTTAAGTGCCTTCGTGGACAGATTATCAACACGATTTAAGTCCTATGTAGCAATGGGTAAGTTAACTTTATTTAAAAATTATTGTAGGGTTTGACATACTTTTTTCTCATAATTTTTAACAGAATTAGTTCTTTGTAAATGCAAAAATGTAATTTTATACAACCCAGAGATCTGCCACTTAGCATTTTAATTTGCCGAACATAAAAGATTTTAAGCCTATTTAAATAAATATGTTCCTTTTAAGACAAAAACAAAGGCAAAAAACTTACCGAATATACTGCTAATAGATTTTTACTTTGTATTTTCAAATTTTTAACTTATCTTTTACTTTTTTGTAACATATTAATAATTTATAATATAATTCGCAGCACCACTTTTCACTTATCTATGGTGAAGGACCAGTTTTTTCATTGCTCGTCTACTGCAGACCAATATTTTGTAAAATACAATACAAATAAATTACAGCAAAATGAAATGAAGAAAATACAAGGCTCAGTTTTTTATTGGTAGATTCAACAAATGTATAATTTGCTTTGGTCAGATTGTTTCCAAACCTTGTTTTAGAAAAACTTACAATTTCTTTACCACAAGTAGTTTGTAGACTGGTCCTGGGCTGCTGGCTGTACTTTGAGCAGCACTTACTTACAGTGTGTTTGCAGTCCAGAACGATGTGCTAGTATAAAGCTCTTTGTATAGTAGTTAGATTGCAAAGTTGGCTTTGACTTATCTTTTAAACCTAAGTGACCTTTGTGTGCCTTTTGGAGTGCTTCAGTGAGTGGATTTGGTCCTATTATATAGAAATATATTTAGGGGTAACCTCAGATGTTTGTGATTTCTTCTATGGGTTAAGTTAATGCCTCATAATGTATCATCACCCTTATTTTCAAATTATCTTTGGTCAGCTTCATGTTCGGTATGCCACTAAATTCTGCCAATTTCTTCCTTTATTTTTATTGTCTATCCTTTCAGCAGAAGCATCTTAGTGACTTTCTCTATCTCTATTATTTCCTTTTTAATCAATACCTGGTTCCAATTCAATCTTTGTATGAATATCTTCTGAAAAGATGATTTTTAAGCTGTCAGTCTCCTGCTTAAAATCCTATGATAGATGTTAAAAACTGTGCTTTGCAAACATGTGTTACTTGCTTATGTATTCTCTTAATGTATTTTGAATCATTGTTAGTAAAAATTCATATTTGTAGCTGTCTTGAAAAATTGGCCAGTGTGGCAACCCTGCTCTTCCATTTCCACGTGTAAATAAAGGCAGAAGCTCTGTCGTAGCTTCCTTTTTGTCTGGGTCATGAGCTTTCCAATCCATAAGTCCCTCCCATCTCCTCTTGTTTCCTCATAACTGAGAATTTCAGTTATAATACACAGAGGTTGGAATACTGCAGTTCTTAGGTCTGGTTCATTTTTGGCATTTCTGGTACCTCCCTGACTGTAGGCACCTCTGTTTGTCACCCCTGCCCTGGAGTACCTCCCTATTATTAGTTGTTACAGACAATATTTTAGACTTGAGAGTAATTCTAGGTATCACGTATCTCACTTATTTTTCAGACACAAGGAGGGCCAGATGGGGTTTGATATACCTACTGACTGCTCATATTGAGGCAGTAGGAGTATTAGGACCAGAACCCTAGTTTGCTGCCTCCCAGGACTGTCCTGTTTTCAAAACTTATTTCTGTTTTTCTGTCCTTGGTGTTTCAGTTCTCTCAGCGTGTATGGCTCTTCTCCACCTCAGCAGCCTTATTTATTTGTGATTGTCAGTAAATACTCTCCACTGTCAAAAACTTGCTCACTCTTGTTAGTTCTGGCTTAGCTTGTTTATGCCTCTGCTGTGCTGTTATTTCTTTTTGAAATCCTCTCTTCTTCTCCATGGTCCTTCCTTTCTGGGGTTTTTTTGGATTTTTTTTTTTTTTTTTTATGGCTGTGTTGTGACTTCTTTGCTGTGTGCAGGCTTTCTCTAGTTGTGGCAAGTGGAGGCTACTCTTTGTTGCAGTGCACTGGCTTCTCATCGTGGTGGCTTCTCTTGTTGCAGAACACAGGCTGTAGGTGCGAGGGCTCAGTAGTTGTGGCTCGTGGGCTCTAGAGCGTAGGCTCAGTAGTTGTGGTGCATGGGTTTAGTTGCTCCGCAGCATGTGGGATATTCCCAAACCAGGCCTTGAACCCATGTCCCCTGCATTAGCAGGTGGATTCTCAACCACTGCACCACCAGGGAAGCCCCCTTCCTTTCTGTTTTAACGATTTACTTCTGATTTCAATATCTGGGAGGTTTGCAGATTAATCTTACCATATACTGAATTTTTTTTTACTTCATGATTCTTATACCTGTAAATATTAATAAATTGCATTAAGTTGTTTTTGTTGGTTAGTGTTTTCTGTATGTTTCCCACATATCTACATATTCTCATATGTATAACTTTATCTTTTAATCTCCTAACTCTTTCTGGTTATCCGTGTGCATTTACTGTTAGTATTGTTTTCATTTTGAACCCTAAGTGTTCATTATTTTTCTTAGTGAAACCTGAACTTGTTACTACTTGAGAGTCAGTGTGATATAATAGGAAAATTTCATCCCAGTTTTGCTACCATTTATTGAATGCCCACTTTTTATCCATTTACTGGGCTTCTCTACTTTACATATATGAAAGATAATCCTCAAATAATTATTTCTAATTTGTATGACAGCTCTACAAGAGAGGCTACAGTATATCTGTGTGCTCTTAAAGAGATATAGTACTAGACTAAGAATCCCAGAGTTAGCTTTCTTGTTTTACTCCATCATAGATCTTAGCCAAACCATTTTAGGAGCCTTTCCGTAAAAGGAGGGAATTGAATTAAGTTATGTGCTGAAGGGTTTTTTTGATAATGTAACCTTAGATATATGTAACTTGATGTGGTGATATTGTTTTCCTTTTGGTACACTTAGTTTATTTATTATCATTACAGATATTTTTTATCTTTTTACATTAAAAGTGAAGTTTTAGGAAAATTGAGGTTCATGTTCAGTTATAGACAAAGTACCAAAAAAGTATGGACTCTATTAATGTAATTCTTTAATGTATTTACATTTTCTCTTGTGACTACATGTACTGTGGAAAAATTTGATGTTCAAACCAAAAAAAAAAAAAATACAATTTACATTTAACACTGATCACCAACCAAGTTTGGTTTTTTTTTTTTTTGCCGTACCACGCAGCTTGAGGGATCTTAGTTCCCTGACCAGGGATTAAACCTGCGCCCTAGGCAGTGAAAGCATAGAGTCCTAACCACTGGACCACCAACCCTGGTTTTATGATTCCCCCAAGCCTGGTTTTATGACAACAGTAAAGGATTTCATATTTTACAAATCTTAAACAGATAGTTTTAGTCCAAAATGGTTTTGTAGAAAGGGTATTAGAACAGTCAGGATGCCTGGTCATCAGCTCTGCATCTTGTACAATGGTTTGCATCTTGTACAATGCTAAGAGAATAAAATATGCTAACACCTGTGCTTCAGATTTCTTCCGTGTTTTCACTGTCCAAATTCCAGTCTATGATAGATGTATTTGTTTGTTTAACAAGTTCTTTTTGAGAGTTTACAGAGTGAAAAGCTCTGTTTTGTATTCCCAATAATTATTGATTGCATGTTCATTATCTACAGATCTTTAAGGAATAGTGCTAACACTTCTGAATGGTTATTATGGGTTTGGCCACAGGTGCTTTTTACCAGTTTTACTTATTCTCTCACTAGCTGTGTGAGGTATAGACCTGGATCCCTCCTTATTTTACAGACAAAGAAACTTTGAAGTTAAGAGAAGTTTACTATCTTGCATAATTAAATAACCAGTAGAGCTAGAAATAAATCTTGTTCTGTTTGACTCCAAGAGTTTATATGTTAAAAAGGAAAAAAATTATGAAATTTTTTGTTTAATTTAATAGCTGTAAATCTTAAGTTTATGTAGTGTGAGGTTTTTTGTTTTAGTTGTTTATGTTTTACAAATTTTAGTTTTTAAATTGAAGTGAGCCCCGTTTGGGCCAAAAAAAATTTTTTTTTTTTTTTTGGCTGTGCCGCACGGCATGCGGGATCTGAGTTCCCCAACCAGGGATTGAACCCGTGCCCCCTGCAGTGGAAGCACGGAGTCTTAACCACTGGACCACCAGAGAAGTCCCTTTATTTTGTTTTGTAGTTAAACTCTACCTCTCAGGAATGAAGTGTCTATTTTTTTTTTCATTATTGTTATGTGGTTGTTAATACACACACACACACACACACACACACACACAACACCTCAGTCACAAATAAATGGAAGTAGTTATAACTGTAGCCTAACACTGTGTAGATTACTTAAATCCTGATTTCACTATTTGCTACTTGTGTGACCTTGGTCAAAGTATTTAATCACTCTGGGCCTTCTCTATCAAACGGGCCTACTCTGTTTCATAGGATTGTTATGAGGATTAAGTGAGATAATTCAGTGCTTAGTACATAATAATATCTAACATTTACTAGTGTTTAGTATTGTCTTCTGTCTGTCAGAAGCTATCAGAATGAGTCCCACCTGTAGATATAGGTGAATTTCTCTAGTGTTAACAATGCATCTGAGCAAAATGAGAAGGATTTATATTGTTTCAACTGACAGATACTTCAGTTGCCTCATGATTAGGCTTATGATTTTTATGACAAGCACTTTGTTTTCTTACACAATCATTTCCTTGATTAAGCTTAGATTTTTGGATGATCTTTCCATTTTGTATGGTTGGCTTCTCGCTTGAATCATTTTCTTCCAGAAGGATGTGTTCCTTCTTTCCTTAAATGTTGTTGATTATTATATCAGTTCTGGTGGTTATGTTATAGACAATGTTAACATTGCAGCATTCATTTGCATTACATTACATACACATTTAATTATATGTGTCTATAAATAAACTAGAGACACATTGAATGCTTACCCAGTGTCCTTCACTCTCTGAGTTGTTTACATACATTTCAGTAATCTTCTGAGGTGAGTACTGCTGCACATATTTATGGGTTGAGGAGATAAAGACAAAAAGATTAAATAGTTTGGTCACACACCTAGTAATACTACAGAGTGGTAGTGGTAATTTAAGGGATTACAAAAAGATAATTTTGACTATGAGATGTTTTTGCCCTATGGGCTGACTTTAGAAACTATAACCTCAGTTCTAGCCCCCCTCCCGTTTCCTTCCCCCCACACCTAATAGATGTGATTTCTTTGTGGTGCTTTGTTGATTTATAGTTACAGCAACCTGTTTCATGAAAACTCTCTAAGAATGGACTCTAACCTGCCTTTCCTGCCTCCTTTCATGGAATAGTGTCAAAGTCTTGGACATAATAGAGAAAGACCTCAGTCCCATGGACCCGTGCTTTGTTTTTGTCATTTGAGTAATATGTTGTACATATAGAATAATACGTATCAAGCATGTACAATTTAAAGAATAACTATAAAACCAACACCTGCCTGTGCCCAGGTCAGAGAACTAGAGCTCTGCCAGTTCCTTATATGCTCCCTCTGCATTTCCTGATGACACCTCCCACCCTCTACCAGAGATGACTGCTGTCATGACCTTTGTGATAATCACTCCCTTGTTGGTCTGTAGAACTTAACTGTCTATATGTATCTCTAAACAGAATAATATTAAGTTTTGCCTGTTTTTTGAACATTATTATTATAAGTGGATGTCATACTCTGTATTCTTTTGAAACTTGCTTCTCATTTATTTTTGATTGTATTCGTGAGTAAAGAACTTGAAACAGTTTGCTTACCTCATAACTTTTCATTTATGGAAATAATTGATGTTTGTAATTTTGTAAAATACAGTTTATAATGGAGATGAATTATAAATATTTATTCTTTTCCCCCTTAATTTCTCTAGTTATTGTAGCTTTAATAGACAGAATGGGAGATGCCAAAGACAAGGTTCGAGATGAAGCTCAGACTCTGATACTGAAGTTAATGGATCAAGTAGCACCACCTATGGTAGGCCTACATTTTAGAATTCAGATTTTGCTAATTAATGATTAAATAACAGTAAAGATAGATGGTAATCACTGCAAGTCAGTAAAACCCCAGGGACATAAAAGCTAAAATTTTAAACAGTAAATTATTGCTAATGCTTTAAAGAAGTTGAAATTTAAGATAAAGTGTCAATATTTAACTTTTTGATTTTTTGCTTTCCTTTTTCTTACTTTTCTTTTAATGCTTTTTCAAAAAGCTAACTCATAGATTTAAGTGATTTGACAATGTACTGATTATACTGTTTGTTAGGATTTTCTGGTTTTTGCTACCTACAAATAATACAATGTTCAGTGAGAAAGCTTATTTTGAGAACTACTGAATATTATATGAATTTCTGCAACTCTTACTGAAACAAGGAGAAAATTTCTTATTTTAACAGATGGCTACTAATTATATAAGGCATATATTAGATGACGGTGACCTGTGTTTTATGAATATGGTAGAAAAAAATTGCCCTTACGGACGTATTTTGAAAGAGGAGTAAAAATAAATTGACACGTAAACAAAGATTTAAAGAGTAGCTCATGCCGGGGGCTTCCCTGGTGGCGCAGTGGTTGAGAATCTGCCTGCCAAGGCAGGGGACACGGGTTCGAGCCCTGATCCAGGAGGATCCCATATGCCGTGAAACACCTAAGCCCGTGCGCCACAACTACTGAGCCCATGTGCCACAACTACTGAAGCCCGCATGCCTAGAGCCCGTGCTCTGCAACAAGAGAAACCACCGCAATGAGAAGCCTGTGCACCACGACAAAGAGTAGCCCCCGCTCGCCACAACTAGAGAAAGCCCTTGCGCAGCAATGAAGACCCAATGAAGCCAAAAATAAATAAATTTATTAAAAAAAAATAAAAGAGTAGCTCATGTTAAGTGGGAAAAAAACCAGAATTTACAAAATAATAGTGATACTAATTGTTATCATTTAAAATACAGTTTAAGAATTGTATTACGTATGTTTTATAAAAAATCCAAATAGTAGTGAAAGTAAACTTCCTCAGAGTTTTTATACCATAGAGTATAAAGATATATATATAATCCTTATAATTTGATGGGTATTCTTTGACACTTGCTTAGCAGTTCAAATTTTAACTTGTTTTTGACATGCTGTTATTATGAGTGCTGTAAAGAGCATCCTTGTACATGTGTCTTTGGACATAAATGTAATTATAGAACAGAGTTACAGAGACAGTGTTGCTGGATCAGGTTATTCACATTTAAGACTTTTTGGGTAAACTTCCAAGTTACCCTCCACAAAGTTTGGCAGAGGGAAATAATATTAGTAGAACTGAATATAGAGTCCAGGGAGAATAGAGTTCAGGAGTAGGGATTTGTGTGTATGTGTGAGAGTATGTGTGTATGTACACATTAGTTTAGTAAATGGTAAGGGTGGTGTTTCTTAAATGTGGAGAAAGGATTGATTGGGACAATTGGCTATACGTTTAGAAAAACAAAGTTGAATTCCTTCTTATAACAAACCCGTATAATTGTTTTGGATTGTTTGTATAGGTTTATCTATGCTTTTTCAAAAAAAAAAAGATTATAGTGGGTAGCAATAGAATGATTATGTTTCTGTATTTGGATCCAGTGTTAAAAGGAAAAAACCCCTGAATTATAAAATGCTGAAAAAGCCTGTTCCATGTGACAGTCTGTACTAGTTGCTAGGCAACACTGGACCTTTTAAATGCTTACAATATTACTAGGCTTATAATGGTAACATTGTTATTGAAGGTTTCTAAAGTTTAGAAGAAATTATATGTCCTTGGAAATTTTAAGGTTTTTAAATGTTGGACACAGTTTTTCTGAGAATAATTGAAATCTAAAGTGAAAGATATAAAATAAAAATTGAAAATGTGATTAAGATATTTAAAAATGGGTGAGAGGGCTTCCCTGGTGGCGCAGTGGTTGAAAGTCCGCCTGCTGATGCAGGGGACGTGGGTTCGTGCCCTGGTCCGGGAAGATCCCACATGCCGTGGAGCGGCTGGGCCCGTGAGCCATGGCCGCTGAGCCTGTGCGTCCGGAGCCTGTGCTCTGCAACGGGAGGGGCCACAACAGTGAGAGGCCCGCGTACTGCAAAAAAAAAAAAAAAAAAAAAAAAGGGTGAGAGCAGCATCAGTGCAAATTTGGCTTAGAAAAACTTGTAGAGAAATCTGTGGGAAAATTTAGCTACCAATAAGGTTGGTAGTAAAGTTGGGAATAGATAAAAGATTATAACATGAGTAATTTAATTTTTTGTTATACATGTTTACTTTTCTTTCAAATAGTACATTTGGGAACAGTTGGCTTCTGGTTTTAAGCACAAGAATTTTCGATCTCGAGAAGGCGTGTGTCTGTGTCTTATTGAAACATTAAACATGTAAGTTTTATGATTACTGGAGTATATTTTTCATTTTTCTAAAAAAGAAAAAGCAAAATCCATTTCACAAAGCTCAAGGAAAGCTATGGAAATAACAAATTTTAAATAGTTATTAATTTATCTCTGGCACCAGAGTTTTTCTATTTGATAGCTTTATCTGTTAATTTTTTTGTATATATGTTGTTATCTTTCATGTTGTTAATTTAAAATTATTAGTCATTGATAAGAAGAGTTTCTTTTTTTCTCTTTAGTATGTTAATAGTTGCCAACCAAGTAGATGGTCATATAACAAATACGCTGATATAACTTAGGATCTACCTCTGTTCTGGACCCAGTTTGGAATTTTTTTAAACTCAGTGGTATTTCAACAATTGTAGCCATTTTCCCCAGCCCGCTTTTGCCAATTGGCCCTAGGTTTTCTAGAGCAGTGCAGGTGGTTACCAAAATCATAGACTGAATAAGACTCCCCCAGGTAACCAGACAGTGAAGCTGACAGCAGTGTGCAGAGCTCTGACAGCATAAATGCCACAGAGCTCAGAACTCCAGCCTGAAGAAATTGTAAACTAGGGCTTTTGTTCTCTTTCTGGATGATTTTTTCAAGTTCTCTGCAACAAGATAGGTAATATATAGTAGCTTTCAACTTTTTTTGTAGTGTTACTTCCTTTTCTCTAACTATACCTTCATTTTATTTTCTTTTACTCCTCTATGGTCCTTTCTGCCATCTAGAGCTTGTAAGTGCATTCAGCCTGCACAACTTTCATGGTTTTTGGCTGTCTTCTCATTTGCTTTCAACCAATGACCTCATCAAAATATTAATAAGCATAAATAAAGATCTTTTAATTTACTTATTGTACTGGAATGCAAATTTGTTTGAGACCCAGAGTCTAAAAAACCAGTATTTTAATGCAAAAGCTCAAATTTTCTAAGTGATTGATAGGTTGCTAGGTTTAAGAGTGCCATTGGTTGAACATTTTGCTCTGTTGGATCATGTGTTGACAGTTTTCATTGTCAGTCATGATTATTCAATTTTACATATCTCACATTGTTTAGAATTAGGTTTTGCTTGTGTCTCATATCCTTCATGTTTTAATGATGTGTGCCCGTGCTCTCCACCGTATTTGTCTTATCGAGACAGATAAAAGTATAAGGATATTTTGTTTACTGTTTGATTAAAACCAAATTCTCTTTATTTTTTTTTCAAATTATATTTAGTTTTGGGGCTCAGCCACTAGTCCTCAGCAAGTTGGTACCACATTTGTGTATCCTATTTGGAGATTCCAACAGTCAGGTAAAATTTTATCTACATTTAAGCACTGACTAATTTTTTAGCCACCTCTTGTTTTCTAATGCTCTTGTTCCATTTTTAAAAAGAAGAGAGAGGGTGGAGGGGGGTGGTAAAATCAAGATTCCACTTCATTTTTTTCTTTTAAAGTCTACCACATTTAGTTTTTAAGAACACATTATATTCACAAGCGTAGCTTAAGTTTGTTAGCTGTTTGGCTAGTATTAAGGATAGATGGGACTTAAAGGATAGTTCTTGAGTTTGAAAGATTGAGTAACAAAGAACCTGAATTTCCTTCTCTAGTCCTCCTATAAGCTAGTTGTGAGGGCAGATTTTCAGCTTCCTTTTCATTCCTGCATAACAACTTTTGCAACAGTCATAACCCTGTTTGTGCCAGTGGTATATCACTTGTTGGAAATTTCATTCCCTGAGCTTCAAATACTATAGGCATAAATAGGGGTGTGTTCTGGATCTTGTTTTTTGTGGTGGAGTTGAATCTTGGCTGTAACCCTTTTGGCACAGCTTGGGCATTTGGAATGACCCTGGATATTTCCTTGCTTTTAGGCCCTAGCTGCGCCTCTAGAGGTTTGTAGAGAGTTCTACTGTCTCTTCGTTTGCCCTTCGACAGTGAGCTATGCAAAGGAACTAAAAGCTGTCTTCCACATTCCCGTCTTTAGGCCACATTTATTTTTTCTTTTAATTGTGGTAAAATATTCACAATATAAAATATACCATTTCAGCCTTTCTTAAGTGTACAGTTCATTGGCAGTAAGTACACTGACATTGTTGTGCAGCTGTCACCACCACCCATTCCAGAACTTCTTCATCTTCCCAAGCTGAAACTCTCTACCCATTAAACAATAACTCCTCATTTCCCCCAGTCCTTCAGCTCTTGGTGGCCACGTTTTACTTTCTCTCCAAATGAATTTGACTACTCATAAACGTGGAACCATACAATATTTGTCCTTTTGTATCTGGCATATTTCACTTAGCATAATGTCTTCACAGTTCATCCATGTTGTAGCATGTGTCACAATTTCCTTCCATTCCTGTTTAAGGCTGAATAATATACCATTGTCTGTATATACCACATCTTGTTTATCCATTCATCCATGGGTAGACATTTGGGTTGTTTCCACCTTTTGGCTATTGTGAATAATGATGCTGTGAACATTGGTGTATCTGTTTGCGTTCAGGCCACATTCTTGAAAGGCAGTTTTATTCTATGAAAATATGTTAACCACGATAATGATTTGTAGTCATATAGTTATTATCAGTTCTTTATACAATATTATTACAAATAGAAGATTTTTTAAAAGCCACATTTATTTGCATGTTTCTTAGATTTCTGTAAAACTTTTACAAGGTTTCTTGGCAGGTCGTCTTGGTTTTTGTTAATGACCTGCCATAATCTCCCAGGGGTTTAGAGGCATTAAAACCAACTTGGAGCTTCAAGTTGGTCTGTGAATTTAATGTTACCTTGAGGTGAAGTATTTTATTGTCTCATGTAAGTTTTTAAAGTTCTGAATTATTTGGCAGGTTAGAGATGCTGCAGTATTGGCTGTGGTGGAGATTTATAGACATGTGGGAGAGAAAGTGAGAGTGGACCTTTATAAGAGAGGAATTCCCCTTGCTAGGTAAGTCTTGCTAAATTTATTATTTTGCCAATGGTTTTAAAGGTTTTAATTTCATGTGCTTATTTAAAATAGGTTCAATTTTCTGGAATGCTTTAATATTCAAAAGTTATAAAAGGACATATAGGTTATTACTGTTTAAAAAATTCTTAAGATTCTATACTGTTCTAGACAGGATAGTATAATGAACCTCATGTACCTATTATCCATCTTCAATAACTAACTTGTGGACAGTTTTGTTTGTTACACCCTTACCTACTTACTCTTGTCCTGTATTATTTTCAAGCAAATCCAACTCATAACATTTCATCTGTAATTATTCAATATATTTTTAATTTTATTTTTTAATTTTTTTTCACTGAAGTATAGTTGATTTACAGTGTTTCAGGTTTACAGCAAAGTGATTTAGTTTATATGCATATATATACATATATATAATCTTTTTCAGATTCTGTGCCATTATAGGTTATTACAAGATATTGAATATAATTCCCTGTGCTATACAGTAGGTCCTTTTTGTTATTCAACATATTTCTAAAGGGAAAAAAATTTTTTTTTCCAATCACAACCACAATGCAATCATCACACCTTACATTTTTTTGCAAATAATTCTGTAATATCAAATATCCAGTTAGGGTTCAAATTTTCATAAATGTCATAATGTTTTATAAATGTTGTATATATATATATTTTTTTTTTTCTTTTTTTTTTTGCGGTACGCGGGCCTCTCACTGTTGTGGCCTCTTCCGTTGCGAAGCAACAGGCTCCGGACGCGCAGGCTCAGCAGCCGTGGCTCACGGGCCCAGCCGCTCCGCGGCATGTGGGATCTTCCCGGACCGGGGCACGAACCCACGTCCCCTGCATCGGCAGGCGGACTCTCAACCACTGCGCCACCAGGGAAGCCCTATATATATGTTTTAACAGTTTGTTTGAATCAGTATACAAATAAAGTCCAACAATTAGTTGTTATGTATTAGAAGCCTGTTTAAATCTTTGTGTACCTCCAAGTACTTTTTTCCTTGTGTTTTATTTGTTGAATAAGTTGGGTAGTTTATCCTGAAAAGTTTCCCATATCCTGGATATTACTAATTCTTTTCCTGTGGTGTGGTTTAATGTGTTCTTCTGTCTTTATATCCTGTAAATTGGTAGTTGGATCTATAGACTTGATCAGATTTTCGGTGAGGGGTGGCAGGAGGAGCAAGACTACTTCATAGGTGGTGGTGTGTTCTGTTTACATAAGTCTCATCAGATCTGGCTGCCTCTCTTACCATGTAGATTATTTCCAGTATGAATTATATTTTAGGTAATAAGGTCATCTAAAAAATAAGCATTTTGTTTACTTATTCATTTGCTTTCTACTTCCAGGGTTAACAAAAATTTTATTTGAATAAATTCTGTATCATTTTATGAAAGAAATGGTATTAGCATATATTGACATATTTTGTGTGAGTGTATGTATATATGTTATATTATATATTTTTAAATTTATATTGAGATTATTTTTTTTAAGTATTTAGAATTTTTATTCAGTTTTGACATTCATACAGAATAGTGCATAAATTGTAAGTATGCAGCTCTGTAAGTTATCACAAAGTGAATACACACATGTATCTCCCACACAGGTGAAGAAGGAGAACATTACAACATTCCAGAATCCTCCCCAAATCTTTCTTAATCCTTGTCTTTTCTGTCCTTCCCAGAAGTAACCATAATCCTGACTCTATCACCATACGTTAGTTTTGCCTCTGTTTGAATTTTATATAAATGGAATCATATAGTGTATACTTTTTGTGTCTTTCTTCTTTCAGTTAACATTATCTCTTTAAGATTCATTTGGGTTGTTGGATCGAGCTATAGTTGTTCATTTTCATTGCCTTACAGTTCTCCTTTGTATGAGTAGGTCATACTTTATGAATCCATACTGTTGACGGACTTCTGAGTTGTTTTCATTTTGTAGCATTTATGAATTAATGTTGTTAGAAACATTCTTATGCATGTCTTTTGGTATACTTACGTATTTGTTCTCTTGGAATATATTTGAATGGAAGTGCTGGGCCATAGGGTATGTTTACCTTTAGTTGATATTCACAGACAGTTTTCCAGAGTGGCTGGAATATTGGATGATTTCATTTATATGAAATGGCCAGATATGGCAAATCTATAGAAAAGAAGTTAGATTAATGGTTGTGTAGGACTGAGGAAATTGGGAGGAATGGGGAGTGACTGCTCATGGGTACAGGGTTGTTTTTTGGGATGATGATGACATTCTGAAATTGATTGTGTACATCTCTGGCTTTATATTAAAAACCATTGAATTGTGCACTTTAAAGGGGTGAATTATATGGTATGAGTTTTATCTCAATAATTGGCTGTTATAAAGAAAGATAAGTTCTGAGATACCTAATTACCTCTTTCATATTGTACTTGAGATTTATTATTATGACTCTAAACTTAAATATGGACTTTGGATAGAGTTGCTTTTCCAGTTTTATCCTAGTGCTTTACTGTTCTCTATCCTTATCCTGAATCAGAACCTTCCAGAGCTTTACAGGCCTCTGTTGTTTGGCCTCGTAAGTTGTGTTTTAGATATTCCAGCCTCTGTTGTATTTGCCATCTGTTGAATTTCCTAAATTCTTTTTCTTCCTGAATTACTTAAAAGATCCCAGTCTCTTCTTTCTACTCTTACACTGTTCCTTTCCTCCTTTTCCATCAGATTATATGTGTAATGATCCTCCATTATGAATAAGCTTGTTTTTCTAAATAGCTGTATTATTATTTTATAATAGCTTTTTATTTCTTTTTCCTTTCTTTCTCCCTGTTACTGTTATATTTGCCTGATCTTTCAGTTGACCCCTCTTCCCATTAATGCTGCCTGTATCTACATTCCTTGCTGTATATTTTATCTGTCCCACCTCAATTCCTTACCAACCCTCTTTTCTCTCAGAGCTTCCAGCCCTGAGTTTCCTACTCCCTTTTTGCTACTGAATAGCTGAGTGTTAATTTCATGCTTCTTAACATCTTGTTCTGCCTTTTTTCCCAGAGAGCTTTCCTAAATCCTCTCCTTTCTGTTTCTGGGCTGTCTGGTCTTCATTCTGAAGTCCCATCTTCCAATTCCAGTTTTCCCTCCCCTGTCTCATCTTGTCCATCTAGTCTCTGGGCAGCCTGTCTAGTGTCTGCTCAATTCTCTGGAAGGTAACTTACTTTGTAGGATGAAGGGACCTGTGTCTTTTGACTGCAGTGCTTTCAGATGTGTGAATATTTGTTGAATTTAATGGGGGTAAGAGCTGAAGTTAAGGTTTAGAAATCCCATTATAATGAATTCCTAGAAGGTTTTCAACTAAAAAAAATTTTTTTAGACCAAACAGTATTTTCAACCTCAATTTACAAGTAAAAAATGACAGGATGTGGACCAAGGCTTAACTAAGGTTTTAGAAGTGAAATCATGACAGAACCATTGATGTGAGAAAAACATTTGGCAATTAAAGACTTAACCCAAATCTCTAAGTCATAATTTAAGAATCATAGTGGGACTTACCTGGTGGCACAGTGGTTAAGGATCTGCCTGCCACTGCAGGGGACACAGGTTCGAGCCCTGGTCCAGGAAGATCCCACGTGCCATGGAGCAATTAATCCCATGTGCCACAACTACTGAGCCTGCGCTCTAGAGCCCACGTGCCACAACTGCTGAAGCCCGCGTGCCTAGAGCCCATGCTCCACAACAAGAGAAGCCACTGCAATGAGAAGCCTGTGCACCGCAACAAAGAGTAGCCCCAGCTCGCCGCACCTAGAGAAAGCCCGCGTGCAGCAACAAAGACCTAATGCAGCCATAAATAAATAAATAAATTTAAGAAAAAAGAATAAATCATAGCATGATATAATATTGGAAAGTAAAAATTAGTGCTGTCAGCATGATCCCATGATCATGGTCTGAAAAAAATTTATATATAAATATAAAACATCGGAAAGCATGCAGTTAAATAAGTTCTCTGGATGGTGGGATTGTGGTTTTTTTCTTTGTTCCTATTTATATTTCCTAATTTTCTTCTATAATGAGTATACATTGCTTTTGTAATAAGAAACACTTTTTTTAAAGAAGTGATAGTAGAAGTGTATTATTCTGAATATAAAATCAGAAGTGCTAATAGAATTGCTGTTGAATTAAAATAGGTTAACAGGAAAAACATCAGATTATCAGTCATATCAGCATCACTTTAATTTCTGACATATTTCATTGTTTTTATGTTTGCCTTAAGTTTCCTTAGCATGATTTTTATGTAATTTTTAAAAATGTCTTGGTTACTGAGTATATTCATTATAAGGTTGGAACTAAAGTATTGGCTTGGCCAAAAAGTGCCTTCGGTTTTTAAGTAAAAATAAAAGACACATTTTTCATTTTCACCAAGAACTTTATTGAACAGCGTACTCACCCTTTTGTTCCACTATCTTCTGCCATTTTTCAGGCAACTTCATAATTCCATCTTGCCAAAACTTTTTATCTTTTTGAGCAAAGAACTGTTCCAGGTGCCTTTTACAGTCTTCCAGGGAGTGGAAATTTTTTCCATTAAGAGAATTTTGTAAAGACCTAAATAAATGGAAATCCAAAGGTGCAATGTCTGGTGAATACAGCAGATGAATCAGAACTTCCCAGCCAAGCTTTAACAGTTTTTGCCTAGTCGTCAAAGAAACATGCGGTCTTGTGTTATCCTGATGGAAGATCATGCGTTTTCTTTTGTCACTTTTCGTCGAGTGCTGCTTTCAGTTGGCCTAATTGGGAGCAGTACTTGTTGGAATTAATCGTTTGGTTTTCTGGAAGGAGCTCATAATAGAAGACTCCCTTCCAGTCCCATCATATACACAGCATCACCTTCTTTGGTTGAAGACTGGCCTTTGGTGTGGTTGGCGGTGGTTCATTTTACTTGTCCACGATCTCTTCCATTCCACATTATTGTACAGTATCCACTTGCCATCGTCCATCACAATTTGTTTTAAAAATGGAACGTTTTCATTACGTTTAAGTAGAGAATCGCATGCAGAAATACGGTCAAGAAGGTTTTTTTCGCTTAACTCATGTGAAACGCAGACATCAAAGTGATTAACATAATCAAACTGGTGCAAATGAATTTCAGTGCTTGATTTGGATATTTTCAGTATGTTGGCTATCTCCTGTGTTGAGAACAATGTTGATTGGTCTCAATTAATGTCTCAATTTGATCGCTGTCAACTTCAACTGGTCTGCCTGACCGTGGAGCATAGTTCAGCAAGAAATCTCCCGCATGAAACTTCACAAATCACTTTTGACACGTTTGATCAGTCACAGCACCTTCTCCATACACTGCCCAAACCTTTTTTTTGCATTTCATCTGCGTTTTTACCTTTCTTGAAATAATAAAGCATAATATGCCGAAAATGTTGCTTTTTTTTTTTTTTTTTTTTTTTTGTGGTACGCGGGCCGCTCACTGCTGTGGGCTCTCCCGTTGTGGAGCCCAGGCTCCGGACGAGCAGGCCCAGTGGCCATGGCTCACGGGCCTAGCCGCCCCGTGGCATGTGGGATCCTCCCGGACCAGGGCACGAACCTGCGTTCCCTGCATTGGCAGGTGGACTCCCAGCCACTGTGCCACGAGGGAAGCCCCTTGATGTCTTTTTTTAAATGCACGCTGGTATGACAGCTGTCACATACAGTCTAACAAAATTGTTTCAAATGAAGTTAAAGACAACTAAGTGCTACTAGAGCCATCGTATGGAAAATACCGAATGAACCTTTTGGCCAACCCAATATTTTTGATGGGTTTGGGGAAATAATTTTATGATGAAAATATGAAACTGCTTTGTGTGAAAGTTATCTTTTTTTAAAAATTGAGGTATAGTTGATGGTACAATATTATATAAGTTTTGGGGGTACAACATAGTGATTCACAATTTTTAAAGGTTATATTCCATTTATGGTCATTATAAAATATTGGCTATATTCCCTGTGTTGTACTATGTACCCTTGTAGCTTATTTATTTTATACATTGTAAACCCCTACACTTGAAGGTTACCTTTTCACAAATACACCTGCGAGTGTGTAGAGTGCTACCTGTATTTGACTGCTTTGCTCTACTGAAGAGATGCATTTTGTGTCTGCTTTCAGTGAGTTAATTGTAAAAGAGAGTTGTATAGAGCTAACTGAATCCTTGGAATTGTTTTTTCTCAGGGAGATGGTGAAGGAAATTGTTTCTAATTAAAACTGTATGTAAAACAAACAAATAAAATTTATTCTTTATTCCCAGATTAGAAATGATACTTGGCAAATTTGATGAAGTGCAAAATTCAGGTGGTGTGATTTTGAGTGCCTGCAAAGGTAAGAATAATTAAGTTATTCCAGTTCTCAAACATTTCTAAGATTATTTAGCAAAGTTTTAGACACTAAAATATGTCTTCTAGTCAACTATTATATCACTGATTCAGCAGATTTGACTTTGTGGCTTAAAACTTGTTTAGGATAACAGTCTTTACATCCTGCTGATCATTACCTATCCTCTGATTCTTTTGGAGTAAGTGAAAATTTAATAATGGGTTAATTGTGTAAAATTATACTACTCTTTTGCCTTATATTTGGTATCTTCTGAGTTGAAGGTATGATGACCCTCTTGCCTTCTATGTTCTGTGCACAAAATGTGTTTTTTACTCCCAGAGTAATTGTGTTTTTTTAAAAATTAATTAATTATTATTATTATTTTTTTTTGCGGTACTTGGGCCTCTCACTGTTGTGGCCTCTCCCGTTGCGGAGCACAGGCTCCGGACGCGCAGGCTCAGCGGCCATGGCTCACGGGGCCAGCCGCTCTGCGGCATGTGGGATCTCCCCGGACCAGGGCATGAACCCATGTCCCCTGCATCGGCAGGTGGACTCTCAACCACTGCGCCACCAGGGAAGCCCAATTTATTTTTTTAATTGAAGCATAGTTGATTTACAGTGTTGCGTTAATTTCTGCTGTATAGCACAGTGACTCAGTATATACATATATGCTTTTTTTTTTTTTTTGGCCGCGTTGGGTCTTTGTTGCTGCGCATGGGCTTTCTCTAATTGCCTTGAGTGGGGGCTGCTCTTCACTGTGGTGCACGGGCTTCTTATTGCGGTGGCTTCTCTTGTTGCGGAGCACAGGCTCTAGGCGCGCGGGCTTCAGTAGTTGTGGCACGTGAGCTCAGTAGTTGTGGCTCGCGGGCTCTAGAGCACAGGCTCAGTAGTTGCGGTGCACAGGCTTAGTTGCTCCGCGGCATGTGGGATCTTCCCGGACCAGGGCTCGAACCCATGTCCCCTGCATTGGCAGGCAGATTCTTAACCACTGAACTACCAGGGAAGTCCTCTACATTCTTTCTTATTTTCTTTTCCATGATGGTTTATCCCAGGATATTGAATATAGTTCCCTGTGCTATACAGTAGGACCTTGTTGTTTATTCATTCTATGTGTAATAGTTTTCATCTACTAACCCCAAATTCCCAATCCATCCCTTCCCCACCTCCCCTCCCCCTTTGTAACCACAAGTCTGTTCTCTCTGTGAGTCTGTTTCTGTTTCATAGATAGGTTCATTTGTGCCATATTTTAGATTCCATTTATAAGTGATATCATGTGTTTGTCTTTCTCTTTCTGACTTCACTTAGTATGATAATCTATAGTTGCATCCATGTTGCTGCAAATGGCATTATTTTGTTCTTTTTTATGGCTGAGTAGTATTCCATTGTATATATGTACCACATCTTCTTTATCCATTCACCTGTCAATGAACATTTAGGTTGTTTTCATTGTAGACTTTTTAATGATGGCCATTCTGACTGTTGTGAGGTGGTACCTCATTGTAGTTTTGATTTGCATTTATTTAATAATTAGTGATGCTGAGCATCTTTTCATGTGCCTCTTGGCCATCTGTATTGTGTGTCTTCTTTAGAGAAATATCTGTTTAGGTCTTCTGCCCATTTTTCGATTGGTTTTTTTTTTGTTTTTGTTGAGTTATATGAACTGTTTGTATATTTTGGAAATTAAGCCCTTGTTGGTTGCATCGTTTGCAATTATTTTTTCCCGTTCCATATGTTGTCTTTTTCTCTGTGTGTGTGTGTGTGTGTTTTTTTAATGGTTTCCTTTGCTGTGCCAAAGCTTGTAAGTTTGATTAGGTCCCATTTGTTTATTTTTGTTTTTATTTCTATTGCCTTGGGAGACTGCTAAGAAAACAATGGTACGATTTATGTCAGAGAACGTTTTGCCTATGATCCCAGAGTAGTTGTTTTAGTTAGATGCTTTTAGTAGAAATTGTAGGGTTGATTACTCTGTTACACCTATGTGTAGAGTATCAGTGATCATACTAGTGAAGAGACACAGCCATAGGAACTTCACCAGTGTAATCATTTTTGGCTTCTTAATTAGAATGAGACCAAATAGGAACTCAAGGAGGTTTGGAGTTGGTATCTGGCATTTATTTGATTTTGTGGCTGCTCTTCTTTTTGTAAGGTTGCTAAATTGTGTTTGGTCTTATTGGGTAGCATTTACCTTCAGTCCTTAAGTATTAATTAACCATACATGTGAAGAATATATGCTATTTCCAAAGATAGTATAGGTGGTTTTTCTACCTGGGAAAGTAGGTTCATATTAAAGATAGTATGCTTAGCTTAGTAATGTGCATGATGTTGGAGAAAAAATTTGGTGTATGAGTTGTTATAGTCAAATAATAAGAAAGCTAGTTACTAATATAATTTGGTTCTCTTTTGCTGGATAAACCAAGACCAAGCCTTGTTGTATTGCAGGAAGGCAGATGGAGTGAGAGAATTTAGTGTTAAAAAGATTGTGTCTACCTTAATCTAAACTTAGTTACAGAAGCATAAATTAACTTCAGCACTACCAGTCCTCACCCTGATTGCCAGCTGTTTCTCACTCCTCTTCTCTAAATAGAAGGTGTTTTAAGTACCTTGTCCTTATTTTTCCAGCCGTTACCACTGTCCATTTCCATAGAAACCAGAAACAGCAAGAAGATGGAGAATTGTTAAAATTCCTTGAATTAAGATTGTGTGTTTTCATATCATTTACACTACATACTCATTTATGTATTCCAGACTCTGTAGTTACAGCCCTATGAAGAAAAGTATAATGCGTACTAAAAATTTAAGATATTTATTATTTGGATATGGTTTATTTTGAAAGTATTGTCCTTGTATTTTGTGAGGTTATTTCTGTTACCTTCAAAATAGAAGATTTTTTTGTTTCCTATTCTTTTAGCTCCCATTTCTTTTTCTTTTCGTTATCTCTCCACAAACAGGGACGTTTAGGGTTAGTATCTGGCATTTATTTCTCTTGGAGAGAGTTTTCAGAAACCCTTCTGTTTTGGAGATTATAATCTGAATATTGCAAGTATAGTCAAATGTGAACGTTAAAGTCTATAATACTTATTGGTGTGTAAAAATTGGCCATGATGATTTTGATGACAGTATTAAGCTGTCATTGAAAAATACTTTGATGGCTCTGTTAATAAGGGATGAGACTATAAGAGGAAAGCCCATTTATCATGTTGGTAGGTCCCAGGTCCCAAGCCTCTTTTTCCCCTTGTCTTTATTCTCTTTCAGTGATTTAATCCATACCAAAAGCTTCAAATGATAACTATTTGCTGATGACTCCTAAATATGTAGTTCTAGCCCTCATTTATCTCTCTGTGCTCTAGATCTGGGAGCCTGTGGCCTCGATGACATTTCCATTTGGATGTCTAAGAGACATCTCAGGCTTAACAGGTCCAAAAGTTAAAGCCTGTTGTCTCTTCCTTTCCCTCAAAACTGTTCTTCCCCCAGTTTACCCATTTCAGTCAGTGGTACCACCATCAGCTCAGGCTAGGAAATTTCCTGATTAGAATTAGTTAGTGTTGATCTCCCATTCTAACTAGTCATTTTTGCCTCTGAAATTCTAATATATGCCAAATTTGCTTATTTTTTTCCATCTCCACTGCTAAAACCCTACTCTAAGTCTCCTTTAGCTTTTTTTTTTTTTTATTCTTTCCCTTTTTTTTGCGATACGCGGGCCTCTCACTGTTGTGGCCTCTCCCGTTGCGGAGCACAGGCTCCGGACGTGCAGGCTCAGCGGCCATGGCCCACGGGCCCAGCCGCTCCGCGGCATGTGGGATCTTCCCGGACCGGGCACGAACCCGTGTCCCCTGCTTTGGCAGGCGGACTCTCAACCACTGCGCCACCAGGGAAGCCCTTCTTTAGCTTTTACCTGCATCACTGCAATAGATTTCTGTTTTATGTTTGACCCCTGGAATCTATTTTCTACCCAGAAGTGAGAGTGGTCTTCTTAAAATATAGACGGATTATGTCACAACAGTGAAGAAGACAGTTAAAGTTTTTGCCTCGAGGAGCCTACATTCTAGTGAGAGAGATAGATCATAAACAAGTAAACAAATGGATATCCAGAGTGATTACAGTTGGTAATGAAAGAAATACAACTACTCTGTTTAATGAATTTAATGAAATTAACTTAAATTATTCCTTAAAATCCTTGCTGCTAAGTGAAAAGCCATTAAATGAAAAAGTTATTTCTTAATTTTTCCTAACTAACATTATGTTATGTTTCATCCCAACTCAAGATGCTTGAATAATTTTCACAGGTAGAAAAATACATCAATTGAGCACTGAAAACAAATTTTTATAACTAGCAATTTGAAGGCAAATAAATAGTTTATACCTAAAATAGTGTAATGAAGGTTTATTCAACTCCTTTTTTATTTCTGCACAATTTTTCCCCACATAATTTTCAGTCCCTCTTGGCTCATTGTTATTGTGCACTCAAACTAAAACTTGAAAATAAAGTTATAGACCAGGAAAACATCTAGGACAAAATAAAGGCTCATCATGGAAACTTGTGGAAATAGTTCATGCACACAACAGATTGAAGAGCTATTAAAGATACCACCTCTTTTCTCTCTCACTTGGTGTACATATGCAAAGCAAATTATTGTGAGTTCACCCAAACATGGCATTCTATTCGGATTTGTTTCATCTGATATTCTGTGACTAGAAACTATTATGGTAAGTAAAAAATTTTAATGTGTCTTTGCCTGAAACCATAATAATAAAATATCACACTTCTTATAATATATTCATTGAGGGTGTTTGGGGATGAAAAAATCATTTTACTAAATACAGACAAAAACAGACAAACAAAAACCCAGAGGATTTGTTGTAAAGGTGGTATAACTTTTTAAGAGCCACTGCAGTTAAAAGTTATCATCTACACAGTCATTAAGTGAAGTAAATAGGGTATGGAGATGTGAAGTAACTCACTGATGCCACTTTAGATAGAATAGTGGGGCAAGCGTCTCTCAGAGTTGACATATTTGAATTGAGACTTGATAAAGGAGAATGAGCTAGCCATTGGATACATGGTAGGAAAAATGCTTTGGGCAGAGAAAATGTGACCATAAAGGCCAAGAGGTGGAAAAGGTCTTAGTGTATTTGAAGAAAGGAAGGAAGGCCAGGGCTGACTGGAGCCTAGTGAGGCTAGGGCTCTGTTGGAAGGGAGACTGTGTATGAGAAAAATTGGAAAAGTAAGCAGGAACCATTATATGAGGGTCTTGTAGGCCTTGGGAAGAGTTTGGTAGACTTCTGGGAGTAGGAAGGGTTTTAGGCTGGAGAGGCATGTGGTAAGTGAGAGTGACATGGCCCAACACTATCTTACATACATTTATTGTTTGGAAAAATTGTCTGTTACTTTATTTCCTCTTCCTTCTGCCTCTTCTCCCCTTATACATGTCTTGATACATAACTTTACATCTCATGCTTTTGTCTCTGATTTCTTTCATTATTGCCATATCTACGCTTTTAAGTTTTGATTGAACTCTTTGACTTGATTTTCTAGAGCATTAGTTCAGCACACTCAAGAACACAAAGTAAATTCTATTATCAGAGATTGGAGCATGTCGTTTAATTTGGGAATAGTGAGAAATGCATGGCATTTTTTTTTTTTTTTTTTTTTTTTTTGTCGAGGGTTTTTCAAGCCTCACTTTAATTCTTGTATTACAGAGTAAGTTAGGCAGAATCCTTAAGTGCAGTGGAATTAGCTCTGCTATTAGAAGGAAACTGGATTTAAAATTAATCAAATCATGGCTGAAAGAAGGCAACACCAGCCCTGTAGGAAGGAAAAGACTGAAAGTTGCAGGCCCCCCTGTGATTATGGCAGGGTCTGGTGTTTTCTAGACAGGCTCCTATGCTAACTGAGATACAAGCACAGACGTGTTGGTGGCTGTGACTGCAAGTCTTTTTCTTTTTCACTGAAAAAACTATGCGTAATTCTGATTTGTCAAGTGTGTGTAGGACCTAATGCAGTCTTGGCATGTAATCATTGTAAAATATTTCCCAGCTTCTCTCTTTGAAAACAGTTGCTAGGAAAAGCATTGTTTTAGGAGGCTGGCAATAAACGAAACCACAGAAATTAGGCTTTGAAATTACCTTGATATTTGGCAAAAGAGGTAATGAGGTAACTTGCAGTCTAGTTTATAACATACCCTTTGGTGAAAAGCAAAGTAGCCCTTTTCTTAGGTTGATTTAAAAATGTATCTGTTTGTGACCATGAGCTCCAGGGCCTTCTTGGAGCTTGCCAATGTGCTGATGGTTGTGCAGCTTGGATGGAGGGTGCTCGGTGTCCCTGCAGCTGCGCACTGGCCAGGTTCTGTCTCCTCCACCAGAAGCAAGCTTTGTTCCGTGTGGCCCTGCCGTCTGCATACAGAGCAGCCTTTGATGGGCTGCCTTTGACGTGATTTGTTTACGGCAGCCAGAAATGCTTCTTGCATAATGAGAGCAGTTAATCATGGAAACTGAGCTCTTCCTGTTTGTGCACTTCTAGCAGTCTTCTGTTGTAAATATTAAAAGGTAACGGCAAAAGGATGAAAACCTTTTAAAAAGGCACAAATCAGTTAATTCATTCAGATCATGTGATTGCTACTGATTACATGGATATCTTTAGGGAAGCAGAAAATGATTGCTGAACACATGCCTTGTGTTTTGATGATTGCATTAAAAGTCCCCCAGTGGGATGGCATTTATTGGCTCTCAGAGCTTTTCTGACATTAAATTTCAGGCAGCCAGCACAAGGAGAAACACCATAACGTATATCTAACCTCATATGTGCAGTTAAAGAATAATCTTGATCAAGCTCTGCTAGGCTTTGCTAAATAGACGAGGGCTTTCAGCAAGACCCCAGACTTTTATTTTGAAGTGGAGTAGCAGCTGTTGGCTATTGCGGTGCAGAGCTGCAGCGGCCTGGGTCACACAGAGCTCCGGGTGTCTGCAGGGTGTCTGCAGGCTGCAGGCCGAGCCCAGTGGCGCAGGCACCGAGCTGCATTTATTTGCTGTGCTGTTTGACCTGTTGGTTTGAGAGAGCTCCCTGGACCATCTGAATGGCTATGGGAGATGGTGAGTAAGATTTATTTTTCTTTTTTTTGCTTGTGCTATACACTTCCTTTTAAAGTGACAGTCATCTGCTGTATAAGAAATATATTTCTCCCTAAAGAACGAAGGACGCTTTGTGTGTGTATGTGTGTGTGTGTATATACACACACACACTCGTATGTTCATGTGTGCACGTGTGTGCGTACTTGTCATTTGGTATCTTTTTCTACTTGATATGTCTGTATGGGATCTGGCAAATACAAGATGACAGTTTATCCTGCAACCCAAGCAAACCCTCTGTCTTTGGTGGTGGATATAAAGGGATGTTGGAAGAAACATGGAATAATATAAAAGCTTTGAAGAGAGAACATGGCCTTTGGAAGAATGACAGATTTGGCAGGAAGGTTTAGTTAGCTAGCTTGATATCTTTCCTGTTGTATTTGACAACAAGTAGAATTCTGTGGTGATAAAGTATATAAAGAAGCAAAATGGCTTGCCATGGGCACTGTTTCAATTGATATGTTTGTGATTTGTCAGTGTCCCTAGTAAATAGTTCTCTAGAAAATATTTAGTCTTTTACAAATTCTATACAGGTGTAATCTGATCAAAAATTGATTTTGCCAGTGTTTTATTGTGATAAGAATAATTTTAAAAACATATATAGTGCTGTATAGTTTTCCAAAGCACTTGAGTATACTTATTGTACATTAACTCCTAAGGTACAAATAACTGTGAAGCGTACAGAGTATTTGGGTATTTCCATTTCACAGATTGGAAAACTAAGGCTTGTTGAGATTATAAGTCCCAGATCCAGGCACAAAGCAAACCAGAATCAAATCTGGAGCCTCAAATGTGCATTCAGTATTGTCCTTCATAACACTTAATACTTGAGCATTTTTTTTCATTATTAAACATTTTGTTAAGATGCTTAGAGGTATACTTTATAATTACATCAACACCAGAGATGTGTAAGAAGGGGAATTTGAGGTTACTTCAAAAATGTTTTGTGTATTTTTCACTATGTTCTTTAGGAAGACTGGTCTGTATTTGGGAGTTTTAACTCTAAGTTTCAGCTTCCTTTATGACTGTATAATGACTTCTCTCTAAGGAGTTTGCCCCCTTGGGACGATGTGGAATAGGGTGCAAACTTACCAAAAGGATGATATTGGTAAACAGTCATTTAAACTTTTATACACATGTTAATGGAAATATGATACTAAATCTGGTTTTGCATATTGTTATAGTTTATCCCAAGAATTTACATAAATATTTTATATGTCCTTATAGAAATAAATAACAATATAAACTTCTAATTTTTAAGGCAAAAGCCATCAAAGTTAACAAATTAAGTTCTTATATACTTAATGGCATTGCCAAGTTTGTTTGTTTGATTGCTATTTCTAAACCTTAATTTACAAGCAACTCTAAATATTGCATTTGATTTGGGTTGTATCCAGATTTTATTTCTTTTTTAAGCATTATAAGTTCAATGGCTATCAGTGTATATTTATTTAATTTTTCTTTTTTCAAGTAATACTGAATACATTCAGACTGTATAGGAATGCACTGATTTTTAAAAAATCAAAGTAACAACCTCATAAAGCTCAGAGGGTAACCTTCTTGCATATTTTCTTCTTTAAAATGGAAATACTTTTATTGGATTTTTATTGATAAAGTAATATATCTTTATTAAAAAATTAAACACCTAAACAGTAGTAACAGGTTATCTTGGGATTTATAGTTCTCAACAGTTTCATATATACTTCTCTGTATATTAGTCTCTCTCACGTAATACACATACATCATACTAGTATCATGTGAACACATACAACAAATGGATTATGTTATTCCTAACCTATTTTGTTTCTTATTCTTTAATACACAAATATCTTCTATTTTTAAAAATTCAAACAATGCAGATAAAGCAAAAATCCTCTCAGAACCACCTCCAAGCCCCAAGGCCAGGGATAAGCAGAGATGAGCACTTTTATTAGTTTGGAGTTTGTCTTTTTATACCTTTTACTCTGCCTTACATATATATTAAGTATCAAAATGAATTATTTTGTTTTTGACCATGTTTACATAAATGGCATCATTCTTAACATATTTTTGCCATTTACTATGTCTACTCAATATCGCATAGTGATCTTTTTTTATGCCATCATGTGTAACTGTTTTATTTGTTTGAACTGTTGCACAGTATTCCATAGTATGGATATATCATAACCATTTCTTTGTGGAATTTCAGATTGCTTAATCACATGTAACTTTTCTAAATGATTCTGAAATTAACATCTTTGTACAAATCGTGTGTGTGTGCACATATATATTTTTTAAAATAATTGGAAGTTGAATTTCTGGATCAAAGTTTTTATTCATTTCAAATTGTGTTAGCTATCTCTAATTTCCTCCCAAAGAGGCTTTACCACTTACATTCCCACCAATAGTGCCTTCTATCTTGCATTCTTTTGAGTTCTCATTATTATTAATCTTTTTAAAATTTGCCTATCAGATGGGTGAAAAATATCTCACCCTTTTAAAAAACATCTTTCTAATAAGGTTGATCATCTTCATACGTTTGGTTGTTTGTATTTTCTTTTTTGTGGTTTGCTTTCTGGCATCTTTAGCCAACTTTCTGGTTTTGACTTTTTTGTTTACTTATAGTTGCTCTGTATGTTCTGGCTATTAATCTGTTATCTATTAAATATATAAGCTTAACTTCAAGGCCATATGAAAGATTTTATTTATTAACAGTTTTATTTCTGGACAAATTCGTATTTGTGAAGTACTATAATGACTAACGATTGAAGAGTTGTCAGGGGTGGCTTTTTCAGGTGCCTGGCTGTTTAGTTGTCTTTATCCTCACCTAAGAATATAAAACCAGGCAGTCAGATGATTGTGAAGTAGCTCTGGGCAGTCAAACCAGATAGAGTTAAAAACCTGTAGGATTATTATGTGGCTCTGAGCCCTGAAATCTGCCTCAAAAGCTCACGAGAGGAATTTGGCCTTTTGTTGTTATGCTGCAGAGTGGCTGGAAAGAAATAAGATTTTGTTGCAAATAGACTGTTTCTAAACTTTAAATATTTCAACACAATCTATTATTCCAAACACTGAATCTCTTAAAAAATCCATACAAGCGATGACATAACCTTGGCATTCTATAGGTAAGCCTTTTGGGACCACTCCAAACTGACATATAACTACTGGTTTGGGGGATAGGGAACAATAGCAAGAAATTAATGTTGAATAGATCTCTATTCTTCGAAACCCTTGAATATTCTATGTGATACACTAGGATTGGATAATTTAAGTCACTGAAAGAAAGCAACCCTTTAACTTGCCAAAAGACCAAGCTTTTCTTCTAGGAGCAGTAAGGGAAAAAAAGAGTCTATGAGGAGAAAAAGTAAATTACAAGGGAGAAAAAAAATGGGCATTCAGCAGCAATAAAGGCAGATAAGTAGTGGGAACTAAGATTGAAAATCTTCTTGATACAGACCCATTTACCCATCTGGGTGCAAAGTGTTGGACATCAGTAGCAAGTTATCCTCAAACATGATGTTGCTAATGAACCTGAATCTTCAAGAAAAGATTTACATCTTTTCTTTGTATACATGTAGGATGTATAGTAGATGTTCTTGACAGCTGTTATAACCAAGCTGTAGCTGTCATGAAATTTTAACTACCTGAAATGACTACATTTTGTAAAGGTTCTAAATAAGCCTTATTATGAGGCTCATTTATTGTTTAGTTTGATATCATGGTTATCATGAAATATGTTATTTACTTTTATTAATACCAAATAACGGTTTAAATTGTGTTTAGCTTTTTACTTCACTGAACTATTGAAGGTCTTAAATTTTTAAAGGCCCCTTTAAAGAGGAGGGTAAAAGTCTTCAAATATTTTTTAACTAGTGAGTTAATATCTACCTAGAAATTTTAAGAGAGTTTATCAACTTTCTTGGCCTCTCTTAAACTTTGTATGGAATAAACTTTATTTTTAATAAATAAAATAGTTAACTATTTAAGATTAACTGTGCTGTTGAACAGTATCTTCATGTGAATATTAAAATCTGGTGATTAGGGACTTCCCTGGTGGCGCAGTGGTTAAGAATCTGCCTGCCAATGCAGGGGACACGGGTTCAATCCCTGGTCTGGGAAGATCCCACATGCCGCAGAGCAGCTAAGCCTGTGTGCCACAACTCCTGAGCCTGCACCCTAGAGCCCGTGAGCCACAACTACTGAGCCTGCGTGCCACAACTACTGAAGCCCCTGTGCCTAGAGCCCGTGCTCCATAGCAAGAGAGGCCACCGCGATGAGAAGCCCATGCACCACAACGAAGAGTAGCCCCAGCTCGCCGCACTAAAGAAACCCCATGTGCAGCAACGAAGACCCAATGCAGCCAAATAACTAACTAACTAAATAAATAAATAAAATTTATATTTTTAAAATCTGGTGATTATTTTATTTTGAAGCACTTTGATTTTCAGTTTCTAATCACTTTACTGAAATTTTTCATTTTAGTTTAAATTGAAGACATTCTTAGTTTTTACTATTTGATTATTTTAGTTCTGAAAGCTTGTGATTCTCTTTAGCCCTGGGAAATCTTTTTTTTTTTTTTTTTTGGTAAGTTTCTCCCCTTCATTAGTTTTAGTCTCTCCTTATGGAATTATTATTCGTCAGATATTGAACCTTCTAGATTGATTCATTGTGTCTTTTATGTTTTGTATTCTTTCTTCCATTTATGCTTTTCTCTTTTATTCTGTGTTCTGGGAGATTTCCTTGACTTTCTTATCCAGTTCTTCTATTAAATTTTAATTTTGGCAAACAAAAGTTTAAATGGTTCTAAAAACTGTCTTTCCTTTTCTGGTGGTTCCATTTTTACAGAATGCACGTGCACACCTGTGTGTAAAATACGGAGCTCCCTGAGTTGGGGGTGGGAAGAGCTTAATGATGAAATCATTCCATAGGTTTTCAGTTGTTCCTTGCTAATCAGCTCTGTACTTGCTGGCTCAGAAACTGTCACTTCTGTCATTCTACAAGGCAGATCAGTTCTTTCTGCTGTTTGATTCTGCTTCTGAGAATTCTAAGTTGCAGCTTTGCTACGGTATTCTTCAAAAGCCTTCCATCCTTTTTATTTGCATCTTATAAGAAATTGTTGCTATCTTTAGGTGCTGATTTCACATACTCTGTGCCTTGCTTCATTTTCTTTGCTCTTATGATGTTGCTTATCATTTTTTTGTGTTCCATTGCAGGGTTCTGGGCAAGAGAGTAAACACACTTTCAAGTGTTCTGGGCAAGTGTTCAAATTACCATAAATTTTTAAGGAAAAACTTCAAACATACCCCGAAATAGAGAATATATTATGACAGACCTTCCTTACCACCCATTATCCAGCTTCAAGAAATTATCAATACATAGCCAATATTTATTCATCTGTATTCCTACCTATCTGCCCAAGCCCTACTATCCTGCTGGAGTGGGATATGTTTGTGTGTACATACGCACATGCACTCCTACTCATATATAAAATAAAGTAAAACATCTTTTTAAGAGACACTTACAGTACCATTTTCACATCTAAAAAAATTAACCCATAGTATCAAATGTTCAGTGTTCACATTTCCTCGATTGTTTCATAAATATCTTTTGACAGTGAATTAGGATTCAAACAAGGCTCACCATTGCAGTTAGTTGATATATCTCTTAACCCTCTGTTCATCTCTTTTTTTCTCCACTTGCCATTTATTTGTTGAAGAAAAAAACATTTGAGAGTTGCCAGCATATATAGAAGATATTTAAAACTGTTGAGAATGGATGAAGCCATTTAGAAAGTGTGTTTAGAGAGAAGGAGGATGTTCAACATTTAGTGGTTGAGTAAAGGAGGAAGATACTGAGCTACAGGGACTTGTGAGGTCAGAGGAAAGCCAAGGAGAGTATCCTATTGTAAAAGCAGAGTGGAGAGTGGCCAACTAAAATGTTTTTGAGTTTTCTGAGACACCTATGGTACAATAGCTTACAGGGATTATTGTTTCCTAGTCTCAGTTGCTAATTTAGCTGTGACCATGGTCATTGCTGGATATGCGAGTGTATAAAAGTTTAGAAATCCAAAGCCCTTTTACTCAATTGTTTTAATTAAAATAAGGAAGGATATAGCTTCAAGTGAAAAGCAGAACTTTGGTATAAGAAACTACTTAATATGAAAGAGTATATTTTTTGCATGAAAATCTGTGACATGGGTTCTTACTGAACGGGTTGGTTCACTGAAGAAAATACCAAATGAATTCTTTTTTTCTTGAGAAATGGTATAAAGTTTTGGCTTGCTCTTTTGTTTGCCATGAAGATGGAGCAGTTTTTCATATTTTGTATGAATTCAGAAGCAGAAATTTCAGGTTTTCACATACATGTACCCATAAAAGTGAAGTGGAATGTTTAAATATATGGCTTTCATTTGAAGGGAAAAAGAAAAAAGGGAAGGGACTTGATTATGGTAATATGAATTTACTATTTTATATCGGAAACCATGGGGACCAGTTGTGTTTTGGAATTCAGAATATGTCAGATTTTAGAAAACTAATATGGCCATACACCATACATTGTATAACAACTCCAGCTGGGTCTGAGGCTATACCTTGTAATCAAACATATTAATATTTTTGCAGTTAAATGTATACAAATTCACAATGAGTAAAATACACATAATAAATAGTCTCTTGTCAGTTCACATCATGTTTTGCTATAAACTGAGTTCAAATCAGTTCAGATTTTGCCACCAAATGAATTTAAAAACACAAAACAAGTAAAGGTGGACTTTAAGAGCTTTTTGGCTTTCACGTATGCAGGTATGGGATTGTGGGCCTGTAATAGCTCAGTGTTTGCTGAGGGCAGTTTCCAAGTGTTATATGAAGGGAACAAAAGGTAAAGCCTTATCCTACTTGGGCTTCTTTTTCTTTCCCCCCCCTCAATTTTTGCCTGTCCCTCCCCCTCCTTTTCTTATCCCTTTCCTCCTTTCTCCTACTCCATTTCTTCATCCTCTATTTCCATCTCTTCCTTCTCCTCCTCCTTTATTTCTGCCTCCTCCTTCCATCACCATCTCTTCTTCCCAGTCTTATCCTCCTCCTCCATCTTCATCTCTTTCTCCTACTCTTATCAGCTCCTCTCCTCCTTTTTCTCTCTTTCTCTTCTGTCATACACATAACCACTCCAGCCTGCTCACTTTATTAGTTTATGTCCTCTAGTACTTGTTAATATGTTCATCCTTTTCAGTTTCTGCACCAAACCATAGTATTGTCATTTTGAAACATTGGAGTGAGAAGAGAAGTGTCAACATAATCATGATTTATAGGTTACTTTTTGTATTTGATCCTTTTTTTTTTTTTTTTGGGCACGCCACGTGGCATGTGGGATCTTAGTTCCCTGACCAGGGATCAAACCTGCACCTCCTGCATTGGAAGTCTGGAGTCTTAACCGCTGGACCGCCAGGGAGTCCCTTGATCTTTTTTTTTGTTTATTCAGTTAATATTGAAGCACCTACTGTAGGTATCCTGGGTGATTTTTTTTCTGATTTATCTTCTAGTTCACTAATGATCCCTTGAGCTGTGTCTAAAATCTACTGTTATGCCTGCCTACTGAATTTAAATTTCAGTTATTGTATTTTTATTTTTAGAAGTTCTGTTTGGTTGTTTTAAAAAAAAACTATGTCACTTTGAAAATAACTTTCTTATGCCTGAGTTATTTTCAGCTTGCCTAGTAAAAGCTTCCAAGTACAGGTGTGTTATAGCCTGTGCTTAATAATTCTAAAATTTGAATTTGAAATTCTAGGACCTTGATAATTCTAGGATCTGTTCCTATTGTCTATTTCTTTCTGTTTATTCTTGCTCATGGTGTCTTGTTTCCTGTCATGCCAAGTGATCTTTGGAAAATTATTTGTGCAAATAATGTGAGGCCAGAGAATGTCTTCCAGGAAAAGTTTGCATTTGCTTTTGCTATTGCTTGGGAGTACTACCAGTGTGAGCCTACTGAGTTTTTGTTTTTTGGTTTTTTTTTTTGCGGTACGCGGGCCTCTCACCGCTGTGGCCTCTCCCGCTGCGGAGCAACAGGCTCCGGACGTGCAGGCCCAGCGGCCATGGCTCACGGGCGCAGCTGCTCCACGGCATGTGGGATCCTCCCAGACCGGGGCACGAACCCGTGTCCCCTGCATCAGCAGGCGGACTCTCAACCACTGCACCACCAGGGAAGCCCTTTTTTTTTTTTTTTTTAAATCTTAATTGGAGTATAATTGCTTTACAATGGTGTGTTAGTTTCTGCAGTATAACAAAGTGAATCAGTTATACATATACATGTGTCCCCATATCTCTTCCCTCTTGCATCTCCCTCCCTCCCACCCTCCCTATCCCACCCCCCTAGGTGGTCACAAAGCACCGAGCTGATCTCCCTGTGCTATGCGGCTGCTTCCCACCAGCTATCTATTTTACGTTTGGTAGTGTATATATGTCCATGCCACTCACTCACTTTGTCCCAGCTTACCCTTTCCCCTCTGCATATCCTCAAGTCCATTCTCTAGTAGGTCTGTGTCTTTATTCCCATCTTGCCCCTAGGTTCTTCATGACCATTTTTTTAGATTCCATATATATGTGTTAGCATACGGTATTTGTCTTTCTCTTTCTGACTTACTTCACTCTGTATGACAGACTCTAGGTCCATCCACCTCATTACAAATAGCTCAATTTCGTTTCTTTTTATGGCTGAGTAATATTCCATTGTATATATGTGCCACATCTTCTTTATCCATTCATCTGTTGATGGACACTTAGGTTGCTTCCATGTCCTGGCTATTGAGAGCTGCAATGAACATTGTGGTACATGACTCTTTGAATTACGGTTTTCTCAGGGTATATGCCCAACAGTGGGATTGCTGGGTCGTATGGTAGTTCTATTTTTAGTTTTTTAAGGAACTCCATTCTGTTCTCCATAGTGGCTGTATCAATTTACATTCTCACCAACAGTGCAAGAGGGTTCCCTTTTCTTCACACCCTCTCCAGCATTTACTGTTTGTAGATTTTTTGATGATGGCCATTCTGACCGTTGTGAGGTGATACCTCATTGTAGTTTTGATTTGCATTTCTCTAATGATTAGTGATGTTGAGCATCTTTTCATGTGTTTTTTGGCAATCTGTATATCTTCTTTGGAGAAATGTCTATTTAGGTCCAGGTTTTTAAGAAGACTTTTGTAAATGTACATTTTATCCAGTGTTTATAGTTGTTTGTCTTTGGTGTTTCATTTCAAATAACCTAGTAACACTTTTACTGGAGACAGAATGTCTCTGTACTATGAAAAATGCATTCTGAGTGCTGTTCTACATGTTGGAGATATGGTAGTCTGCAAAATAGACCAAAGTTCTCACTCTAATAGATAATGCATTTCCTTGGGAGGAGGCAGGTAATGAAATAAGTAAAATATGTAAATGGTAAGTGCTAGAGAGAGAAATAAAGCAGGGAGGTAGGGATAGATCAGTAGCATCAGGATGGTGGAAAGTTTATAATCTTAGTATCCAAAGCAGACCTAATTGAGAAAATGATAGATGAATAAACACATAAAGGAGGTGAGTAAGCAGTGTGGCTATGGAGGGGAGGAGCATTCTTGGCAGACAGGTGCAGAGCCCCTGATATGAGTCACAGCAAGAAGACTGATGGGACTGGTTGGAGAGAAAGGTGGAGAGTGAATAGGAGATGATGTTGGAGAGACCTACGTGGTATCTAAGGTCTCACAGATCTTGGAGTCCTGGTAGGCCTTTTTATGGAGTCATAGGAGGATTTTGAGCAGCAGTGTGATGTAACTTTGTTCAACTCAGGACATTATGTTGAGAATAAACTCTAGGGGGACAGAGGTGGGGAGCAGGAGGAAGAGTTAGCTATGACAGTTATCCCAGGATTGTTCTAGGTACTGGTGTTACAGTATAAACAAGACAAAGTTCCTGCTGACTTCCAGTCCACCTTCTAGTTCACTCAGAAGAAACTATTATTTCAGGAAGTGGTAGGTGCTATGAAGAAATATAGGATTTGTTCTGATATTTTATAATTATTAAGAAAATCTTTTTAAGCCTGTAATATTTATAACCTATATATAAACTAAACTGCAGAACATTTTAAATTTGGGGGCTTGTGATAATGAATTAGTTTTATGAACTCTTTTATTTTTTTTTTTAATTTATATTTATTTTTGGTTGTGTTGGGTCTTCGTTGCTGCGTGCAAGCTTCCTCTAGTTGGGACGAGTGGGGGCTAGTCTTCATCGCAGTGCACGGGCTTCTCATTGCGGTGGCTTCTCTTGTTTGCGGAGCACGGGCTCTAGGCGCGTGGGCTTCAGTAGTTGTGGCTCGCGGGCTCTAGAGCTCAGGCTCAGTAGTTGTGGTGCACAGGTTTAGTAGCTCCATGGCATGTGGGATCTTCCCAGACCAGGGCTAAAACCTGTGTCCCCTGCATTGGCAGGCGGATTCTTAACCACTGCGCCACCAAGGAAGCTCCTAGTTTTATGAATTCTTCTATCTAGCTTATGGTCAAGAAAGGTATAACCTTATGGGAAGTGGGTAAAAATCTATTTCCGTCTGTATTTGTAGATTTGTCTATTTTTCCTTTTAGTTCTTCTTTTTGCTTTATATATTTGAAGATGAGTTATGGGTGCGTAAAAATGTAGAGTTAATTTTTTCCCCCTATTGGATTGGGCTCCTAAATCATTATTAAAAAGTCTCTCTTTATCTCTAGTAATGCTTCTTCAAGGTGCTTTGTTTGAAATTAGTATAGCTATGGCAACTTTCTTTTAGTTGGTGTTTGCCATGGTCTGTCTCTCTCATCATTTTACTTTTTAAATTTTATGTGATCCTTATATGTAAAGTATATCTCATTTAAGCAACCTGTTTTTAAAAATTCAGTCTTGGTCTTTTACTTGGAATATTTAGTTCATTTACTTTTAAGGCAGTTACTGATGTATTTGATTTTATTTTTGCCACTTTATCTTTTATTTCTTTTTTTTTTTTCTTAACCTGAGTTTTGGCACCTCAGGTTAAATTTTTTATTTATTTATTTATTTTTAATTTTGGCTGTGTTAGGTCTTCGTTTCTGTGCGAGGGCTTTCTCTAGTTGCAGCAAGCGGGGCCACGCTTCATCACGGTGTGCAGTCTCTCTTGTTGCGGAGCTCAGGCTCCAGACACGCAGGCTCAGTAGTTGTGGCTCACGGGCCCGGTTGCTCCGTGGCATGTGGGATCCTCCCAGACCAGGGCTTGAACCCGTGTCCCCTTCATTGGCAGGCAGATTCTCAACCACTGTGCCACCAGGGAAGCCCTTTATTTCTATTTTTATCCACTTGTTTTATCTTTCTGTCTCTTCCTGAATCTTTTCAATTAATCAAATCCTTTTTATATTTTATTTTTCTTCTAGTTGTTTATTTATGTATATATTTACTCTTACTTTAGTGGTTTGGCAAACTGTTGCTTGCAGGCCAAATCCAGATGCCCTTCTGTTTTTGTACATAAAATTTTATTGAAACACAGCCACACCCATTTGTTTACATGTCGTGGTATAATTGCTTTAACACTACAGTAGCATAACTGAGTAGTTGTGCAGAGAGACTACATATATGTATGGTTTGCAAAGCCTAAAATATTTACTATATGGCCCTTTATAGAAAAAGTTGGCGTATTCCTGCCGTAGGGCTGTGGTTCTGAAAATTGAGCATGCATCATAATCACTAGGAGGACTTGTTAATACACAAATTGCAAGGTCCCCATCTCCAGAATTTCTGATTCAGTAGATTTGAGTTGGGGCCTGATAATTTGCATTTCTAACAAATTGCCAGATGATGATCTGGGACCACATTTTGAGTACCACTGCCCTAGAAGTTACAATACGCATCTTTGACTTTATACAACCTAAAATAAATTACTGTGTTTACTACTTCCATATTAATACTAAAAGCATTAGAACTCTTTAACTTTGTTTGCTTACCTCTTAGGAGCACTATTTTATAATAATCTCAGACTGGCCACAGCTCATATGTCCATCAACAGTAGAATGGATATTAATAACTTGTGGCACATTCATACACTATAAAACTATAAGCAATGAAAACGCATCTTCCAAATATTATATTGAGTGAAAAGTAGCTAGGTAGTAGAGTACCTATTATATGATTCCTTTTATATAAAGATCAAAAATGGGCAAAACCGACTGTGGTGTTACAAGTCAAGACTAGTTAGCTTTGGTAGGAAATAGTGACTTTTGCGGGGGTCAGTGAGGGTGCTTACAGGATGCTGATAGGGATCTGTTGGTCTGGAGACTGGTTACACTGGCATATTCCTTTTGTGAAAATTAATTGAGCTGCGTACTTTAATCTATATACTTTTCTCTACCTTGTTTTGATAAAAAGGTAAAAATTAATTTCCTAAGAGTTTAAGAATGTTGAGTTATTTTTAAGCAGTAGAGATATTTACTCATTTTAATTCTTGTGTGTGTGTGTGTGGGAACAGAGAACACTGTTTCCATGGGAACTTCTGGCTACTCAAGTTTTAGTACCTCTCTCTCTCTCTGTAGATTTGTGTATATACTCTGTCCCTCTTAGCTACATTTTTTTGTTTCAGTATGGTAGTGGCAAATAAAAGCTTATTTGGGATTGTATTAGTTTTTTTAACAGAGCAGTCTCTATAGAGCATAGGTTTTAATTGATCCAAACTGGCTCCCCAATAGCATTATGCTAAAAAATATATATATATATATATATTTTTAACTAGAAGATACTTTTTTCCTACAAGTTGTGCTATTTAAGAAAAACACTTGCTGAAATGGAATGTGGTTTATGGGTGTCTACTGAATAGTAAATTTAATGGGTATCTATTTGATTCTTTTTTCCAATAAATAAAACAGTCTTACTTGTCTGGTATATATATTTTAAAATATATTCAATAGTTGGACTTGCAGTCCTTTGTAGGGATGATTTTATTCTGCTGGATTTGGGTGTTTGCATAAGTAAGGGATGCAGACTGAAAGGAAGAGATTCTGGCACGTTGTTGTGAAGCCTGTGGTAAAGCTCCTTCTCTGCCTCGCCCATCTTGTTTGTCGTGGTTGGTTTGTGCAGGGTCCTAGAGAAAACCATCTTCTTGGACGAGTAAAATGCATACATCTTGTGATTTGGAGGGTGGGGTAGGGGTGGGTGGGTTCATTTTATATAAGGAGGTTATACTTGTGTGGTTATTCATAAATATTCCAAAAGGAGCTTTGTAGAGTATTTTAGAATCATTTATGAGAACAAATTGTTCAGTTTGGTTTCTGTGGCCTAAATAAACAGCAGATTGTAAGATTACAGTTAATTATGCCAGTAATGAGCACTGTGATACTCCGTATTTTTACTGATGCAATAATAAGCACTCCAGCAGATTGAATATTGCAGAAAACATTTTCTATTTGTATAAATTTTCATGTGAATTAAATAGGAGAAAACAAATGTAGGTTTATAAACCTTTAGTATTGAATGCCCTTGAAATTTTGATATAGACTAAGGATTGCAACTACATGGAGGATTTTTTAAAAGACATGGAGAATTTTTACCTTTCATCTGGCAGTAGCTGCCATAAGATGATGTCACCTTGTAGCTGATTGGCTGTTACAGCACCTAGGGCAGGGAAGAGAAAGAAAAATGCCGGCACAAACCTCAGTGGTGGTTCTGTGGTTGTTGCTGTCTGTTTTTGATAGAATCTTTGATTAGTATCAAATCTATTGTATTTGGCCATGTGAACTATTCAGAGCATCCTAGGGTGAGGAAAATTCAGAGCTTTCAGAGGAATGAGGCGACTGATTTGCAAACGGATCTGTGATTGTAAGTTGCAGAATCTGGGTATAAGGAATAAGGCAGGGTGTGCTGGAAGATGCAGTATGGGAGGAGCTGGCAGAAAATGCTTATATGAGTAGCAAAGAAATGAAAAATGCTTTTTACTGTTCTTAGAGTTAATGTATTCGGTTTTATGTTTTGACTTAATATATATAGGTAGGAAATATAATATTGCAGACTGATTTTAAATTATACTGGGTTATTTTATATAGTGTTAGTCAATATATAAATGCTTATTCAAAGGAGCTTTATTTTATATTATATATCATAGAAATTAATGACTTTATATATAGCTTTATTTGATGTTGAGTCTTATGGAAAATTGAGCAAAGCTTAGTTCTCTTAAAATACATTTTTCTAATGATTTGTGCAGATAAAAGCTTTGATGATGAAGAATCAGTGGATGGAAATAGGCCGTCATCAGCTGCTTCAGCCTTCAAGGTTCCTGCACCTAAAACATCCGGAAATCCTGTCAACAGTGCAAGGAAGCCTGGTTCAGCAGGTGGCCCTAAGGTTGGAGGTAATGTAAATCCATTTCAAATCTGATGTGCATGCCTCATGCCCTTGATATGGCCACACGTACTTAGAACTTTAGAGGCATATGTTTATTCATGACTGCAGCAGGATTGCAGGTCTGGAGAGTCTGTTGCAACACACAGAAGAATGTGCTGCCTTTTTGAAAATGTTTAAAATATTGTATTTTGATATTTCCTGTCAGAACATATGTGAGTTTGTG
The DNA here is from genome assembly GCF_005190385.1 of Monodon monoceros. Lineage (NCBI taxonomy): Eukaryota > Metazoa > Chordata > Mammalia > Artiodactyla > Monodontidae > Monodon > Monodon monoceros. The sequence continues at coordinate 52,063,416 of NW_021703780.1, read as the reverse complement.
TTTTCTTGAGAGTATTTATTTTTCAGAAGCCATGAAAAGATATTTAAGGGAATTTTTTGGGTTTGGGTTTTGTTTTGTTTTTTGTTTTTAAGGAGAGAGCAGGTTTTTCAGAATTTGGCTATTTTCAGATGCTTTAGTTGTTAAAGAAATATTGATATATGTAATGTTATATATTCATCTAGGGCATGAGTCTTAAATACTCTAACATTGGAAAAATGTTTGAAGATACTGGGTATTGAATAGTTTGTCACAATAGGAAATGGGTGGTGGTCAAGTAAAATTGCCTCAAAAATATTTTATGGATTAGATAATAATAAATAGGAAAAAACAGGTTTTATGCAGTTATACAGAAAATAGTACATTCTTTGATCATTTTAAAACTATTTCTAGCATATTGTCTAATCTTTGAATTTTTAATAAGTATTTTTTCATATACTAATTAGAAAGTTGTGAGTCCTTTTCAGGTGCTAGTTTTGCCAAGTTTTTATGGTAAAATGAATCCTATAAGAAAAAGGGTAAATATTTAATACTAAAAGGACAGTAGTTCCTTTCTTTCCCTTTTTTGTTAATAAATTTGTGTGTTAGTTATAATTTGGGAAAACAGATTTTTCCTTGTTTATGATAGCTGGTGGGAAAGTCATGGTCTTCAGGATTTTGTTTTTTCTCTGTCTGTAGTTCTTTTAGTAAAAGCAAAAAGGAAAGAAAAATAAACTATATTTTGACCAGGTTCTCTAAGTTGTGTGCTCTTGATCTTTTTATACAACCAAACGTTATTTTCTATGTTATATGATATTCTAAATATAGGAAAACTATTATAAATATTTCATCTTAAATATCTTTAACTAATATGTCATGTAAGCAACAAGAAAGATGGTATGGTATAGGTATACACACACACATATTTGCATGCATATAAATAAATAGATAAATAAAATACTGTTTAATAGAAATGTCTTATTGATTTCTCTGGATATTTCGGGTAATTTATACTTTAGTATTTTAATTATTTTATTTTTGTTTTGCAATTATAGGAGTGTATTCTCATTCAGATGTTAGTTATTATATCCTATTACATGATGTCTATTATGCATTCTTACTTATTTCTGGTAAAAAGTAAATGGCATTCTTTGCTTTCTTACTTTTGTAACAAATGACTACCTTCACTTACTACAAGGAATATTTTTTTATTTTGAGGTATAGGTTTCCAATCTATGATACTATGATAATTATTTTATGAAATTGTCTTATTTGACTTAAAATGGATTAATATTTGAAATTCATGGTGAAAATATTTAACATTTTTGTGAATCTGAGCCAGTAGTTTATAATTAGCTCTGATTTTCATGTTTTACTTTCTTTTCTTAGACGAAAATTGAAGATCGTAGTTTACCTACCAAAGGTCACTTAATTCTGATGTTAATCAAATTGATAAAATCAGATTTCTTTTTAAAGAAACAGCAGACTTTCTTAATGCCATTCCCCCCTTCTCTGATTTGTAGTCCTACCAGATATGAGAATGTAGGTAGCTTTCATGATTGTAGTCATTAATCACTCATACAGATTATATTATCCATCCTGGCAGTGGCCCTTTTGATAAAAATAAGGGAGAGACCTTCGTTCTTTTTTCATTCTCTTCCTCCACTTCTTCCTCCTCAGTCTTTTGGCAGTTGAGTATTCATTCTGCAATTTTTAGTTTATTTCTTTTGTTTGCCATAGCTCATTTAGGTTCATTCATTACCCATTTTTGTAAGAAAAAAGCTATTAAAGGATACTGATATTGCTTCAGAAATTGTTATTCTTGGCTGTCAGCCCTTCTTTGAAAATTTAACTTTAGATCTTTTTGTTCTTGGCAGAAGCTTATTGATTTTTAAATCAGTTGTAGAATGTTTTCTTAGAGTTGTAGAATCTTTGAGTTAGAAGGGACATTGGGAGTCATATAGTTAAATTTACTATTCAAGTATAGCAATCCCTTTCAAAATATTCCGATAGATGATTATTCAGCATCTGATGAAATATGTGCTCATGGATTAAAATTTGGGACAAAAACCATCTGCAGTACCACTACGTATAGACATAATCAACTGATAAATTATGATGTACTTTGTTCCAGTTATTTTTATAATAACTTTTCTAACTATTTTTACACATACAAATATTTTCTCAGGAGGAGGACAGAATTGGCACCCTTCCTTTTGTAGTTTTGTATACCTTTTGTCTCATTAATATTTTACCCTGATCATTTCCTCATTGGTCTAAAATTATTAATTTAAAACTATTCATGGTTAGTAGTCATATCTAGGCTGCTTTCATGTTTTCTGCAGTTATAAACGGTGCCATCATTCTTTTAAGTATATATTTTATTAGCATATCTCCAATCATTTCCTTGGAATAAATTTTTAAAGTTTACTTAATCAAAAGTTACAGGGATTTCTTGTGTTCTTTCAGTTTGGCGTAGTATCCTCCAGAAAAGTTATAAGCCATTTCAATTCTGGATAAATTTAATTATTTTTTTATATTGCATTAAAATCTGCCTCCTTGTAACTTAGGCAGGGAAGATGAATTATCTGTTAACATAATACTTTCAAATTCTTGAAGGTTGTCCTGTCTCTCTTTATATAACTATTGTGTTTTCTAGACTGTACAGTTTCTTTCTCATAACTTTACATGGAATAATGGTGATTTAGTCCAGGCATTTTATTTGCTACTCCTTGGTATATAATAAACAGGTATGATTGGTTCCTAATTAGAGGAGTATGGTAGACGGAGGTATACAATAGTGGTATAAGCCAGTCACAGTCCACTGAGTTTAACAAATTTCTTTTCAGAAGGATTACCAAAATAATAAAGTGAGCTTCTTTGGAATCCTGATTGAATCTACTCTGAAGTTTTGGAGTTTAATTTACTTCACTTCTCCCGGAGATATATGTCAAGATTAAAGAGATGTATGCTATTTTTAGCAAAGTATCCTAGCCAGTTAAAGCCAGTAGGACCTGTGTTTAAGTGTGTGTTAGTTTTGTTTTGTTCTTTGCCTCGGTGTGCCAACCTTTTCTACTCATATTGTAATTGTGGGGCTTTTAAACCAAGGAGAATTAAAAAAGAAAAAGGTTATGGGTTGCTCCCATAACCTTTTCCAAATATATCATGGCTATAAAAATCCATATTATGTGGATGTCAAAAGTGTTACCTTTGTGCTTTGCTAATTAGAATAAGGATAAATTGAATTCCCTTAAATAGTCCATTTTCTGAATAACATTTGTGGCTTCATAATAGGAATTTAGATAAACATATTTTCCCCCCTTTTGGCTTAATGGCTTTAATACAATTGCTGATTATACCAGATTATTTGTAATACTTACATCTCTATAGTATTTTAGGTAATAGTTTTTTTAAATTGGGGGATGTTTTTACTTATGTTCTCTCATTTAAACCTCAGAACTCTTGAGTTAGATACTTTATCTCCGTTTTACTGATGAGCAAACTAAAGTTCAGAGAATTTAAGCAACTTGAACAGGTCATGCATCTAACAAGTAGATGACGCGCAAAAATCACGTTGCTATACTGCCACCAACACTAATCTCACTGGATAAATAAGAACTCTTCTAGATCCTAAAGCTCTGAGGTTATAATCTACAGGAATGATCACTACTTTCAGGGTCCACAAATCAGTCATTTTAAACCTCAACTAGTATGATTCCCAGCAAAATAGAATATTTGGAAGTAAGCAAACTGGTAATTTTTTCATTATAAATGGAAATACTTTTTAGAGTTTTCTTTTTGAAATTGCCTTTTTAAAGCTTACTGAGTTATAATGTCCTTATTCCTGTACCAATTATTTTGGCTGCTATTCTTTTCTAAAAATAAAAATTGAATTAGATGATGATATAATTGTTTTTGTTTATCATTAGTACCAGATTCTGACGTTAGTGATTTGTCACTGAGGCTTGTGTGTAATCATTGAAACACATCATTAACCAAATCATCAATTGTCAAAGTTCTGTTGTTCTCTCTCACTTGCCCATTCATTCAAGCAGACAGAGTATTTTCTCTCAATTGTTTCCATCTCATATCAAAGACTACTTTGAAATGGCTTTAACTTTGAATTCTTACAATTGGTTAATTACTGTCTTTTCAAATTCAGTAGTACTTACTTGTCTTTAGGGTATTTTATATTAGTTTTACTTTATGTCTTACCTGAGGTTTTATTAAGAATGTCTAAATATCTGTTTTCCACAAATTATGCTAATCATTCCCATTTTTTCCTGTGATGCAAACAACAAAGATGCTTTTCCTTTTAAACAAATAAAGATCATGAAAATCAGTATGTATTTAATAAAACAAATCTCACAGAATTTGTTGTTTAATCTTGAAATCTAAATTTTTAATTCATAAACCTAAATTTCTTGTTTTTGAACTTATGTAAAACCAAATAACTTTTCTGTTTGTGTATTTTGTTTTGCTCGTTTTCTTCCTCCTTTCTTCCCCTTAATGACAGGGAATGATACTAAACCCAAAAGATTTTAGCCTTGAAGGGATCTTAAAAGATGATCTGACCACAGTTCAGATGAAGAGACTAAGCCTCAGAAAGCTAAATGATGTATCCAAGATCAGTTAGTTATTAGCAGAGATGAAACAAGGGCCCAGTGTTTGGCCCACCATCAAGGGCTTTTTGGATTATCTCTGGGTCATCTCCTCACTAATACCGCGTATAATACATATTTCGTATTTTTATCCCATGTAGCAAAACACTATTAATGACATTTGGAATTTAAGGATTGGCCAGTCACCATTCTGTCTTAAATTTCTGTGAATCCCATGTCATTCATCATAAGATGCCCTGGTGCTGTCTCTCTTAACTGTGGTTTTAAGGTAAATAAGATTTGAATAATTAACCAATAAGTTATTATAAATATAAATCAATAAACTGCCCAATGGCCTACTGTGTCTAAGAATATGTGTGTTTTGCTGTAGTTATTTTCCTTGTCCTCAGTTTTGTTTTACCTCTTGTGCAAGACTTAAAGTCAAAGAAATTTCATTGTGCAAGGTTTATTTTCTGAAGCATTCAGAATGTTTGAGAAGGGAGGAAATTAATATAAACAGCCAAATTATTGTGATTAAAATTAGTAGATATATTGAAGACCCAGTCTCTTCACAGATGAGTTACTGTCTTTATCTACATCTGTATGTAGAGCTTACTGTGTGCAAGGCTTCATGTTAGGCACTGAGGAGACCATAGGAATGCTCAAGAAAGAAAGCAGAAAAGAAATTGGAAAAGAAATTACAATATCTGTCCATGCTCATTATCCCACCAACCAGTGTTAGTGGTTTTTAGTGTTTTGGCCTTTCCATACTTCATTTGCCTATACTTTTTGACTGAGATTTAAGTGTTAGAAAATTATAGTGTCATATAGGTAGGCAAATTGATTTCAAGGTTTGCCTCAGAAAAGAGTGAAATATCATTAATATAGATCACACATGTGAGGGATTTTCCATTAGTTAGATTTGTTATACTTGATCCATATAAAGTAGAAGTTTGTAATAACTTACAATTCCAACTTATATTTATTACATTATATTACTGAATTGGTAAGAAGCATTATTTCTGTGATGGGCATGCTGTAAATTTAATTTTTTCCATTAACTTGGCATTTTTCTTTTTTAGAACCAATTTATGTGTTTCTTACTAATAAATTGAATGGCATAATTTGATTTTTTAAATATAAAATGTATACTCACTGTTAACAAGTCTAACATTAGAGAAATGTTTAGAAAAAAACACTTCATACCATCTTGCTTTTCTAATCTCATTGCCCAGTGTTATGTATGATATCCTTCCACATCTTACTCCATTTTTATTTGTGTAGGTATTTAGATTAGATTTTATTTTTGCCCCCATTAAACATACTAGTAAACTTTTCAGCTTGCTTTTTTTTCACAAAACATCCTTCCGTCCTTCAGCATCAAGAATGAGAGCTATCACATTCTTTTAATAGCTATACAGTGTTCCACATTATTGATGTACCATGATTTAATAAACTATTTCTCTGTCAGTGTCATTCAGATTGTTCGCAACTTTATGCCATTACAAAGAATGCAGGTCTCCATGTACTTATGTATTTGGTCATTCTGTTGCTTCTGATCTGTAGAATAGACTCCTCTAAATGAGGTTGCTTGGTCAAGGTTGTGTGTGCTTTTAATTTTTTTTTTTAAACATCTTTATTGGAGTATAATTGCTTTACAATGGTGTGTTAGTTTCTGCTTTATAACAAAGTGAATCATGTGCTTTTAATTTTAATAAAGACATTATTTTACCTTCTCCGGCCTTGAATATAACAGGTTCATTTTGATGGGTGAAAAATGGTACTTCTTTTTCTTAATCCTCATCCGTCTATCCAGCCAGCCAGCAGCTAGCAAATGTTTACTGGAAGCTTTTAGTATGCTGCTATTCTCGTAATCCCTGGGAAATATCAGTGAACAAGAACAAAGACCCTGTCCTCCCAGAGTTTATATTCCAGTGAGATTCAGAATATTTAAATTCATTAATAGGGATTAGCATATCCTCTTGTGTGAATTGTAATTTGTTATTATTTGCCCATTTTTTAATTGGGCTGTTTTGTCTTCTCAGTTTGTTACAGTTTTTAAAATATTAGACCTTTTATGCTTTTATTAAAAGTTACAAATATTTCTTCAGTTCCTCCTTTGTCTATGGCATTTTTATGTCAAAATTAAAAAATTTTTGTTTTGGTAGGTAAAATATCCTTTTTTTTTTTTTTTTAACTTCCCAATTTCCTGTCTTGAATAAGAAGGACTATTGTCTAGTCCCCAAAGTTTATACAAATAGTCTAATTTATTCTAAAACATAAATTATTTTACATTTAGTTTGTTAAGTATATCTGGAATTTTTTTTGTATAAAATGACAGTATATTCATTTTAATTTCTTTTCTTCCTTATGCATGGGCAAGTTAATGTCGATGCAGTTGGATAAAGCATTCTTTACTCCATTGAACTGAGATACTACTAACTGGATATATTTTGGTTACTGATGTTCCTGATGTTTATCTGTACTTATTCTAACTTTTTAGTGAGTGGTTTCCCAAACTTTTTATTATGAAAATTTTTAAGCATATAGAAAAGTTGGCATGCAGTAAACACTCATCACCTAGATTTAATAACTAGCATTTTGTCATATTTGTTTTAACCATCTCCATATAGATATATTCCCACACATATTCTTTTTTTTTCCAAAACTCAACAGTTGGAAAGTAAATTGTAGACATCATGACATTTCAGCCATAAATATTTAATATACACCTCCTAAGACTTAAAGGTGTGCTTCATTATAACCATAATACAATTATCATATGCCAGAAAATTCCATAATATTATGTATAAAAAAATCCCTTCACCAATTTTTATACCATGACATTGACTTTTTTTTTAAAGAGTCTATGCTAGTTGTCTTTTAGATTGTCCCATGCTGTGGATTTGTCTGATTTCTTTGTGGTGATATTTAACTTGTTCCTTTGAGCCCTTTTATTTTCTGTAAGTTTGTTCTAACTATATACCTCCTTTTAAGCACTTCCATTCTATATTCAAATTTCCTCAAATGTCCTAAAAATATTTTTTAATAAGTGATTCTGTGGGGCCAGAAAGAAAAATTTACTGTTTGTTAGTTTAGGAATGCCCTCTTCTGTTGGTATAGTGAAATACAACTTCTTTTCTAAATGATACATGGAAGGCTTTCTATTCAGTGCTTCTGATTCTGTGATACCATCTCATTTCAGTAGAACTGTTATCTTTTTCTTCCTTTCCTTTATCCGCCAAGCTTTGAAGGAATACCTCCACCTTCTAAGTGCTACTTACCTCTTGTTCGGAGGGGAACCATATTTGATGTCTTCGTACTCCACTGCCAAGATCCTCCTCTTCCATACAAATTCCTTGGATTTTTCTCTCCAGTGAGGACTCTGTAATTGACATTGCTGGTTTTGGATGTTTATATTTCCCCATTTACCTGTAAATTGAAGTTTGAAGTGAGAACTTGTATTACAAGTATGTGCTGTGGACAGTTTTATTTGTTTTTCTTTTTGATCTCTGGTTTTTGGAGTATTTAGTAAAACATTTGATTTGAATTTGGATGACTACCATTTTCCCATGGGAATCAGAATGTCTACTGTAAGTTTTAAAATTGGGTAAGGAAATAACCTTTTTTTTTTAACTAGATAATCCATTATCTCAGCATTTTGTTGAATTTTAGGCATTATTATTGAATTACTTTCCTTGTTGATCTGAATCACTTCTTTGTCGTGTATCAAATTTTTGTACATTTGTGGGTCTGTTTCGAAGTTTGTATTTTGTTCATTTGATTAGTTGGCCTATCCCTGCACTAAAACCTGTCATCATTATCTTAGGTGTGTAAGTCTTCATTTCTGTTAGAGCAAGTACTTCCTCCCTTTTCTTATAAGGATTATCTCAACAGTTCTTGGCCCATTGCCTTTCCAAATTTTAGAATCAGCTTGACAACTTCCACAAGAAATCCTGTTGGAGGCTTGATTATGGCAGTACTTTGGGAAGACTGGACATCTTTATGATACTGAGTCTTCCTGTCCATGAACACAGAATATCTATCCATTTATTTTAGTGTTCTTTAATGTCTCATTAAAATTTATTCTTTTTTCCACCTCAAGGTTTTTCACTTTTTTTGTTTTGTTTTTGTTTGTTTTATTTCTAGATACCTCAGAATATTTTTATTTTATGTTAAAAAACGTTTTTTTTTTGGCTGCGTTGGGTCTTCACTGCTGTGTGCGGGCTTTCTCTAGTTGCGGCGAGAGGGGGCTACTCTTCGTTGCAGTGCGTGGGCTTCTCATTGAGGTGGCTTCTGTTGGTGCAGAGCATGGGCTCTGGAGTGCAGGCTCAGTAGTTGTGGCGCAGGGGCTTAGTTGCTCCGCAGCATGTGGGATCTTCCCGGACCAGGGCTCAAACACATGTCCTCTGCATTGGCAGGTGGATTCTTAACCACTGTGCCACCAGGGAAGTCCCAAAAAGCATAGTATTTTTTTTAATTGTAAAACTTCATTGAAAGAAAATTTAAAAGTCATAAATAAATGGATATACTGCCTTCCTGGATAGGAAAACAGTGTTACAAAGATGTGAGTTCTTCCCAAATTCTTCTATAGAGTCAACGCATTTTCTTTTTTTTTTTAAATTGAGGTATAGTTGACATGCAATGTTATATCAATTTCAGTTGTACAATATAATGATTCAATATTTGTATATATTGCAAAATGATCACCACAGTAAGTCTAGTTAACATCCGTCACCATACACAGTTACAGAGCTTTTTTTCCCTTGTGATGAGAACTTTTGAGATTAACTCCCTTAGCAACTTTCAGATATGCAGTACAGTGTCAACTCTAGTCACCATGCTGTACTTTACATCCCGTAGCTTATTTATTTTATAACTGGAAGTCTGTACCTTTTGACTCCCTTCACCTATTTCATCCACCCCTTGCCTCTGGCAACCACCAATCTGTTCTCTGTATCTGTGTGCTTGTTTTTTTGTTTGTTTGTTTTTTAGATTTCACATATAAGCGAGATCATACTGTATTTGTCTTTCTCTGTCTGATTTATTTCACTCAGCATGATGCCCTCAAGGTTCCTGGACATAGTATTTTCTTAATTTAAAATTTCTAACTTTGTTGCTGATGCATAGAAATGAAATCAAATATTTTGATTTTATATCTAGTCACCTAGCTAAAGTTTAATTTTTAATGATTTTACTATATATTATTTTGGGTTTTCTATCTACACCAGGATTTGGCAAATTACAGCCAGCAGGCCTAATGTGTCCTTGCTATCTGGTTTTAGAAATAAAGGTTTATTGGAATGTCAGGGAACTAAGGTCCTGCAGGCCCTGCGGCCAAAAATAGTTAGATAGATGGACAGATAGCTAGATAGATAGATACGTACAGCTCAGTGTTTTAAAAAAAAAAAAAACTGTTTAAGTGGACCCCCATAGTTCAAATCTGTTTTGTTCAAGGATCAAATGTATTTAAACTTTGATTGTGAGCTTGTTGCTTGAACTTAATTAGTGGAAGTCCTTTAGGTCCAAATTGGGGATTCTAGAAGCTTTCCTCTGAGAAGTTTTTATTCTGCTGGACACTGGGGAATAACCAATCAGGGACCCCTTCAGCCTCTCCTAGGTCTTGTCTCAACCAGAATTCTCAGTTACTCTTCTCCACCTCTTTACTGGAAACTCCACTTTTCAACAGGGAAATCTGCAAAGTCACATTGTAAAAGGAGCAATTGTCAAGAATGAGAGCAATTGTTGCTGATACCCTTGCAGCCAGCCTACTGCAGCTTGCCCTCTGACCACGATAATTTACATGCCTCCTACACACAAAATGCATTCATGGACATTTCCCAGAAGTCTCATCCTAATTATACCATCAGGCTCAAAGTCTGTGATCCTTTGATCTGCATCAGGTCCAGATGCATGAAGTTTCTATCCTCTGGTGTGGCTCCTCTCCATGCAGAGACCTCTGAACTAAAAAGACATCTACTTGCACCCCACATACTCAACATACAGGACAGAAAAACCATAATAGACACTCCCATTAAAAAAAGGGGAGGGGCTTCCCTGGTGGCGCAGTGGTTGAGAGTCCGCCTGCCAATGCAGGGGACACGGATTCGTGCCCCAGTCCGGGAAGATCCCACATGCCGCGGAGCAGCTAGGCCCGTGAGCCATGGCCGCTGAGCCTGCGCGTCCGGAGCCAGTGCTCTGCAACGGGAGAGGCCCGCGTACCGCAAAAAAAAAAAAAAAAAAAAAAAAGGGAGGAGGGCTTCCCTGGTGGCGCAGTCAGTAAGAATCCACCTGCCCAGTGCAGGGTACGCGGGTTTGAGCCCTGGTCCGGGAAGATCCCACATGCCGTGGAGCAAATAAGCCCGTGCACCACAACTACTGAGCCTGCGCTCTGGAGCCCATGAACCACAACTACTGAAGCCCGTGTGCCTAGAACCTGTGCTCTGCAACAAGAGAAGCCACCGCCATGAGAAGCCTGTGCACCGCAACGAAGAGTAGCCCCAGCTTGCCGCAACTGGAGAAAGCCTGCGCACGGCAACAAAGACCCAATGCAGCCAAAAAATTTTTAAAAATAAATTAAATAAATAAGTTTCTTTAAAAAGGTTGGGGGAAGGAACGGGAACTTCATAGTAGTCACTGATTTATAGCAATTTTGAAATCCAACAGGAACCTGCTGTCAGGTTCCCTTATTACAGGGGTCATGAATGTTCCATCATGAAGGTTTCATTCTCTCTTTGGGTGTGCTTCTCTAAATCAGTGTTTTCTTCTGTTCTTGGTTTCACCCTGGACTCTGGGCTCTGCCCCCGAAATCTTTTCTTCTTTTGTATCAAAGTGTCCTGTGTTTTCAGCTGAGTGTCGTTTTCAACCTACTTCCCTTAGAAAGTTGGGGATCCAGAAAGCTTTTCTGTCTTTTCATAGCACTCTTCAAAAGCACTGATAGTGCTTTCATTAGTGTAACTCTCTTTAAAAATTATAGATTTTGTATGAATTTCATCAAGGTTCCTGCCATATTTCCCTCCATGTTGTTTTTCCAGCATTTATCTTTCTCTTCAGTGCTAGTCGCTTCACTGTAGCATGAGAAGAATCTGCCTCTTTCCATCTCTAAAACTTTGCTCTCCTTGCTCCTGTACCTGTACTTTACCCTTTGTTTCATTCACCATTGTATCCAGCACTTCACCTTATTAGTAGTTAAGGACTAAGTAGAATGGAGTTTTCTCTTTATACTTGAACCTTTTAAAGTAGTATTTGAGGATTTCTGAGAATGCCTCATCTAGGCAGTCTGGCACACTAGAAACCATGGTATCTCCTGAATGACAGTACCCTCTAATCCCCCTTCCCCTCCCTCTGCTTCCCAACCAAGTGATTACCAGCTTAGAGTGGATTCTAGAGCAGGGATCAGCAAACTGTAGTGCACAGGCCAAATCCAGCCAACTGTCTGTTTTTGTTTCACCCATGAGCTAGGAATATTTTTTACATCTTTAAATGATTAAAAATAGTCAAAAGAAGGATAATATTGCGTGACGTGTGAAAACTATATGAAATTCAAATTTCAGTGTCCACAAATAGAGCTTTATTGGAATACAACCTTGTTCATTGTATATTGTCTGTGGCTGCTTTCAGGCTACAATGGCAGAGTTGAGAAATGGCAACAGGAACCATATGGCACATAAAGTCTAAAATATTTACTCTCTTGTCCTTTACAGAAAAAAATTACTGACCTCTGTTTTAGAGTGGTTAGACAGCTGGGCAAACCTCTTCTGTTCTGTTTCAGCCCATTAATATTTTCTGGGATGATTGTTAACACAGTTATATTTGAAAGAGCTTTAGTAGAATTGGAAGCCAGCTTCGCTTGTCCCTTCAGCCCAGCCTCTACTTGTGCTCCTGCTCTCAAACGTAATTTATCTAAACACATCTCCTCTTGGTGTGCACACTCATTCTCCTTTTCTTGCAGTAATATTTGACATTAAAGCCCATTACTCTTTTTGACTGTCTTCCTATGTAATTCATTCTCCTTGCTGGTGCTAAAGGGATTTTATAGTATTTTTGGGTGAACTTTTTAAAGCTGTATCAGGAAATGGAGTGATGATTGCAAGATAAAACAGTTCATTCAACAGTTTATTCGTGGCCCATTACTCTTTTTGACTGTCTTCTTATGTAATTCATTCTCCTTGCTGGCGCTAAAGGGATTTTATAGTATTTTTGGGTGAACTTTTTAAAGCTGTATCAGAAAATGGAGTGATGATTGTGAGATAAAACAGTTCATTCAACAGTTTATTCCCTATACAGGAATCCTTTTCCTACTTTGTAGGCCAGACAGTCAAAACCAAGGTGAGGGGAAACATTGGGCAAACATGGATAGTAAAAAGGTTTACTTGTAATACATGCAAGGTATAAGCAAGGTTAGAATGGGGAGCTCAGAATGTCCTGTCTTTACACTATTCGTATATCCCAAACACTCCCATTAGCAGCCCCTCTGCTTAAACAAAGTGATTCTCCAAGGTAAGAGTGAGGTAGATTAGGGTTAACTATTCAGACCATGCAAGTTCTTACCAAATTTGGTAATGCCCATGTCTAGGTTTAGAGACCTAACTGTCATATCTGAGATAGTCACAAGGCTGCATTTATTTGTCTCTGCATCTTCTGTGGGACTTTTAAAAGCCATTATATTCTACTCCCCCACCACTCCCTACTAGCTTATTTGGCCCTAGTCATAAGAAATTACTGCATAATAAAGAAATTATGATTAGAGTAAATTGTGACTTTCAAAGTTAGACTTTCCTATGTATGTCCTTAGTCATTGGCACATTTTTCTGGCCTTATCTGGGATCTGTTCAGATGCTCTGCATCCCCTTGAAGGATTTTGACATTGTGTTATGGCTGGTGGGTTAATGTATCGACGTTAGCATTCTGTTGTATGTATGATACCTTAGTAAACTGCATATACACTGTAGTAATCCTTCATACTGATCTCCCCTTCACTTCTCCATTCCTCTGTAAAACTTTCTGTCTTCCACACTGTAGTACACTAAGGTTGTTAACTGGCTCTGCTCTGGTACATCTGTACAGGTCTCCTCTACCACTTGAGATGTATACTTTCCAGGCGTCAGTTGTTTGTTCTCAAACTTGCCTAATGCTTGCTCTTATTATTGTAACAAAGTAATTTGCAAGAAGTGGTAATATAAAGGAACAAAATATATTAATGAATGTGGAAAGAACTTTGTTTTTATGAAAACTGTGTTGAATGTTTAGGAACTGCTTGGTAAGGACCAGTCCCTAAGGAAATTTCTGTTCAGTGGCTTAGACAAAGACAACTGTGAAAGATTGGGAAGAAATTGTAAAAATCTAGGCATATGCACTCCTATCAGAGGACCCACTGTCGAAAGTAATAAACCCTGCCATATTAAGAGATTGTAAATGAATGTAGTATCTTATAAGATGTTAAGATAATATGGTTAGCTATCTTTTTGTTTCTTTGCTTTAGCTGATTATTTTCAGGTAATCAGTTAGTTACTAGTACTGATTATGGGCATGGGGTTGGGAGTTTAATTATTTTATTGGATTTTTTAATATCTAGGGAGTAACTATAATTTATTTACTCTTCTAATTGAATTTCCTATAGCAAGCATACATCCATTCCTCTTTTAGTTTATGAAATTGTCATTGCTTTTAATTTGCAGGTTTATATTGCCTTAAACTTTATGCTGTTCTGTGGTCCATCTCTTATTGCTGTTAAAACTCATATACAAAGACCTTCTGAGGTTTTTGTTTGTTTTTAAGATAAGGAGCTTTTTATACACCTTTGGAAATCCTGAGTATTTTTTAGGATGATTTTTTTTAAGTCCAGTTTTGCAGTATTAATATTTCCTTTGGTAGATGCTAAACTTAATTGAAGAGATATTTTCTGTTTAATTTTTTAACCAGAGAGATTTTTTAAGTGAATTGTCCATTGGTATGTACATCTTAGGTATTTGAAAACCATTTCATGTGTTGGATTTTTACCACGAAGAAAATAAATAATAGAGTTATCAGCCAGATTTCAGTCAGAACACAGAATCCACAAGTTATTTTTGCAGAGAGAATTTAATATAATTTGTTAAATGGGTATTGATGAATTAAGAATGCAAGAAGAGAACACTAAAGTATCATGGAAGAGGCCAAGGAGGCGAGAAGATTACTGACCCTTCTGCCGGCTTCACAGTCCATCAGTGCAGAGCCTTCCTGGCTTTATTCTCCTTCCCCCCCAAACAGGTGTCTCCTCCCCAGCTACCTATACCACAGTACTCTCAGCGGCTGTGTTAAGATTCCTTAGTTGAGCTTTGTGACGACAGTTCTCCATGAAGCCAAGTTCCCTCTGTTGATTCTGGTTTCTCCACTGTCATTAAGAGCAAAGACACTATTTTAGTGTCTTCTGCACAACAATTACATATAGCAGCTGACTACCCGGGAAATAATATTTATAATTCATACTACTTCTGTTAAACAACTCCCCTCCCCATTTAAATACTGGTTAATTTGAAAAAAATAAAAATAAAAAATAAAGTATCATGGATGTAGCAATCACAGTAAATAGCTCCTACCCCTAAAGCTGGAAGAACAAAATGAGGTTAAAATTATTGAAACATAGAGGCTTAGAGGAGAGGCCCTGCAGAGCTGTGACTTGACCTCTGAGGAGCAGGTACTAGCTGTCTGGTGTCTCTGTCAGGCATAGTGAGCTGGTTTCAGTGAATGTTAGAAAAACTGCAGTCTGGAACTGCTGCTGAAATGAGCAACCTGCCAGAGTTGCTAGGGTTTTACTGACAAGAAGAGGAAGTAGTTAGGAAGGAGCAGGTCCCTTCTTCCTTCAGCTTTCATTCTTTCCAGCATCCTATTGACACAGTTTAACAGGAAACCATTAGAATCAGCAGAAAAATGGTTTGCTCAGTCCTAGACCCAGCATCACAATATAAAAGAGTGTATTTGGAGCTGAAAGACAATAGCTAATTATTGACTGTTAAACAACTACTGCCTATTAAGTTTACTTTTTTATTGTGTATGTGCAATAAAAAAATCATTTGTGTATTTAAAGTTAATTTCAAGACCCTCATTTCTTTCACATTTGCTTTCCTGACCACTGCAGCACATGTGGATCCTCTGCCTCACTTATTTGGCATCATTATTGACATTTAGGGTCATATAAACTGACTGCTCAGCTTTTTAAATGTTTATCCTTTCACCTGTATTTCTTGTGTCCTTGGTCTTGCATTGAATGAGGGATCAGAGGGCTGTGTTCTTATAGTTTGGATTCTACTACCAGCCTCATCTAGTACCTTATAGAGAGTTAATCAACTACTGCTAAGTACCTTCTCTTTTCTGAAAAGTTGGAGATTTTTTTAATGCCTTCTTATAAAATGGAATGTCTCAAAATTATGCCTTTTTCATATCAAAAGAGTTAATATTTTTCATGGTGTTCTCAGTGCTAAAATGCTTAAAAGTAAACTTTAAAAAATAAATTTATTTTTAATTATCAGGTGCTTCTAAGGAAGGAGGTGCCGGAGCAGTTGATGAAGATGATTTTATAAAGGCTTTTACAGATGTCCCTTCTATACAGGTAAGGATGCCAGTGAAGTGGCATTCCCCATGAATATTGCCTATGTGCCTGTTCGTAATATTATTTATTTTTGTCCCTGTTTTCCAAATTCTTTTCTTCCTGAATTGACTTACCAAACTATTATTTGTTGGTACAATTAGACTTCCAAGTGATTTTTTTCAGTGAGGCTGAAATAAAATTGAATCCATATCATTGAATCATATTACATTGCAGTGTCCAACTACATCCACTTTTTTTTTTTAAAGGTGCCTGTGATACAATGTTCTTCCATTTTTTTTCCTCCTACTTTTCTGTCCACTTCATCTCTTTCTCCTTTAAACACATCCTTCTTTACTTGACTGTTGAATACTGAGATTTCTTAAGGGTTGGTTCTGGGCCTCTCTTCTCGCTCTCAATTTCCTTCCTTCCTTCAAATCCATGGCTTTACTTCCTGCCTTTACATAGGTAATGCACAGGTTTTTATCACTCAGCCAGAACTCTCTTTAGTGCGAAACTAATTTTTCCACTGATTGTTTATTTGACATCTCCTTTTAGATGTCTCAGAGGCATCTCAAATTCAACGTGCCCACAACTGGACTCATGATCTTCCCCTTTCAAACCTACTCTTCCAGTGTTTTATATGTGGAAACCTAATCAGTTACACAAGTTAGAAACCTAGGAATTATTTTATTGCAGCCAATTCCTAACTTAGTGGTATTCAAACTTCTTCTCTCTGTATGCCCTCTAAAAGAATGTTTAAAAAATTATGTACCCCCTCACTGAAGTAAATTTTTGAGTCGGCCCTTTTTTCCCTTGTTAGGGAAGGGGGAGCCTGGCATTGTATTCCAAGAGCAAAGCATCATAATAAGATTAGGAGTGGGAGAGGAACCTGCCTTTCTTTTTAAATATGGCAGAAGGACTTTTGTGAAGGGAAAGTGGGAGGCAGGAAAGGCTCAGAAGCCTCCAGTAATCACTCTGTAACAAATGTTTATCTGGTTCCCCTCCTGCCTCTTCAGCCTTGTCTCATGCCTTGCTCCCCTTTGTACTCTTGTTTTTGGCAAGTTTTTGTTTTAAGTAAAAGGGGAATTTAATGGCCGTTGAAAGTGGAAAATATAAATAGGGCCTATTTGTTGGCAGTATCTGTTTGTACTACTCAGATGGTATGTAGGACCCCATTCTTTCTTATGTCTCATTTCTGGATTCTTCTGCATCGTCTTCCCTCATGGTCAGCAACATGGCTGCAGCTGTCCGAGCCTCACTCCCTTAGTACCCTCTGCCTCTTCCGCAGTTGACCATGTAAAACTTTGAAATTCACTCTGAACTAATTTAGGTCATTTGCCCACCTCTGAACCTTGACTGTGATGTAGAGAAATACTGTGCACTGACTGACTTAGGCCTTGGGTCACTGTCTCTTCCCCTGATCCCCTTTGCACTCTTTACTACTGTACTTGGCCTTCTTTCAGTTTCTTTCAGTCACAGAGCCTTTGCACGTGCTGTTCACTGCAGGGAAGGCTGATCTTTCTCTATTTTGTCTAATGATGTCTGCCTCATGCTTTAGCTCTCAGTTCAAGCTTGACTTTCCTAACTAGTTCAAACCCCCTATTGTATGTATACTTTCATGGCAGTATGTACTTCTCCTTGGTGATACTTTCTATTTGCAATTTCATATTTTATATCATTTGATTAATTTTTTCTTTCCCTGACTAGATTATAAGTTCCATAAGGCAAAGACCATGCCTATTTTTTGCTCACCATAGTGTCCTTAGTGCCTAGAATGTTACATCCCTGTTATGTGAATATTTGTTAAGTGAATGAAAGGATAATGGTGTTTGGCAGACAGTTAGCTCCAGAGGGAATAAAGCATGTAGCTCTCCTGGCTACAGTCTATTGAGAGGGTCGGAGGAGGGACTAACCTAAAACATGTCCTTTTGCAATATTGTATAATAAGTATACGGATGCAATAGATATGTTATATACCTGAAGTCATTTTGAGAACTCAGTCCTGTTTTTACTGATCTGTAGGATATTTGCATTTTGTTTTTTAAATGACAAAGTACTTTAAAAGTATATTTGAAGTTACTCATGAGCGGAGAAATACCCTTACCTGGGTAACAGGTAAGGAAGACAAAGCATTTTATTTTATTATTATCTATAATGTATTTTCATTCTCCATTTAAAAATGGTGCTAGAATGCGAAATAATACTATTACTGGAAAGATTATTTGAACATGAGGGCATAATTTTGCTGTGGCAAGAAATATTAATGTTATAATTTTGCATCTTTTCTTTAAGATCTATTCTAGTCGAGAACTTGAAGAAACATTAAATAAAATCAGGGAAATTTTGTCAGATGACAAACATGACTGGGATCAGCGTGCCAATGCAGTAAGTTTTTTATTTTTTATTTTCTTATCCCTCTCCTTGTTTTTTCAATGTTCTTTTTCAAAAACTTGGAAATTCAATAGTAGTACTATCTGGTATTTGCTTATGAAGTAGAGAGTCTGATAGGTAACATTTCTTTCTGGAAAACACATTGAGATAATAGGCCTTTTCTTAGTTAGGGTCCATTTTTTTCCGTTTTGCTAATCAGGTGGAGCCTATCTCACCCATTTGTTAGTGTCTCCCCATGTGCTACTTTTTGAACTTCATTGATGCCCAGGGACCATGACTCTCCTTAGGGTTACATAGTTGTGGAGTAAAGGGAACCCTCCTGCACTGTTGGTGGGAATGTAAATTCATAGGGATGGCATTAAATCTGTAGATTACTTTGGGCAGTATGGCCATTTAATAGTATTAATTCTTCCAATCCAAGAGCATGGGATGATTTCTTTGAATCATCTTTAATTTCCTTTATCAACGTGTTATGGTTCTCAGCATATAAGTCTTTCATCTCCTTGTTCAGGTTTATTCCTAGGTTTTTTTTTTTTTTTTTATGTGATTTATAAAGGGATTTTTTTTTTTTTACTTTTTCTTTTTGATAGTTTATTGTTAATGTAAAGAAATGCAACAGATTTCTGTATGCTAATTTTGTATCCTGGTACCTTGCTGAATTCGTTTATCAGTTCTAATAGTTTTTGTGTGGGGTCTTTAGGGTTTTCTATATGAATTATCATGTCATCTGCATATAGTGACAATTTTCCTCTTCCCTTCCAGTTTGGATACCTTTAATTTCTTTTTTTGTCTGATTTCTGTGGCTAAGACTTCTAAGTTGAATAGAAGTGGTAGAGAGGCCATCCTTGTCCTGTTCCAGATTTTAGTGGGAAGGCTTTCAGCTTTTCACCATTGAGTATTGGGTTTGAGTTTGGCATAAACCATTGGCTGTGGGTTTGGCAAAAATAGCTTTTATTATGTTGAGATCTGTTCCTTTTATACCCAATTTGATAAGAGTTTTTATCATGAATGGATGTTGAATTTTATTAAATGTTTTTTCTGCATCTGTTGAGATGATCATATGGTTTTTGACCACATTGACTTGTGTATGTTGAACCATCCTGTGACCCTGGGATGAATCCAACCTGACCATGGTGTATGATCCTTTTTATGTGTTGTTGGATTCAGTTTGCTAATATTTGTTGAGGATTTTTGCATCTATATTCGTGAAAGATATTGACCTATAATTTTCTTTTTTGGTAGCGTCTTTGTGTGATTTTGGTATCAGGGCGATGGTGACTTCATAGAATGATTTTGGGAGTATTCCTTCCTCTTCAGTCTTTTGAAAGAGTTTGAGAAGGATTGGTATAAGTTCTTTTTTGTACATTTGGTAGAACTCCCCAGTGAAGCCATCCAGTCCTGGACTTTGTTTGCAGGGAGTTTTTTTTATTGCAGATTCTATTTCACTCCTAGCAATTGGACTGTTCAAATTATCTATTTATTCTTGATTCAGTTTTGGTGGGCTGTATGTTTCTAGAAACTTGGATGGACTTGTTTTTATATTTTGTGCTGTTTTAACAATATTGCAATAAACATCCTTGCACATACTTATAACAATGGTGTTTTTATTTTTGTAGGTTAAATTTTTAAAAGTGGATTGGTGGGTAAAGAGTAGATGCAATTTTATTTTAGTAGACATTGCCAAAATATTTTGAACAAAGGTATTAGGCATCCATGATCTTAACAGTAAGAGCTATTACTGGGTGCTATCGAGTCTTTTTAACTTTTGCCAATCTAATGAAGGCAAATGATGTGTCTTTGTTGTAATTTGCATTTGCTTATCACTAGTATGGTTGAACACATTTTCTTATATTTATTTTGCCCAATTTAATATTTGGTTATTTGTCTTTTTCTTATTTTACTGTCATTCCTTGTGTATTGTACTTATATATTGCAGATAATTTTTTCCTACCATATTGTAATTTTTTTAGTTGTTTAGATGCCTTCTGATTTCTCTTCTGCTTATGATAGTTTGCCTACCTTATATACCCTAAGATTGTATAACTATTCTTTCAGATGTTTTTCTAATATCCACAGTATTTTATTTTTATGTTTTCCATCCTTAATTCATCTTTAACTTTAAAGATATCTTTAAAAATTTAGAAAACCACAGAATTTAATATGAAATTATACATAATAATGGGTATGATAGGTAAACTTTTAGCTTGTATGTGTGAGCACAGATGTGTACCTGAGTGTATCTCAATTGACTGATTAATTTTATTAGGTATGTATGATGTTTATATGGAAAACATTTGGCAATCCTATTCTTAAAGGTTTAGAAATAGGGAGAAAGAGCTATTTGTGTTACAAAGTAAGTGTGATAATGTTAAAATATTGGAGATGGTGATGACTTAATGGTTGATCCTTTTGATTTTTTACTTTTGCTTATGGATGAATATAGTTTACAAATTTGGTTCTTTTAAAAATAGGCTTCTTAGTAGATAGTGGTGACGGTTGCACAACATTTTGAATGTACTTATTGCCACTAAGTTGTATACTTTAAAATGGTTAAAATGGTAAACTTTATTTTAATGTGTATTTTGTGACAATTTTGAAAAGACTCCCTTAAAACTTTAAAATTTACTTACCTACTCATACATTACTTGTCTATTATGCATATAATTAAATCTATAATGTTCTTTTCCAGAAAGCTTTTTTGTTTGCATGTTTATTTAATAAAGATACATTTAATGCTGTTAAAATGTCTGAATATATAATGAAATATAATGAAAAAATTTTTAATTTTGTTCCAGTAGTGAAATTTAGGTAGTTTTTTTTTTGCACGGCCACTTTTTAATGTCAGTAATGAGAATTCTCTTTATTTCAGCTTAAGAAAATTCGATCATTGCTTGTTGCTGGAGCTGCACAATATGATTGCTTTTTCCAACATTTACGCTTGTTGGATGGAGCACTTAAACTTTCAGCTAAGGATCTTAGATCCCAGGTGGTTAGAGAAGCTTGCATTACTGTGGCGTAAGTATATTCTTTTTTGTGATGAGTATTTTTTATGAATGAATTTTGTACTTATTGATTCAGTGATTATTCAGTAAAGCATTAGCAGGATAACCCCAAAAAAGCATATATATATTCCAAAAATCATATATATAAGGATTAAATTTGTGTGATTTAAAAAAAATCTTTCTTAATAGCACTTTATACCAACCTTAAAATATGTTTATATGTCTAAAATCTACTGGTGGATTTTTGGTCACTAACTCTGTGAGTATAAGAAGAAAGTGAATGGGTCTGAGAACTGGCTATATGTAACTTTATCTTTGCTAATTTGGATATTAAGCTTTTTATTTCTGATATTTTAGCAGTTGTCTTGGAATTATAACATGCATCATTAACTTATCAAAGTCTAAACCTATTCTGTATGTTTATATTTTTCTAAAATTTAAGGATGGTAGAACACTTAAACTCCTTTTACCACTTCTCCCGACCAGAATACTTTGTTGTATATGTTGTTGTATTCCTTTGAAGAGAGGGAACACAAAGATGCCTACTATTAATATTCATAATCTGGATTGTACTAGATGTCCTAGTCAGAACAGAATAAACAAACAAATAAAAAACCCCTCAGGAAATAAAAACTATGAGGATTGCAAGAAAAGGAACAAAACTGCCCTTATTAACAAATGATATAACTATCCATGCAGAAAATGATAAGAATTGATAGATAAATTATTATAATTAAGGGAATATATAGCAAGATTGCTAGATACAAGTCAATATACCAAAATAATTGAATATCTCTTGATAGAAAAACAAAACAAAAATCCACAAATTGTAACCTTCAAAAATAGTCCGTGATGAGAATTCTGCTTCTTGCCATGATGCAACAACTGGTACAGGATTAGCCCCCTTGCAGAAAACTGGAGAAAATATGTTAAGACAACTGTGTACAGATGATGGACAGCAGGCAGAGCAGGAGTGTAATTCTTGAAACAAACAAGTCAGTTGAACAGTATGATCAGCACAGTTTTGACCTGGATGCATTTTCTGGACCGTGGAGAGGGAGGGAGAACGCAGGCAGAGCAAGGGAGTCTTACTGAGTTGAAGAAGAAACAGATTGGAGGTTCCGAAAGCTGAAGTGGCTAAAATTTGCAGTGCAGAACACTGGAGAGGAGAGACATACAGAAAAAGAGCTATAGAAATCTGCATAGGGGATCCCATGAGTCTAGTTGAATACTAATCTGTGCATGGGAAAGGTACAACTCCCTGAGGACTGGAAAGAACTACTGGAAGCTATAAGATAAACAGCAATTCCCAGAGTTCACCTGGGCTGGGAGAGGTTCAAGTTCTGATGAGCCAGACTGGAGAAACGTTGTTGAACACCCAGGGCATTCAGTAGAGACCCCAGAAAGGCTGTTGTATAGGAATAGGACTGTTCAAGCTACTCTGGAGGCTGAGTACTCTGCAGTATTCTCAGGCCACCCCTCCCAGTAAGCTTATAAGGATCAAGCTGATTCCAAAGTACATCACTGGCCTACCAGAACAAAACTCTTACACTCTTTAAAGGAAGACAGCAACATCTGGGCACAGGTGGCACCTCTCTGCTTCTGATTTGAGTTTCACATGGGAAAACTGAAGGTATAACTGAACACTAGTAAGTAAGTCTGAGTCTGAGTACCTCTTTGAACCAGGAACCTGAAATTCTGGAACTAACTGTACCCCAACCATGTATTTTAAATAAGATATAAGTATATAGAAATTAAATAATTCCACAAACATTGTCAGAACTGTAATTACAGCATTCTTCCTAAGTGTTTTACCCAAAATCGTATTAAATTAATTAGCCTGGATTAGTTGTTTAACTACAAATTTGGAAAGAGAAGACAGATGTCCTTAGAGTCACCCAACTAATCAATGTATGGTAGAGTTCTGTTTTCAATCAAGAATTCTGAAATCCTACACCAAAGATGTCGGAGTATTTGTGACCGAAATATTAATATTTCTCATTAATAGAAATAGAGAAATACTGGACTTCCCTAGTGGTGCAGTGGTTAAAAATCCGCCTGTGAATTCAGGGGACATGGGTTTGATCACTGGTCCGGGTAGATCCCACATGCCACAGAGCAGCTAAGCCCATGCACCACAACTACTGAGCCTGTGCTCTAGAGCCCGTGAGCCACAACTACTGAGCCTGCACGCCACAACTGCTGAAGCCCATGCGCCTAGAGCCCATGCTCCACAACAAAAGAAGCCACCACAATGAGAAGCCCACACATGCAATGAAGAGTAGCTCCCACTCACCACAACTAGAGAAAGCCCGCATGCAGCAATGAAGACCCAACACAGCCAAAAATAAAATTAAAAGAAAAAAAAGAAAGAAATAGAGGAGTACTGATTTGGGAAAGATTTTACTTATTTGTAAAATATGTTGAATTTAAGATTGATATTGGGGCATCAGAATGGAAATATCCGATGGTTAAAGACTAAAGCTCAGGACAGTCAGAGCTGAGTGTTTTACATGTCATGTTAATGGTTAAATTCTGAGATCAGATGACTTCTCCATTGCAAAGAGATGGTTAAAATGCCAAATTTCAACTTTGCACTAGACAGTAAAAGGACGGGGAAAAGAAGGAAATAGGTAATATCTGCACTTGCCTTTCTCTCTTTTGTTTTTCTGCCATTGGAACTGGTTAAAATAAAAATTTTGTTAATTCAGTAAAAGAATATTTTAAAATTGTATGGTCCTACCTATATTTAATGTTAAACTATTTTTTTAAAAAACATTTTTCTGTCTTTATAGCCATCTTTCAACAGTTTTGGGAAACAAGTTTGATCATGGCGCTGAAGCCATTGTACCTACACTTTTTAATCTCGTCCCCAATAGTGCAAAAGTCATGGCAACTTCTGGATGTGCAGCAATCAGATTCATAATTCGGGTAGGTTCTTTTCTTTTCCTTTCTTTTCTTTTCTTTTCTTCTCTTTTTTCTATCTTTTTCTCTGTGTGTTTGTCCACCTCTCTGTCTGTATGTCTCTCTCTCAGTGTACTTAAATAAATCATTAGTATTTTTTTAAACCCCAAAGGAAAATTACATTTGAATTATTTTTCTGATAATAAAAGTAATACACAGTTATTATTGAACATTTAAATAGTACAGAGGATTACAAAGTAAACATGCTTGCATACAGAATATAATAGACATAATATGCATGTACGTGTGTGAGTGTGTGTGTGTGTGTGTGTGTGTGTGTATAACCATGTTATAGGTGGTAGCAGGCAAATGTAAAACAATAAAAAAGTTACAGGCAGTGGTAAAAGATGACAGACAAATTCTTAATATTTCTCATCATCCACATCTTGAAGGTGCCCAAAAGAACAGAGTTAAAAAGAATAAATCTTCCACACTTGAATTCTGCTCTTCTGCAAATAACCACACTAGCCATTCAGTATGTACTTTTCCAAACTTCTGTTCTTGCCTATACAAACTGTATTTACTACAAAATGTAAATGTAGCATTTATATTTTACATATATGTAAAAATAATGTTTTTTTACACTTGCTTTTTAAACTTCATGTACTTGGGCAGCTCCCCTTGTCCATACATATAATTCTTTTTAATGTCTAAATCAGTTCTCTATTAAAGAACATAATATTAAATTGTCCTCACCATTCTTCTCCCTGAGGTTTATGAAGTTCTTTCTCTCCACCCTTTACCAACATTGAGCATTATTAGTATCTTAAAGGTTTTAAAAATTTAATAATTGAAATATTATTTCATATTCTACTCTGCATTTCTTGCATTATTAGAGACATTAGGTATTTTTTTTCCTTTAATAGTTTTTCTTTGGATTGCCAGTTTATACTTTGTGCATTTTTTTCCTCACTTGTTTCTAAGGCCTTTTTTATATGTTTTAAGAACAGTCAGCCCTCCTTATCCATGGGTTCTGCATCTGTGGGTTCAACCAACCTCAGATCAAAAATATTTGGGGGGAAAAAAATCCCAGAGAGTTCCAAAAAGCAAAACTTGAATTTGCCTCCTGCTGGCATCTATTTATAGAACATTTACAGTAATTACAACTATTTACTTATCATTTACATTGTATTAACTATAATAAGTAATCTAGAGATGACTTAAAGTATACAGGAGGGTGTGTGTAGGTTTTATGCAAATACTGCACCATTTTATATAAGGGACTTGAGCATCCACAGATTTTGGAACCACGCCTGTGGACACTGAAGGATGATTGTAAATTAATTCTGTGTTGCAAATATTTTCTACCAGTTTGTCAATTCTTCAAATATTGTTTAAGTTATCGTTTGTTATATATAGAACTTTGAAATTTTTTTGCTTTGAGACAATGCTCCTTTTGTGGTTTTTGTTATAGTTAAAACAACCTTCCCCATTTCTCAATTATAAAAATATTCAATTGTTTAAAACTTTCATGATTTTGTTTCTTAGGTTTAGGTCTAACTCAGTTTTATTTCTGTGCGAAATACAGGTATCTAACTTCATTTTCCCCCAAATACAAAGCCATTTGACCCAGTGGCACGTAGTGAATTACAGTTCAGTCTTTTCTTAAAATACCACTGTTTTCATGTAGTAAATTTCCCTAAATATATGGGTCTGTTTTTTAAATGCCTTTTCAGTTTCTGTGATCAGTTTGTCCTCTCCTGTTAAGTGATGTTTTTTTCTAATACTGCTGTACCAGAAGGTTTTTTTCAGCAATTAAATCCAGTGCCTATGAAGAAATCTATGAATCTATCTATGGAAATGTTCATTTCTTTCTGTTTTAATATTTTTGTAAGCTTCACTAAATCTGGCACCTTCATAACAGTGTTCAAAAATAGTGGAAATTATTGAAATCTTTGTTTTATCCCTGTGTTTAATGGGAGTGCTTTAAATATGATGTCTGGGATAACTTTCTCGATACTTTACATTAGGTTATGAGAATTTCCTCCTATTTCTATTTTGCTAAATTTTGGTCAGCAATAGATGTGGAATCTTGTCATATATCCCTTTAATATCTTTAGAAATGGTTGTCTCTTTTCATTTATCCATTGTACATTCATGAGCTAAATTCTGCTTGATCATTGTACCATATGATGCTGCTAGATGCAGTTGGCTAATTAAGATTTTGGTATTTACTTAATATGAGTCTTTTGTAGAATTTTCTGTAATTTTTCTGTTGTTTAACATATTTTGTTATTAGGGTTTGCTGACTCAAAGTTATCCAATAACATTTCTAGTGGTTTAGACTGGGCGTTCTTGCATCTCTTTTTGAAGTATTCTTGGTTATTTGTGTTTTCTCAGAATATCTATTTCATATAGATTTTAAGACTCTTTGGCATGAG
Source organism: Monodon monoceros (assembly GCF_005190385.1). NCBI lineage: Eukaryota > Metazoa > Chordata > Mammalia > Artiodactyla > Monodontidae > Monodon > Monodon monoceros. The sequence continues at coordinate 52,036,535 of NW_021703780.1, read as the reverse complement.
GTTGTATACTGTTAATTTAAAAAAAAGTTTCTTCCACTGTGGTTATATTGCCATTTTTTTCTTATTATATTATTATATGTTCTTTTAAAAAAAAAACACTTGCTAGAGGTATTGTTATGGATTTTTTATAAGCTTCAAGTTTGTTTTATTGGTACCAATGAGGTTCTTTAATTTTTTCTAGCTCTTTAGTTTCTACATTTGTGTTTCTTAATTCCTTTCTTTGACTTGCTGTGGCTTACCTCTTTTTTTTCCCCTAGATTTTTGTGGTATATCCTTAGATAATTTGTCATAGTTTTTGTTGTTTAATATTATAACACTTTCTTATTATAATGTTTTCTTCTGAGTTTGGCATTAGCAGCATCCAGTGATTTAGATTTATCACATTCTCTTTATTTTATAATTCTCAATCATTTGTAATTTCCATTTCAACTTTCTCTTTGAATTACATAAGGATATTGTTTGCATTTGCAGATGGTTCTTTTGTTGTTCTTATCATCTTGTAATCTCATGATATTCTGATAATACAATTTCTTCTTCATTGAATAACCTGAATTTTGTTAGTATCCTAATACATCATAAATTAAATAGTCTTTTAGTATTTGCAAAGTATGAAATTCATTTATAGGGTACTTTATTCATTACTAAATCTAGTTTGTTTATTGTTCAAATTCTTCATGGTCTCATTTTTTAAAAAACTGCTTTATCTGGCAAATTCTGATTCTAGTTTTTATCAACTTTATTTTCCTAACAATTCTTGCTTCATGTACTTTATGGGTGAAAGTTTTTGACTACTACCATCTTGAAATAGTATTTTTTCTTTCCTGTCTTTTCTGTTTTATGTTCATTGTATTTGCTCCTTACCTGTTTCATTATTTTCTTAGAAGTTTCTTACTCATTGTCAGTGTCAGGAATAAAACCTCTGTTTTACTTCCCCAGCCTTTTAAAAAGTATATATTTTATCTTATTCATGTCATTTTTTTCCCCTTAACCATTAAATTAAATTGAGCCAAAGACATTTTCATTTTCAGCAATTGAAATTAATTGCTTTTTTTTTTTTTTTGGCTGCCTTTATTCCTGCCCAAGCTTTATTAGGAAACTCTTCCCATTTAAAATTTTTGTTTGATTTTAGTGTGTTCTCAATTTTCATATATATTTATCTTTGTATATTTCAAAATGACTTTTCTTTGCCCTTATACAAGAACTCAAAAATTGGACTTTAGGTTCACATTTCTTTTCCCTCAGAATTATGTCCTTTTCACTCAATTGTTTTCTTAACTTTTTATTGTTTCTATAATAAGTTAGATATCATTTGATTTTTTAATTTAAAACAAAACACCACCTTAGGAGGCTTTATAGAAGAGTCTCTGTGTCAGGAGTTCCCTCACGGCAGCCCTTGGAGTAGATCATCTTTCATTAGTGCTTTCTTTACATAGTGGAGCCAGATTTCTGACTAAAATGAAGTTTCCTTAAATTTATGTTAGTTTTCATGGATCATTTATTTATTGCTTCTGTTTGTCATTTATCATTTCCTAAATATTTTTTTGTTTTCTGTCTTACAGCTGTATATGTTCTCAGGAAAAATTCCTTTAAATTCTACTTACTATCTTATGATCTCACTGAAAATACAAATCGGGTGTTATGTTGTTGTTGTTTTACATTATTTCCTGTTTTCTATATTTTGTTTCCCAGGTTCTGACTTGGTGTTTGGGTGAATGCGTCATCTGTAATTGTGAGGGTCACTTTTTGTTTTCCTTTGGTATAGCTCCCCCGAATGTGGTGTAGCAATAGTTAGGTTAGTCTTTTGCCCCATCGCTGCCACTGTGTTGGATGTGGGTTAATCAGTCAGCAGTAGGGTTTTGAGGAGGTTATGAGAGAGGAGGAAGAAGGTAGATGAGACCTCCTATATAGTATGTTGTGGCTAGGGAGTCTCCTTGGGCTTTAACGCCACAGTAATGTTTGAGGATGGGTTCTTCTGGATGCTCTAAGGGAGCCGGGTCCACAGAGCCCTTCCACGCTGAATGTAACAGTTGAATAATATTCAGGTCAGCACTGTGTTGCATTATCCTCATTTGAACAGCTTCAGGTCTGTGGGTGGTTTCCCTCTGTAGGAACTGAAAAAAGTTTTCCGTCTAATTTTGGTTGAGTTAGTTGTGGCACACACTGATGTGCCATTCACGTTCTCCTTCACTGAAAGGCTTGTTTCCCCAAGACTGGAAACAATGTGGGCAGACAGTCTTCAGCTGCCAGCCTCTTCAAGGATTGCCTCAGCTTGCAGAGAGCTGCTTTTCCCAAGGTCTTGCCCCTTCCTGGTTATGGCCCATATCTAATAACTGATTGATGTGGAAGTATAGTGCTGTGGCTATCTTAGACCAATTTGAGACTACTCTGAAGGACCATTTTAGCTCCAGAGCTTCCCAAAGCTTCGGCTTTGGGCAAAGATGTCCTTGGGCCATATCACAGATTGATTTCTTCTTCTGCTCACTCCTGCTTTCTTCTCCTCACTTCCACTGGTGTTGATCCCAAGAGCACTTCTTAATATCCTGAATGCTAAACTCCATCTCAGAGCCTGCCTCCTAGAGAACCCAACCTGTACCATTAGCTCAGAAGAAAAATAGGAGATTTAAAACATCAAATACGTATGCTTAGGTTACTATTTTATTCTTGTGTCAATTATGAACTTTTTAGTGTTTGCTTCACTAAAGAACATCATAAGAATTACTAATAGAAACCAGAAGATTGTATATACTGACCTTTACCTGAATTCTAGAGAGCTGTGGTTCAGCCAGGATGAAAGTTCAATTAAAATCACCATTTCAAAGTACATTCACAGTAGTTATGTAGATTCACTCTGATAACCTGCTTTGATGACACAGCAGTTACTGTCTTCTCCAGCAGTAGCAGTACGTCAGAAAATAAGACCAGTACATGCCTGGTCCCTCTTAGTGCTCCATCCCCTCAAAGTACACTGTCCTAACAGTTCTCTGTAGTTATACAGTTAACTTGTCTTTATTATTTAATATTACAATCACATCTGCCCTTGTGAAACTATATCATTACTATTACTTTAATTGGGGGAAACTTTTTGACTGGTCTTAATTTCTTTCAAAATCTGATTTTATGGTATTTTTGTTCTGTTCTAATATAGCTAAATACTTGAATGCAAGGCAAATAAAAGAAGAGATTATGTAAAGTACACAGTATTTCTCAACCTCTTCTAAAATATCTTTTTCAGCATACTCATGTACCCAGACTTATACCTTTAATAACAAGCAATTGCACATCAAAATCAGTTCCTGTAAGGAGGTAAGTTTTGAAAAAACTTACTATAGCTTTATATTGGATATTGCATTATGTTTAGTTCTTAGTTGGGTGCAAAAATTAGTTGTCATCAATTTCTTGCCTTCTAGAAACCTTATTAAAATTTTTTAATCATTTAACATAAATTTAACATAAAATTTAACATAATTTTTATGTTATATAAGGGAAAAAGGAACGAAGTGCTTATTATGGCTATGCACATTTCTCAGTTTTATCCTATTAAGGTTTGGTTTATTTGGGCCACTAGTTGTTTGGTTTTCAGAGAGTATGGAGTCTAGAGTCAGCCCTTACCTAGAGTCCTACAACTGTGACTGATTGTCCTACCGCAGGCAGTTATTTTAACGGCCCTGAACCTCAGTGTTTTCGTATGTTAGTGGGGCTAATAATGTGGACCCCATGGAGTTGTGAGGGTTAAATGAGAAACACAGTGGTAGAATTGAACATAGTGTTTGGCACAGAGTATGCAGCCATAACACGTCAGTCTGTCAGTATCTCTCTCTCTCCTTATGGTTTCTACAATCTTTAATATCATCACTATCTCCACGAATAATAAAGACAGCAAAAACAAGATTTGTGCACTGGATATTTAAGAAAATTGTAAAGAACTCTTTCCCCTTTTTTGTTTGATAAATATGTTTATTTAAGTACTTTGAATGTTAGGAAAAATAAGACATCATTATTACCTGTAAGTGATTCGGAGTTTTGGGACAGTTGTTTAATTACCTCTCTCTTATGTCAGGGGTCGGCAAACAACAGCCCACTGGTCGAATCTGTCCAACAGTCTAGTTTTCTATGGCCCACAAGCTAAGACTGTTTTTTACGTTTTTGAAGGGTAGTTAAAAAGGGGGGAAGAAAAATATATAAAATAGAGACTATGTATGTGCTTCTCAAAGTTTAGAATATTTACTGCCTAAAATATTTACTATCTGGCCCTTTACAGAAAAGGTTTACCAGTCTCTGTCTTACACTGAAGAAAATGGTAATTGGAGAAATAGGAATGTGACAGAGAAGAGGAAGTCAGGAAATGCATCAGAAAATTACCTTGAAAATGGGGAGCAATTCAATACCTGTAAGGGAAGAGAGTGGGGTATAATGTACACAGAGATGGAAAGCTATGCTGTGTGCTGCAGAGCCATCGGACAGACCACTGAGGCCAGAACACATGATAAATGGGAGGATTCAGTAGGAAAAGAGGCTGACTGAGGGGAAGAAGGGGATAGGTTGAAGTCAAAGTATAGAAGGCTTTGAATATCAGGAAGAGAAATTTTGATATTGTTCCATTAGCAGTTTTTGGTGAGGAGGTAATGTCATCCATCCTAGTTTTTATTTCAGCTATGAACAGCAATTAAAAAGGGACAATGAGGGCTTCCCTGGTGGCGCAGTGGTTGAGAGCCCGCCTGCCGATGCTGGGGACACGGGTTCATGCCCCGGTCTGGGAAGATCCCACATGCCGCCGAGCGGCTAGGACCGTGAGCCATGGCCGCTGAGCCTGCGCGTCTGGAGCCTGTACTCCGCAACGGGAGAGGCCACACAGTGAGAGGCCTGCGTACCGGAAAAAAAAAAAAAGAAAAAGGGACAATGAGAAGCATTGGTTTAATTAAGTAGGACTTCTTACAGCTCATGTAAGAGAGGCAGGGTCCGAACTAGAGCTGTATTTATGATAATTGATTGAAGGAGGTTTTATTCAATAAATTCAGGAGATTTCAGATATAGAAATGAGTCTTGATAATTGGATATGGATGAGGAAGGTGATGTCAAGTGCTTCAGACTGTGATCTCTAGAGTCAGAATGCCAGGGTTTAAGGCCGTGCTCTATCCTTTGGGCAAATTAATTTAACCTCCATGTTTCTCTTTTTTCTAATCTGTATCATATGGGCTCGAAGAGTAGAATTGAGAGGGTAAGAATTAAATTTGTTGTTCTGTATCAATATGTAGTGTTTGAGTTGACATTCACTGCCTGTGTAGAGATGTCTGTGAGCTGGTTGACACTCTGACTTAATGGCTGAATTGAAGAACCAGTGCTGGAGATAAAGGACTAGGTGTGAGAAGTACAGCTGATAGAGCTAAGGGTACAGGTGATACTGCCCAAGAAAAGATAATAAAAGGGAAGTGGGCTGAGATCAGCACCAACCAGGTGGGCACCTATGTAAGGGTAGGTGGAGGGAAAGTGTTAATAAAGGAAGAAAAACAGGGCAGAGCTGTGTCGTCAGATGCCAAGAAAGAACAAAAGCTCAAGAACGAGACAGTTGAAGAAGTTAAGAACCAGAAGCCTAAGGAGAAAACACCAAATACTTGATTAAGAATCATTTGCATATATATTTAAGGGAACAAATGTAGAAATGGAAGATCCATCCCAGCTTTCTTGGTCACCATTGTATGTCTTCAGTTTATAGTACGCAGTAGGTGTTTGGTAAATATCTTTTAAATTAAGTTAAATTGTATATTTGACAAACATTTTAAGTTAAAATTATGGGGAACCCTTAAGGTCTTTTTGAACTATTAAGCATAGGAATAGTTGGAGCCTTAAATAAGTTAAGTGGGACTTCCCTGGTGGCACAGTGGTTAAGAATCTGCCTGCCAATGCAGGGGACATGGGTTCGAGCCCTGGTCCAGGAAGATCCCACATGCCACGGAGCAACTAAGCCCGTGCACCACAACTACTGAACCTGCACTCTAGAACCCGTGAGCCACAGCTACTGAGCCCGTGAGCCACAACTCTGGAAGCCTGCGTGCCTAGAGCCTGTGCTCCACAACAAGAGAAGACACTGCAATGAGAAGCCCGTGCACTGCAACGAAGAGTAGCCCCCACTTGCCACAACTAGAGAAAGACCGCACCCAGCAACGAAGACCCAATGCAGCCAAAACTAAATAAATAAAGAAATTTATTTTTTAAATTAATTAATTATTTGACAGTAAAGATATCTAAAAACATGTCTTATGCTTTAATTTAGGGGGCAAAGTGGAATATTATAGAAGAAAGTGTTAACATTTAGTTATAAATTAATATAACAATATAATGTTATGACATTTAGTTATAATTAACTTTTATTTTTCAGGCGTTCATTTGAATTTTTAGATTTGTTGTTGCAGGAGTGGCAGACTCATTCATTGGAAAGGTATGCATTGACTATTCCTGTCCCACCACCCTCCCCTCCCCATTGTCACCGGTTCTTTAGAAATTGATGTGACTGGTTTTGCATTATTTCTCATTTTGCTTTAAAAGTTATTAGCACTGATTTTCCCTTAAAGCTGTGGTGCTCCTCTTATTCATTACAGCTATGATTTTCTTCTTTGTGGGGTGAGTGAGGGTCTCTTAGTAAATGGGTTATATAAGGTATTCCAGGTTAAATTGGGCAAATATTTTAAAATGTATTTCTAGTCACGTGAGATAGGTTTCCTGAGGTGCAGTTAACCAAGTAATGAATTATTTAAGATAGAAGAAAGGCACTTCCTTTCAGAGGAAAGAGATTAAAAAAGTGAAAGAGGAATTTTCTGGTGGTCCAGTGGTTAGGACTTGGCGCTTTCACTGCCAGTGCCCGGGTTCGATCCCTGGTCAGGGAACTAAGATCCTGCAAGCCTTGCTGCGCGGCCATTAAAAAAAAAGGTGAGAGAGATTTGTTGGAAAGTTTTTCCACACCAGTTGTCAGTTGTCATTGGTCAAGTATACACTGGGCAGCATCTAATGAAGCTCTAAGATGAACAAGAGGAAAATGTTGGTCAGTGGCTATTTGCATGGCTGTATTTCTCATTAATTTCAAGTTTGAAGCTTGGGATATACATGCATTTATGTTGAACACGTTGCTGATTTTCCATTCTCATGGAAATCATTAAATCTATTCATAACCCATTTCTAAAACATAGAATTTGTTGTTTACTGCAGGCATGACATAATTCCAAATTTTCTTTAAGTTCTTTTGTGGCAGCTGCTATTCAGTTTGGTTAGATTATAACTGATTGTACTATTAGCAAATAATTTTATACATTGGTAGATTAGTGAGGAACCACACAAAAGGTTTTTTTTAATTCATAAAAAATTGGAGATTTGAGTGCTATATGTCTGGACTCCATCTGAAAATAATTATGTCCAGGTTTATAATGTTTGACTTGTCAGAAGGAAACCATACATGAGTGAAATGTATGGGATGGGTTATTAGGAAATCTTGCAATCTTAGATTTATTATTGTGTACTAATTATGTTTTTATCTCCCTTGCCCCTTTGTGATTGATGCATAATGTATAGGCAGTATCATTTATGGTGAAATACATAGTTTTACATATGAATCTAAAGGTGTTTTATTTTATAGACATGCAGCCGTCTTGGTTGAAACTATTAAGAAGGGAATTCATGATGCTGATGCAGAGGCCAGAGTGGAGGCAAGAAAGTAAGTCTATAATGTAGTTTTTGACAGTTTAAACATACTTTGGTCTTTTCTTTGACAGGAATTATATTGGGAGAATGAAAATATCATTCAAATGTCCCAAGTATTCTATTTGATTAGCTCTTTAGTAAAATGGAGGTTGATTTGTCTCCATTAAATCTGTACTGGGTGTCTTAACAGTTCACTTAGCATTGTCATTTGTACATTCAACAGTATTCCCGTTCCATCATAACATACTCACTTTTGCTGTGAATAAAAATAACTAATTTATTGAACATTTAACATGTACCTGATACTGTTTAGGGCAGTAGGTGTATGTTATTTTCTAATCCTTAAAATGATCCCACAAAGGTGTTGTCTCCTTATATTGGCAACTGAAGTTTGGAGATTTGGGAGTTTACCCAAGGCCACACAGACCCTAAGGATTACAGCCAGCTTTTGAACTGAGATCTCCTTTTCTCAAAAGCTTGCCGTCTTTCTACCAAAACTTGTTAAATATAGAAAGTATTCTACTTGGCACATTGTGGGTGTATTAAAAACCTATGGGGGACTTCCCTGGTGGCACAGTGGTTAAGAATCCACCTGCCAACGCAGGGGACACAGGTTCGATCCCTGGTCCAGGAAGATCCCACATTGCTGAGGAGCAACTAAGCCCGTGTGCCACAACTACTGAGCCTGAGCTCTAGAGCCCACAAGCCACAACTACTGAAGCCCACGCGCCTAGAGCCCATGCTCTGCAACAAGAGAAGCCACTGCGAGGAGAAGCCTGTGCACCACAACGAAGAGTAGCTCCCGCTTGCCGCAACTAGAGAAAGCCTGCGTGCAGCAACGAAGACCCAACGCAGCCAAAAATAAATTTAAAAACTAAAAAAAAAAAACCTATGGGCTTAAAAACCTTTGTTCTTCTTGAACGTACACATTTTACGGTTAATGTCTAATAATGCAAAGTTATTACTTTTTGTTGTTTGTTCATTTGTTTTACAGGACTTACATGGGTCTTAGAAACCACTTTCCTGGTGAAGCTGAAACACTGTATAATTCCCTTGAGCCATCTTATCAGAAGAGTCTTCAAACTTACTTAAAGAGTTCTGGCAGTGTAGCATCTCTTCCACAATCAGACAGGTCCTCATCTAGCTCACAAGAAAGTCTCAAGTAAGGTCATATAAATGATAATTACTGATTTCTTTGTCTCTCCAGCTCCACAAAGTTCCTTATGTTGGATGGTTGAATATCTGATTGCTTTCACTTGAAGCCTTTTTGAAAGATGATGACTGAATGTGCTTATTTTCTTTGGCCTGTTTTCTCAGGGGTTGGATTACATACTTGTATAACTTCTCGTTAGGTAAAGAGTATAGGGATTCAAATTTTGTTTGAATATGTTCGTGTCTGTGAAAAAGATTGGAAAGCATTAATTTGTATACTTTTCTTAATACCTGGAAAATAGTCAATATAGTAAGTAGCCCATTTCTAGGGCACTGTAGTGGAAGAACTGTAATGGAGATTCAGAAGTCATCTTCAGAACTCTTACACAGCAGTGTAACTGGTAAAAACTCCACTGCTTTCTTTCCTCACCTCTTGCACGGTTTAAGATTTCAGCACATCCCTCAAGGGGGCAAAATTATCTAGTATCTGACTCACTTCTCTGTAACTCCACTCATCATTATGTTGGCTACCTCAAACCCTTGCTTCCTTGGCTTACCCCTATTTTCTGTTTCTGTAGCCCTACGAGACTGCTAAGATACCTAGCAGTGGCCACAACTATCTGAAGATTTCCCCAGGGAAGAGCAGCTCACAGAATGTCAGTTTACCTCCCTGTAATTCCTGTCTCTTTAGGACTTTAACCCCACAATGATTGCTGTTTGCCTTTGCAGCTCTCTGGTACAGAACTGGGACTGGGAGGCACCTAGGGCACAAAATTCAAGGAAGCACTCACAGGGTCTTGTGAGTACTGTACTAAATAAAAGTTCAGTGACTTACATGTTTTCGGAGTAAAAGCAGATATGATTTGATTTTAAAAAACAATTCTTGTAGGAATAATTACCTATTTAAACTTCTCTTTAAATTTGTGATAAATCCTTCACCTCAAATGAGGTTTGTTGCTTCTTTGCCCTTTACTTTGATTTACTACTCAAACTTTAAAGTGTATATGAATCACCTGAAGATCATGTTAAAATGCAGAAGCTGATTCAGTAAATCTGGGATGGGACCTGAGATTTTGCATTTTTTACATACTCCTGGGTGATGTCATGCTTTTTGTCTGTGGACCAGACTTTGAATAGCAAGGATCTAAACAAGATATTTTCTTACTCTAGTAGAACATCTTTAAACATAAACAAACAACTTTAAAATCTGTGGACTTGAAGTGGTCTGCCTCAACCTATTAGAGTAACAATTTTAGGGGACAGTTATAAAAATAATATAATACTGGGTTTAATAACCAACTACCAAATTTACCATTTGATAATAATAACTTAAAGAATGTTTTTCAACACTCTGTCATTAACCTCTCTTCCCCTTACCTTTAAAATTTGTAGACAGGGAATTCCCTGGCGGGCCGGTGGTCAGGACTCCATGCTCTCACTGCCGAGGGCCTGGGTTCAATCCCCGGTCAGGGAACTAAAACTCCCACAAGCCACACAGCGTGGCAGATAGATACATACATACATACATACATAGATATACTTTCCAGACTCTCTCACATACTTAGATATTTATTTATGGGCCTCAGAGTACCATAGTAATTAAAGATAAATAATCAAAAAAGATATTAAAGGAGGCAGTGGATTCTTTGAATTGATTCTAGGTGTTTTCCTTTCTAATCATACATGTTATCCTTAGCAGTAGTCCTTAGCTTTGTTTCTGTTGCCCCATGCAGTAATACTTAATAGAACTGCTATTGACCGTGTTATACCTACAGGGTAACTGCACGAGTTACCAATGGCCACAACCATATGACTTCGGTGAGACAGGCCTTGGTTACACTGAATTCCCTGTGTACTAGCAATAATACTACCTTTCTCTAAGTAAAATTTCTCAGAATAGAAGTGTTGGAGAGTGCTATTATTGAGTTCCCTGTGGTAGTGTGTGCTGAGGACCAGAGTGAACAACAGCAACCTGGTCCCTGTTTCTGTAGAGCTTACAGTCTTTATTCAATGCTAGTTATTTCATTTTTGCTTCACAGCTAACTTAGATACCACTGATATATGACAACAACTGTTCTAAAGTGATTTGTAAAAGGAAAGTTGAAATCAGAAATACTTCTCAACTCTTCGGAAAACTCAATGTTATTTCATTAATTTTTGTCAGAGGAGTGATAAATTATGTCGTCTTACTAAAAGTATTTCTTTTTACCTTGCAGCCGCCCTTTTTCTTCCAAATGGTCTACAGCAAACCCATCAACTGTTGCTGGAAGAGGTAAATTGCCTTTTTAACTAAGAGTCATAGCATATTTTACTTAATAGAGTAAAAGTGATTTATAAATAAATTAAAAGTTACTATGTAAAAAGATATTCTCACTCTGGGTCACATCAAGAGTTGAAAAGTTTAAAACACAGAGTTACACTTTAAAAGTTTTAAAAGCACATTAGAACAGTTTTAAAGCTAAGCAGTTTAAAGCAGTAGCTTTTAAACTGTTTTAATATGACCCACAGTGAGAAAATCATTTTACATAGTAAATACCACACTTATATACTGTACCTGTGTTTGTATACCATATACATATACTACATGTCATAGATACAATATAGTGTATATAATTATATACATACAATATACATATGCTGTGTAGTATATTGTATATAAGTATACATATATAGTATAATCCAAAGTTCCAGGAAGCCTACTTAACCTTACCTGTGATGCATTCTCTTTTCTACTGTGTTTCATTTCCTTAAAGTGCTGTCATGACCCACTTAGTTGATTTCACAGCCTATTAATGGGTCATAACTCAGAGTTTATAAAACTCCTCATTAAAACTGAAAAACTAAAGACCAGAAATTTAATGACTTAATTGGCATTACCTAAGAGTGGCAGAACCTGCATTATTTTCTGAATTATTCTATTCCCAGGCTAGTTCTACTTGTATTATTCTTATAGTTAAAAAATAGCCCCGCTGTCATCTATTTATCTTGTAACAGTGCTTCATTTTCATGAATCAATCATAAACATCATCCTTTCATCTATAAAACAGTCCTATGAACTTTACAAAGTATAGTTATTTTTCCCATTTTATGAAAGGAGAAAATGAGGCAGAGAAATATTGAGAAAATTGTCCAAGAAGAATTATTTATGACAGCATTGAAACTGAGGCATTCTGATTTTAAAATATGCTAAAGTACTTTCTAGTATCCATTTGGCCACTACTTCCTTTTTGACCATTTGTCATCATGGATTAATCTCATGGTGATTTCAAGTTTATATAATTTTTGTGCCGTTTGCAGTGACTGAAATAATAGGTTACCTTTGCTTTGTTTTTCATAGTATCAGCAGGCAGCAGCAAAGCCAGTTCCCTTCCAGGAAGCCTACAGCGTTCACGAAGTGATATTGATGTGAATGCTGCTGCTGGTGCCAAGGCACATCATGCTGCTGGGCAGTCTGTACGAAGTGGGCGGTTAGGTGCAGGTGCCCTGAATCCAGGTTCCTACGCATCACTAGGTAAGACAGCTAACTATGGGAAAGTACAACATTTTCTCCCTGGTCTCAGGGAAGCAGTGAATCATCATCAATTTCAGTGATTGATGATGGTGATATATTTATCATTTCTATTTCATTCTTGCTAGTTAAGGATAGTCCATATGTTTTATATGATTCTGTCCTTGCAATGTAGTTCTGAGGTATCTGAAATACCTTGTTTTTCTTTTCCCCCTGTTGTCCTCCTAACCATCTTAATCAAAGGAACAATTCTTTATTCCATGATTTGCATATAGAATTTTCAAAGTTCTGCACTACAGCCACATCCAGCTGCTGGATACTAAGGGAGTTTGGTGTTGTACCCAGCTTCTCTATCCTCTTTCTCCTACTTCAGTTCTCTTACCAAGAAGTTAAAGCCTTTTGGAAATCTGGGAAAACCGCAAAGCTGAATCATAATCAAAGCTTAAAAATAAATAAAATACCTAGGAATAAACCCACCTAAGGAGACAAAAGACCTGTATGCAGAAAACTATTAGACACTGATGAAAGAAATTAAAGATGATACAGACAGATGGAGAGATATATCATGTTCTTGGATTGGAAGAATCAACATTGTGAAAATGACTATACTACCCAAAGCAATCTACAGATTCAGTGCAATCCCTATCAAACTACCAATGGAATTTTCCACAGAACTAGAACAAAAATTTTCACAATTTGCATGGAAACACAAAGGACCCCGAATAGCCAAAGCAATCTTGAGAAAGAAAAACGGAGCTGGAGGAATCAGGCTCCTGGACTTCAGAGTATACTACAAAGCTACAGTAATCAAGACAGTATGGTCCTGGCACAAAAACAGAAATATAGATCAGTGGAACAGGATAAAAAGCCCAGCGATAAACCCATGCACATATGGTCACCTTATTTTTATATAAAGGAGGCAAGAATATACATTGGAGAAAAGACAGCCTCTTCAATAAGTGGTGCTGGGAAAACTGGACAGCTACATGTAAAAGAACGAAATTGGAACACTCCCTAACACCATACACAAAAATAAACTCAAAATGGATTAAAGACCTAAATGTAGGCCAGACACTATAAAACTCTTAGAGGAAAACATAGTCAGAACACTCTATGACATAAATCACAGAAGATCCTTTTTGACCCACCTCCTAAAGAAATGGAAATAAAAACAAAAATAAACAAATCAGACCTAATGAAACTTAAAAGCTTTTGCACAGCAAAGGAAGCCATAAAAAAGATGAAAAGACAACCCTCAGAATGGGAGAAAGTATTTGCAAATGAAGCAGCTGACAAAGGAATTATCTCCAAAATATACAAGCAGCTCTTGCAGCTCAATATCAAAAAAACAACCCAATCCAAAAATGGGCAGAAGACCTAAATAGACATTTCTCCAAAGAAGATATACAGATTGCCAACAAACACATGAAAAGGTGCTCAACATCACTAATCATTAGAGAAATGCAAATCAAAACTACAATGAGGTAATACCTCACACCGGTCAGAATGGCCATCATCAAAAAATCTACAAACAATAAATGCTGGAGAGGGTGTGGAGAAAAGGGAACCCTCTTGCACTGTTGGTGGGAATGTATATTGATACAGCCACTGTGGAGAACAGTATGGAGGTGCCTTAAAAAATTGAAAATAGAACTACCATATGTCCCACCAATCCCACTACTGGGCATATACCCTGAGAAAACCATAATTCAAAAAGAGTCATGTACCACAATGTTCACTGCAGCACTGTTTACAATAGCCAGGACATGGAAGCAACCTAAGTGTCCATCAACAGATGAATGGTTAAAGAAGATGTGGCACATATATACAATGGAATATTACTCAGCCATAAAAAGAAACAAAATTGAGTTATTTGTAGTGAGGTGGATGGACCTAGAGTCTGTCATACAGAGTGAAGTAAGTTAGGAAGAGAAAAGCAAATACCGTATGCTAACACATATATATGGAATCTTAAAAAAAAAAAAATGGTCCTGATGAACCTAGGGGCAGGACAGGAATAAAGACACAGACGTAGAGAATGGGCTTGAGGACACAGGGAGAGGGAAGAGTAAGCTGGGATGAAGTAAGAGAATAACATTGATATATATACACTACCAAATGTAAAACAGATAGCTAGTGGGAAGCAGCCGTGTAGCACAGGGAGATCAGCTCGGTGCTTTGCTACCACCTAGAGGGGTGGGATAAGGAGGGTGAGAGGGAGACGCAGGAGGGAGGGGATATGGGGATATACGTATGCGTATAGCTGATTCACTTTGTTATACAGTAGAAAGTAACACACCATTGTAAAGCAATTATACTCCAATAAAGATGTTTAAAAAAAAAAAAACTTAAAACATATATTCCCAAAGCTATTCAGGGTTTGTTTTTTATATCCATCAACCTTAAAAGTGCTTCATTTTTCTTTCTCTTGGGTAGTACTCAGGGAACACTAGGCAGGCAGATCATTGGAACACAATAAGAAGTGCAGAGATTCTAGGTGTGAATGTGGTACATGATAAAGGTGGCATAGCTGCATTCAATGAGGAAAGCATAAATTATACAGTAAATGGTGTTTAGACATATGGCTTTCAATTTGGTACAAAATTAAGTTAGAACCATGTTTCATACCATATAAAAATTTATTCCAGATAACTAAGAAGTTGAACAAAAATATAAAGCATCTTGACAAAAACATAGTGGTTGAGTATTCATCTAATCTCAGATTGGAGAAGAAATTTCTAAGCATAAAGAGCCAGAAAACCATGAGGGAAAATCCCTTAGGATCGAAATCTTAAGTGTGAAAATATAAAATCAAGTGACTGAAAATTAAAAGGGAAAAAAATTTTGCCAATACTACAAAAAAAGCTGAAATGTCAACAAGTTTTATAAGTCTATGAGAAACAGATGAGCTTATTTTTATAGAAAAAAATTTTACATATATCAAGAAAAGCATATTTCAGAATTGCCCCCAAAACCCCCAAACAGATGTTGGACCTCCACTGTAATCAAACAAATGCAAACTGAAAGACCGGTAAATGCAGCAAGAAAGTTAAGGTTAGTGCCTACTGTTCATAAAGAATGTGTTTGAAAGTGCTGATGTGAAGTAATCATGGAATACTTTATCTGAGTGGCATTTTAATAATACCCATGAAGCTTTTTTAAATGTTGAGAGTTTTGAGCCAGTAATTCAATGTTTATAGATAATTATGCCAAGAAATAAAAGGAATATTCATTATGTTTCTAAAAATAGATGTATTAGCTTCAACCTTGATGTGTAACAAAGAGGGAGTGATTAAGTTATGGTATATCCTTACAGATACTGTGCAGCCATTAACAAGTCATATTTTTAAAAAAATTTTATTTATTTTTGGCTGCATTGGGTCTTTGCTGCTGCACGTGGGCTCAGTAGCTGTGGCACGCTGGCCCTAGAGCATTCGGGCTTCAGTAGTTGTGGCGCGTGGGCTCAGTAGTTGTGGCTCGAGGGTTCTAGAGCTCAGGCTCAGTAGTTGTGGTGCACGGGCTTAGTTGCTCCATGGCATGTAGGATCTTCCTGGACCAGGGGTCGAACCCATGTCTCCTGCATTGGCAGGTGGATTCTTAACCACTGTGCCACCAGGGAAGCCCCAACAAGTCATATTTTTAGCAAAGATCAAATGATATGGCCTACCAAGCAATGTGTGATACTTTCATTATTTTGTATAAAATTATACATAGATGAAAAACTGGACAAAAATGGGTTTTTTTGTTTGTTTTTTTGTTAAGATTCATCTATCTTTTTGCATGTAGCTAAAGTTCATTTATTTATATTTCTATGTACAATATTCTATGGTATGAATATATCACAATTTAGTTTTCTGTTCTACTGTTAGTGGGCATCTTGGTTGTTTCCTGTTTTTTTATTATTATGAATAATACTCATGAACATTCTTATATATAGGACTGGACAGAGATGTTTACAAAGATGTCAACAATGGGTTGATTAGTGCTTTTAAATTTTCAGAAAACTTTTCTGTGGTAGAAACATTACCTTCCTGGAAATGCATTATTATTACAATATATGAAAACTAATCAATATAATATACCATATAGTAAAATAAAGGACAAAAATCACATGATCATCTTAGTAGATGCAGAACAGGCATCCGACAAATTTCAACACCCTTTCATGATAAAAATACTCAACAAACTAGTATAGAAGGGAACTTTCTGAACCTGATAAAGAACATCTGTGAAAAATCCACAGGTAGTATATACGTCATGATGAAGGACTGGCTGCTTCCCCCAAAATCAGGAACAAGATAAGGATTTCCACTCTTGCCCTTCCTAACAGCATTATCATGGAAGTTCTAGCCAGGTCAGTTAGGCCAGAAAAAGAAATAAAAGGTATCCATATTGGAAAAGATCTGAAGCTATTTGTAGAAAACATGGTCTTACATATAGAAAATCCTAGGAAATTCACAAAAAAACGATTAGAGCTTATTAATAGTTCAGCAGAGTTACCAAAGATAAGATCAATATACAAAAATCAGTTGTATTTCTAAATGCTAGCAATGAGGGACTGCCCTAGTAGTCCAGTGGTATAGAATCCACCTTACAACACCGGGGACACCGGTTCAATCCCTCATCAGGGAACTAAGATCCCACATGCCGTGGGGCAACTAAGCCCACGTGCCACAACTACAGAGCCCACTCACCCTGGAGCCTGTGCACCACAACTAGAGAAGAGAAAACCTGCACGCCACAACTAGAGAGAAGCCGGCACACCACAATGAAAGATCCCACATGCCTCAATGACGATCCCATGTGGCACAACTAGAGAGATGCCCGCACACCACAACGAAAGATCCCACATGCCTCAGTGAAGATCCCATGTGCCACAACTAAGACCCAACGCAGCCAAAAATAAATAAAATAAATAGAAGATGGTAGAGTAGAAGGATGTGTGCTCACTCCCTCTTGTGAGAGCACCGGAATCACAAATAACTGCTGAACAGTCATCAACAGGAAGACACTGGAACTCACCAAAAATGATACCCCACATCCAAAGACAAAGGAGAAGCTGCAATGAGAGGGTAGGAGGGGCGCAATCACAATAAAATCAAATCTCATAACCACTTGGTGGTTGACTCACGAACTGGAGAACAATTATACCACAGAAGTCCACCCACTGGAGTGAAGGTTCTCAACCCCAAGTCAGCCTTCCCAACCTGGGGGTCCGGCAAAGGGAGGAGGAATTCCCAGAGAAACAGACTTTGAAAGCTAGTGGGATTTGATTGCAGGACTTCGACAGGACTGGGGGAAACAGAGACTCCACTCTTGGAGGGCACACACAAAGTAGTGTGTGCATCAGGATCTGGGGGGAGGAGCAGTGACCACATAGGAGACTTAACCAGACCTACCTGCTAGTGTTGTGGGGTCTCCTGCAGAGGCGGGGGGTGGCTGTGGCTCACTGCAGGGACAAGGACACTGGAAGCAGAAGTTCTGGGAGGTACTCTTTGGCATGAACCCTCCTGAAGTCCGCCATTAGCCCCACCAAAGAGCCTTTAGCCTCCAGTGCTGGGTCATCTCAGGCCAAACAACCAACAGGGAGGGAACTCAGCCCCACCCATCAGCAGACAAGCAGATTAAAGTTTTACTGAGCTCTGCCCACCAGAGCAACACCCAGCTCTACCCACCACCAGTCCCTCCCATCAGGAAGCTTGCACAAGCCTCTTAGATAGCCTTATCCACCAGCGGGCCAACAGCAGAAGCAAGAAGAACTACAATCCTGCAGCCTGTGGAATGAAAACCACATTCACAGAAAGATAAACAAAATGAAAAGGCAGAGGACTATGAACCAGATGAAGGAACAAGATAAAACCCCAGAAAAACAATTAAATGAAGTGGAGATAGGCAACCTTCCAGAAAAAGAATTCAGAATAATGATAGTGAAGATGATCCAGGACCTCGGAAAAAGAATGGAGGCAAAGATCGAGAAGATGCAAGAAATGTTTAACAAAGACCTAGAAGAATTAAAAAACAAACACCTAGAAGAATTAAAGAACAAACAAACAGAGATGAACAATACAGTAAGTGAAATGAAAAATACACTAGAAGGAATCAATAGCAGAATAACTGAGGCAGAAGAATGGATAAGTGACCTGTAAGGCAGAATGGTGGAATTTACTGCCACGGACCAGAATAAGAAAAAAGAATCAAAAGCAATGAAGACAGCCTAAGAGACTGGGACAACATTTAATGCACCAACATTCACATTTTAGGGGTCACAGAAGGAGAAGAGAGAAAAAAGGGACCTGAGAAAATGTTTGAAGAGATTATAGTCGAAAACTTCCCTAACATGGGAAAGGAAATAACCACCCAAGTCTAGGAAGTGCAGAGAGTCTCAGGCAGGAGAAACTCAAGGGGAAACATGCCAAGAAACATAGTAATCAAATTGACAAAAATTAAAAACAAAGAAAAATTATTAAAGGCAACCAGGGAAAAACAACAATTAACATACAAGGGAACTCCCATAAGGTTGACAGTTTCCTCAGCAGAAACTCTACAAGCCAGAAGGGAGTGACACGATATATTTAAAGTGATGAAAGGGAAGAACCTACAACCAAGATCACTCTACCTGACAAGGATCTCATTCAGATTTGATGGAGAAATCAAAAGCTTTACAGACAAGCAAAAGCTAAGAGGATTCAGCACCACCAAACCAGCTCTACAGCAAATGCTAAAGGAGCTTCTCAAAGTGAGAAACACAAGAGAAGAAAAGGACCTACAAAAACAAACCCAAAACAATTAAGAAAATGGTAATAGGAACATACATATCGATAATTACCTTAAATGTGAATGGATTAAATGCTCCAACCAAAAGACATGGATACAAAAACAAGAACCATATATATGCTGTCTAAAAGAGACCCACTTCAGACCTCGGGACACATACAGACTGAAAGTGAGGGGATGAAGAAAGATATTCCATGCAAATGGTAAACAAAAGAATGCTGGAGTAGTAATACTCATATCAGATAAAATAGACTTTAAAATAAAGACTGTTACAAGAGACAAGGAAGGACACTGCATAATGATCAAGGGATCAATCCAAGAAGAAGATATAACAATTATATACGCACCCAACATAGGCACATCTCAATATATAAGGCAAAAGCTAGCAGCTATAAAAGAGGAAATTGACAGTAACACAATAATAGTGGGGGACTTTTAACACCTCACACCAATGGACAGATCATCCAAACAGAAAATTAATAAGGAAACACAAGCTTTAAATGACACAATAGACCAGATAGATTTAATAGATATTTATAAGACATTCCATCTGAAAACAGCAGATTACACTTTCTTCTCAAGTGCACACAGGACATTCTCCAGGATAGATCACATCTTGGGTCACAAATCAAGCCTTGGTAAATTTAAGAAAATTGAAATCATATCAAGCATCTCTTCCAACCACAATGCTATGAGAGAAGAAATAAATTACAGTTAAAAAAACGTAAAAAACACAAAACACATGGAGCCTAAACAATACTAAATAACCAAGAGATCCCTGAAGAAATCAAAGAGGAAATCAAAAAATACCTAGAGACAAGTGACAACGAAAACATGACAATCCAAAACTTATTGGATGTTTATAGCAGTACAGTCCTACCTCAAGAAACCAGAAAAATCTCAAATAAACAATCTAACCTTACCACCTAAAGGAACTAGAGAAAGAAGAACAAACAAAATACAAAGTTATTAGAAGGAAAGAAATCAAGATCAGAGCAGAAATAAATAGAAACAAAGAAAACAATAACAAAGATCAATAAAACTAAAAGCTGGTTCTTTGAGAAGATAAACAGCACTGATAAACCTTTAGCCAGACTCATCAAGAAGAAGAGGGAGAGGACTCAAATCAATAATATTAGAAATGAAAAAGGAGACGATACAGCGGACACTGGAGGAATACAAAGCATCACGAGAGACTGCTACAAGCAACCCTATGCCAATCAAATGCACAACCTGGAAGAAATGGACAAATTCTTAGAAAGGCATAACCTTCCAAGACTGAACAAGGAAGAAATAGAAAATATGAACAGACCAATCACAAGTAATGAAATTGAAATAAAATTGTAATAAAATCTCCCAACAAACAAAAGTCCAGGACCAGTTGGCTTCACAGGTGAATTCTGTGAAACATTTAGAGGAGAGGTAACACCCATCCTTCTCAAACTCTTCCCAAAAATTGCAGAGGAAGGAACACTCCCAAACTCATTCTACGAGGCCACCATCACCCTGATACCAAAACCAGAGAAGGATGTCACAAAGAAAGAAAACTACAGGCCAATATCACTGATGAATATAGATTCAAAAGTCCTCAACAAAATACTCACAAACAGAATCCAACAACACATTAAAAGGATCATACACCATGATCAAGTGGGATTTATCCCAGGGATGCAAGGATTCTTCAATGTATGCAACTCAATCAATGTGATACACCATATTAACAAATTGAAGAATAGAAACTATATGATCATCTCAGTAGATGCAGAAAAAGCTTTTGACAAAGTTTAACACCCATTTATGATAAAAGCTCTCCAGAAAGAGGGCATAGAGGGAACCTACCTCAACATAATAAAGGTCGTATATGACAAACCCACCGCAAACATCATTCTCAATGGTGAAAAACTGAAAGCATTTCCTCTAAGATCAGGAGCAAGACAAGGATGTCCAGTCTCACCACTCTTATTCAGCATAGTTTTGGAAGTCCTAGCCACGGCAATCAGAGAATAAAAAGTAATAAAAGGAATACAAATTGGAAAAGGAGAAGTAAAACTGTCACTGTTTGCAGATGACATGACATGATACTATACATAGAGAATTCTGAAGGTGCCACCAGAAAACTACTAGAGGTAATCAATGAATTCCGTAAAGTTGCCGGATGCAAAATTAACGCACAGAAATCTCTTGCATTCCTATACTCCAACAACGAAAATCAAAAGAGAAATTAAGGAAACAATCGCATTCACCACTGCAACAAAAACAATAAAATACCTAGGAATAAACTTACCTAAGGAGGTAAAAGACCTGTACCTAGAAAACTATAAGACACTGATGAAAGATATCAAAAATGACACAAACACATGGAGAGATATACCATGTTCTTGGGTTGGAAGAATCAATATTGTGAAAATGACTGTACTACCCAAAGCAATGTATAGATTCAGTGCAATCCCTATCAAATTACCAATGGCATTTTTTACAGAACTAGAACAAAAAATCTTAAAGTTTGTATGGAGACACAAAAGGCCCCAAATAGGCAAAACAATCTTGAGGGAAAAAAACGAAGCTAGAGGTATCAGACTCCCTGACTTCAGACTATACTACAAAGCTACAGTCGTCAAGACAATATGGTACTGGCACAAAAACAAATATAGATCAATGGAGCAGGATAGAAAGCCCAGAGATAAACCCATGCACCTATGGTCAACTAATCTATGACAAAGGAGGCAAGGATATACAGTGGAGAAAAGACAGTCTCTTCAGTAAGTGGTGCTGGGAAAACTGGATAGCTGCATATAAAAGAATGAAATTAGAACACTCCCTAACACCATACACAAAAATAAACTCAAAATGGATTAAAGACCTAAATGTAATACCAGACAGTATAAAACTCTTAGAGGAAAACATACACAGAACACTCTATGACATAAATCACAGCAGGGTCCTTTTAGACCCACCTCCTAGAGAAATGGAAATAAAAACAAAAATAGGGCTTCCCTGATGGCGCAGTGGTTGAGAGTCCGCCTGCCGACGCAGGGGACACGGGTTTGTGCCCCGGTCCGGGAAGATCCCACATGCCGCGGAGCAGCTGGGTCTGTGAGCCATGGCTGCTGAACCTGCACGTCCGGAGCCTGTGCTCTGCTGCAACGGGAGAGGCCACAACAGTGAGAGGCCCGTGTACCGCAAAAAAAAAAAAAAAAAAAAAGACAAATGGGACCTAATGAAATTTAAAAGCTTTTGCACAGCAAAGGAAAGTATAAATAAGACAAAAAGACAACCCTCAAAATGGGAGAAAATATTTGCAAATAAATCAATGGACAAAGAATTAATCTCCAAAATATATAAACAGCTCATGCAGCTCAATATTACAAAAACAAACATCCCAATCAGAAAATTGGTAGAAGACCTAAATAGACATTTCTCCATACAAGACATGCAAATGGCCAAGAGGCACATGAGAAGCTGCTCAACATCACTAATCATTAGATAAAATGCAAATCAAAACTACAATGAGGTATCACCTCACAGCGGTTAGAATGGGCATCATCAGAAAATCTACAAACAGCAAATGCTGGAGAGGGTGTGGAGAAAAGGGAACTCTGTTGCACTGTTGGTGGGAATGTAAATTGAAACAGCCACTATGGAGAACAGTATGGAGGTTCCTTAAAAAACTACAAATAGAACTACCATATGACCCAGCAATCCCACTACTGGGCATATACCCTGAGAAAACCATAATTCAAAAAGACACATGCGCCGCAGTGTTCGCTGCAGCACTGTTTACAATAGCCAGATCATGGAAGCAACCTAAGTGTCCATCTACAGACAAATGGATAAAAAAGATGTGGTCCATATATACGATGGAATATTACTCGGCCATAAAAAGGAGCAAAATTGGGTCATTTGTAGAGACGTGGTTGGACCTAGAGACTTTCATACAGAGTGAAGTAAGTCAGAAAGAGAAAAACAAATATCGTATACAAACTCATATATGTGGAATATAGAAAAATGGTACAAATGAACTGGTTTGCAAGGTAGAAATGGAGACACAGATGTAGAGAAGAAGCATATGGACACCAAGGGTGAAAGCAGGGGACGGTGGTCGTGGTGGTTATGGGATGAGTTGGGAGATTGGGATTGACATATATACACCAATATGTATAGGATAACTAATAAGAACTGGCTGTATAAAAAAAATAAAATAAAGATAGTTGATGGAGTCAGAAAAAAATAATTAAACCTTTACAAAAAATGCTAGCAATGAACAATCTGAAAATAAAGTTAAAAAGCAATTCCAATTACAATAGCCTCAAAAAGAATAATACATTGTACATAGGAATTGATAGAACAAAAGAAGTGTAAGACTTCTCTAGGATGAACCACTCTTATGTTTCTCCTTTACTCTTACGTTTCTCCTTTACTCTTACACTCATAATATTGCTGACACCAGATGTGTGGGATTTTCGCATCCAGCAATTCTTAGACAACACCTAGATGTCCTAAAATTCAATTCAGTTGTGGCCCTAACCATAGTTAACACAGACCTTACAGGTTAAGGGCTTAGCCTGTCACGACCCCCACCCCCACTCACCCCCACCTCAGACATCAATTGCGAGTCCATGTTGTTACCAGTGCTTCTGACCAACTGGCTCTAAGTCACAGGTTCCCTTGCCCCCTCCTTGAGTTAAATTAATTTGCTAGAGTGGCTCACAGATCTTGGGAAAACAGTCTGCTTACTAGATTACTGGTTTATTACAAAGGATATTAAAGGGTATGAATGAAAAGCCAGATGAAGAGATACAGGGGGTGAGGTCTGGAAAGGTCTCAAGCCCAAGAGCTTCTTTCCCTGTGGAGTTGCAGTGTGCCACCCTCCCAGCACATGGGTGTGTTCACCAACCCAGAAACTCTCTGAGTCTTGTGCTTTTGGCATTTTTATGGAGGCTTCATCACATAGTCATAATTGATCATTAACTTAGTCTCCAACCTCACAACTCTTCCCAAGAGGATGGAGGATGGGGCTGAAAATTCCAAGCTTTTAATCATGGTTTCATCTTTCTGGTGACCATCCCCCATCCTGAGGCTGTCGAGGAGACCACCAAGAAATGCCTTATTAGAACAAAAGACACTCCTGTCACCCAGGAAATTCCAAGGGATTTAGGAGCTCTGTCAGGTACCAGGGTCAAGGAGCAAATATTAGAGAAAAAGGTACACCAAGTGCTCTTACCACTTGAGAAATTACAAGGGTTTTAGGAGCTCTGTGCCAGGAATTGGGCTCATATATATGTTTTATTTCACACTTGTGCACAAAACTACAACACATTGTTAGAAGAATTTAAAGCTCTAAATAAATGGAAAGACACACAGGTTATTTAAAGACTTAATATTAAGATGGGAAATTGACGTACAGATTCAATGCAATCCCTATCAAAAGTCCAGCTGCCTTTTTATAGAAATTGACAAACTGTTCCTAAAATCCAAATGACAAAGCAAAGTTTCCGGAATAGATGAAACGATCTTGAAAAAGAAGACCGAACTTGGTATACTCACACTTCCCAATTTCAAAATTTACTTCAAAGCTACAGTAATCAAGTCTGTGTGGTACTGGCATAAAGATAGACATACACACCAATGTAATAGAATTGAGAGTCCAGAAATAATCCCGTATATATATGGTCAGTTGATTTCCAACAAGGGTGCCAAGACCATGCAGTAGGCAAGAATTCTTTTCAGCAAATGTTGCTGGAACAACTCAATAGCCAGGGGCCAAGGAATGAATTTGGACCCCTACCTCATATCATATCCAAAAAATTAACTCAAAATGGATTAAAAACCCAAATGTAGGGCTTCCCTGGTGGCACATTGGTTGAGAGTCCGCCTGCCGATGCAGGGGACATGGGTTCGTGCCCCGGTCCAGGAAGATCCCACATGCCATGGAGCGGCTGGGCCCGTGAGCCATGGCTGCTGAGCCTGTGCGTCCGGAGCCTGTGCTCCACAATGGGAGAGGCCACAACAGTGAGAGGCCCGTGTACCAAAAAAAAAACAAAAAAACCCCCAAATGTAAGAGCTAAAACTATAAAATGCTTAGAAGAAAACACAGGTGTAAATCTTCATAACCTTGAACGATGCAATGTTTTCTTAGATACTACACCAAACACAAGCAACCAAAGAAAAGCTAGATAAATTGGACTTCATCAAAATTAAAAACATTGTGCTTCAGAGGGCACTATCAAGAAAGTGAAAAGACAACACACAAAATGAGAGAAAACATTTGCAAATCACATATCTGATTAGGGACTTAACATCTCAAGTATATAAAGAACTCATAACTCAGTAACAAAAAGGCAATTCTATTTAAAAATAAGCAAAGGATTTGAATACATATCTCTTTAAAGACAATATACAAATTGCCAGTAAAAGCACATGAAAAGGTGCTCAACGTCCTTAGATATTAGGCAAGTGCAAATCAGAAGCACAATGAGATACCTCTTCACACCTGCTAGGCTGTTATCCGAAGAATGGACAATAACAAATGCTGGTGAGGATATGGAGAAATTGAAACCATCATACACTGCTCCTGGAATGTAAGTGGAGCCACTATGTGAACAGTTTGACAGTTTCTCAAAAAGTGAAACATAGAGTTAGCATGTGACCCAGTGGTTCCACTCCTAGCTGTATACCCAAGACATGTGAAACATATGTTCTCATTAAAACATGTACACAAATGAATGTTCATAGCAACATTATTCATAACAGCCCAAAAGTGAAAACAACCCAGATGTCCATCAGCTGGTGAATGGTTAGGGAGGTATGTGCATACAATGAAGCAGAATATTACTCAGCCATAAAAAGGAGCACATTACATAAAAGTGAAATACTAACACATGCTCTAAGAGGGGTGGAACTCGAAAGCATTATAAAGTTAGACACAAACAGCCACATACTGTATGATTCCATTTACATGAAATGCCTAGAATACGTGAACCCACAGAAACAGAAAGTAAATTAGTTGTTGCCAGGGGTTGGGAGTTGGGAAAATAGGGAATGACATCAATGGGTATAAGATTTCTTTTTGGGGTGATGAAAATGTTCTGGAATTAGATATTTATGAGGGTTGTTAAGTCTTGTGGATATATTAAAAACACTGAATTGTATACTATGAAAGAGTAAATTTTATGGTACATGACTTACACATTAATTTTTTTAAGTGGGGAAAATGGAAAACAGAAATAAAACATTCATCCTGAGTCTTAAAAATAAAACATTATATTTAGTATCCATTATTTTTTAGTACCAGAAGAAAATACTGAATTTGAAATGTTTTAATATGAACTCGAAAGCCATTTGCAGCAATTCTTTTTTTTTAATTTTTGAACGCGCCACGCAGCTTGTGGGATCTTAGTTCCCCAACCAAGGATTGAACCCAGGCCCTCGGCTGAAAGCGCAGAGTCCTAACCACTGGACTGCCAGGAAATTCCCAGCAGCAATTTTTTTTTTCATAAGAAAGTCATAATAGTGCCATGAGATTGCTTAATTTGTTTCTTTTGGTTCTTTAAGGTTTGAATGGCATGTTTGCTTCTTTACAGAAGGGAAAGGTGTCCCTCTATCCTCTTTTCTTCATCTGGCCCAGGTTCACACTCAGGCACAATGAGATACTTGTCTGTGCCTCTCTCCAGGGCTTAGAGAATAGATTTTCTCATTCTTTCCATTTCTATGTCTTTTTTTCTTTTTCTTCCCTCCCTCCCTCCCTCCGCCCCTCCCCCTTCCTTCCTTCCTTCCTTTTTCTTTTTAAACCCCCTTCCCCCCCCTTCCTCAACTTTCTTATACAGATGTGACTTGTGTATTCTTTGTTTTCTTCTCTTTGAGCCTTGTTTATCATGGCTGAACATTTATGGATCCAGAGATATATGCTTCTATATTGAAAGAATCTCTCAGTCTATTGGTAGGTTGCTAAAGGATGAGCAGCTAAAAGCTCGTTGAGTTTTATGCATTTTGAGTTTGAAATCCCTGAGACATCACACTGGAAGTGTTCAGAGGCATAGTAGTATGTGAAAGAATTACATACAGTGGTAGAGAACTCAGGAGAGAGATCTGTGCTTGAGATTAGATTTGGAAGTCATTAGAGGATTGTTCTTACTGTAATCTTCTGTAATTAAGATACTGTAATCTTTCAATATTAAACTCAATACATTACTTAAAGCAATTGCCACAGGATTTTTCGTCCACTGAAATGCTGAATCCTTTGGCAACGGGGATATGATGAGTGTTTTGAGGTTTACCCTTGAAAACTTTATCCTGAAGGGTAAGCTTGGTATTATGGGAGACAGGAATTTCTGTTAAGGAAACCTTGATATATCTATGCATATTTATGAATATTTGTTCTCAACAACTAGGTCTGTGGGATTGCTTAAATGAAAAAGAAAATAAATGTTTTCAGTTGGAGTCATGTGGACAGAAGTCAGATTTCAGTTGATTGAGGAAGAAGTAGGAAGGAGAATCTGTATAAATTATTCCTATGCTTAGCGGTTGAGAGGAGATGAAAGAAGATTGTAGGAATTATCCATTGTTAAAGGTTAATGAACTTCTTGTTTTTTAAAATTGAGGGAGTTGAATATGTTTGCCTACTAAGATGGTAGAGTCAGTAGAGAAGGAAAAGTAAAAAATGGAAGAATGCAAGGAAATTGTTTACGGTCAAAGTTCTTATGAGAGACATAAGGAATAGGATGTATAGAGAAGAGCTAGGGAGTTAGCCTTGGATGTGGAAGGGTCATCAGTTTCACTGAGGTAGAAGGGAAAGAAATGAAGGAGGTAGATTCAGATATATTTTGGGCGGGTGAGCATTAAGAGCCATGTAATGGGGAGGTAGCTATGTCTTCATGTTTGAGGAGTCAGAGTCAGGACACTGAGCTAATAGAAAGCAGGGTGTCTGAGAGGTGGCTTGAGGTTTGGAATAGCAGTTCAGGAGGCACAAGAGGAGGGGCTCTCTTCCGGGCTTCCTGCAACTACCCACACATTGAGAAACTCACCAGAGAACTCACTGGACTGTTAGCTGTACTCATGGCTGAGGTTTATTATAGCAAAAGGACACACAGCAGGATCAGCAAGGGAAAAAGACTCATCCGGTAGTCTGGAGGAGTCCAGGCACAGGCTTTCAGAGTTATCCTTCCCAGAGGCGAAAATGACAGGCTGCACAGAACATGCTCCTTCCTCCAGCAATGAGTGTAGAACATGTGCATAGTGTTTCTGTCCAGAGAAGCTTCCTTAAGACTCAGAGTCCAGGGTGAGGGTAAAAGGGCAGTCATTATGCAAGCACTCTGCTGCACAACCAGCCACAATTACCAGAATTCCGTACTCCGAAAAAGATAACAGGTATTCCCCATAAATCACATTGTCTGCAAAAACAATTCAGGCAAGTTGGTATAGCAGGAGTTCAATACCCCGTTCCCAACACTCAAACACACAAAACAACCTCATCATTGAGAAAATTAGGATCCAAAACTAAATTCCCAAAGGCCAGCTAAGGGCTAGCCCTGTAACTAGACTCTTCTTAAGAGTATCAGACCTGGTTTATTAACACTTTTCTGCACAGTCATTAAAGGCCAAGCCTGATAATTACCCCAGTTTCTAGTAGTGCCAGTATGCATGACTTCTTAGTTTTGTAATTTTCTCTATTGGGGCACCTCAAAGTAGCGGGGTAGAGAAATTTAGTTTTTAGATTTATCCATATTTCAGGTCTTAAAGGGACTGAAAGTACTAAGAAAGGATGGGGTGAGGAAGCAGCAACGCAGTAGACAGAGGATAATGATGAGACAGCTAAATTTAGAGTAGAATTTGGGGGTGTGCTCTAGCCTATAGAGGAAAAGAGAAAGCAGGGCAAGGTGACTCTTAGATTACGAGAAACTCAGCAGACCCAAGCAAAGGGTTTGTCTGATGGTGCAGGGGTCCAAGGTTGGGACATGGGCTTCTCTAACTTATTTAGGCTAGTGAAAATCAGACTTATTGTCAATTCAATTCTATATATATATTTTTTTTTTTTTGGTATTTTTATCTCACAAAGAAACCTCGTCTTGTTTAATCTCCTAGTATGTTTTAGTTGAAAACAAGCTTCATATATACGTGTGTGCTATGAATTCTGTGTTCTTAAAAATAATGTTTTCCAGGGGTTATAAAATCCTTTTCTAATATACTAAGTTTTGTTCTGTTCTTTGCTTGCTCTTTCATCAGAGGATACTTCTGACAAGATGGATGGTAAGAACTTCCTTTTCTAATTCACCTAAAAAATTTTATGGCTCTTGGATTCTACATGATACCTTTGTTCATTCTCTTAAGCTCTGAAAATAGGCTGCTTATTTGGCAGCACTCTTAATGTGAAAATGGCTACGTAATTCTCTGATTGAATTTTGGGTTAGACATATCCATTTTGGGTTTCTCAGTTTACTCAAGTACTCAAGTACTAGGTTACTGTTTGTTATAAGTTAAATCAATTTTCTTAATTTTTTATACCTGAGCTCTTAGAATATTCTTGATTTCTTAAGTCTTTCTCTGAAATATTAGATTCAGAAGAAGGGAAAGGAATCTCATAAGTCATTTGATTCAGTTCTGTAGTTTAATAACTCTGATACAGAGAGAGACAAATGACATATTTTACAGATTCATATGGTTATTTATGAAAATGAAATGCAAGTCACAGATGCTGTCTTTCAGAGAGTGAGTTTTAAATTGACATTTAATCAAAATTGAACTTACTTTGAGCTATGCCTTTTTTTTTTTTTTTTTTTGTGCGGTACGAGGGCCTCTCACTGTTGTGGCCTCTCCCGTTGCGGAGCACAGGCTCCGGATGTGCAGGCTCAGCGGCCATGGCTCACGGGCCCAGCCGCTCCGTGGCATGTGGGATCTTCCTGGACCGGGGCACGAACCCATGTCCCCTGCATCGGCAGGCGGACTCTCAACCACCGCACCACCAGGGAAGCCCTGAGCTATGCCTTTTTAATTTCAGTATTTAGTTTATCTTTAGTTGCTTGATCCAGTGTGGTAATTTTTATCTGTATGGTATTTTTGTCTAACACTAGACTGTGTATTATCCACACTTGCCCTTCACTTCATCAGATACCATAATGTTATCTAAGAACTTGAGCTTTTTTATAAGAACTTGTAAGAAGATCCTGAATCTGTAAGTCACAGTATGAGATCTAGGGAAAATGGAAAACTATGTTTTTCTGTCAATTATTACATAAACTCTGAAATTGTTATGTCTTCCATTCTGATGAAATGGAAGATTTATTTAATCTTGGGTTGGGTACATGAGTGTTACTTACAATTAGTCTCTGTGCTTCTGTGTGTGTTTAATGTATTTCATAAATTTAAGAAATTATTAAATGAAAGAAAACCTAACCAAGAGATAGTTTCTATATTTCAAACCATTCAATATCACTTCTAACACTGAGATTCTAGATCCTTTAAAAACAAATTATTCTCACATTCCAGATCAAAATGTTTTCTTTTTTGGGTCAGAAACATTAGCCTATTTGAGGAATCACCTGTGTTATGTGATGTGTTACTCTCACTGATGTTTAATTCTGTTTTTAAAAAAAAAATCTATATACACACACACGGAGAAACATCTGTTATTGCCCTATAGTAGTAGTGAGTTTGTTTTTTTTTGGCCATGCCGTGCGGCTTGTGGGATCTTAGTTCCCTGACCAGGGATTGAACCCAGGCCCTCAGCAGTGAAAGTGTGGAGTCCTAACCACTGGAGTGCCAGGGAATTCCATTTACTTGATCATTTTTGCTAGTTTTCATTGACATCTTAGAGAGTACAAGAATTTTTGAATAAATAGCTAATGGATTGATAGGTCTTTGTAATGCTTTGGTGAAAATACTGGGTTAATGAGACCTAGGTCATGGATTTGATTCCCATGTTTGTCAATTAGTTTTCTAGTTCTTTTATGGACTACCTTTTGAAAATGCACAGAAAGAATTCTTACATTGGAAAGATCTATAAAAATCTTCATTTTGGAGAGAGCAATGAAAGTTTCATCTTTCTTGAGTAATTAATTTCTCTAATTTTCTTCACCATTTAAAATTTTAAGTATGAAGTATAGCAGATAAATGTGTTTGTTATAGAATTTTGCTATTTTTAATTGTCTAGTTTTAACCTTTTTTGTGCTATGAGTCATTAGGTTACCTCAAATTTTCTTTTATCTCAAAATGAATCTTTTAAAAGCTAATTTAAGGCTATCAAACTAGAAATTTTTTCTTTTGCCCTTTTGTTTTCATTGGGTGGGAGGCACGAGGAAGGTTTTAACATCAGCATTGGCAGACTTTGTTGAAATGTTATTGTTTTATTTCTCTTATTTAGGAACAGCATCTGAAGATGGTAAGAATTATACATTTTGTTAGTAACACAAATACCTCTACATTAATATTTTCATTGGTAGGAATTAAATATTAAAAACTAAAATAGGCTAATTTCTTTGCAAATCTATATAATTTGCGAGCTGTGGTAGCTTTTACATTTCATGTTTGGTTGTGTTAGTTATACATGTGGATTTTTTTTTAATCCTTCATCCTGGAGTTTTGCTTTGTATCTTGCATCATCTCATACTAGAAAAACATAAATGCTTAACATGTTTAATAATACCTAGTATAAAATTACATAGTTTCATTTTTTTCTTGTAGTGACATTAATGCTTTTATTTTGTGTTTTTGTTTTTTAATTTATGCCAATTCATTTATACTTTGAGAGTGCACGTGCCATTGCTTTATCGTCTTTAAATATCCTCAGCATTTAAATGCATTTATTTTGTCAGCTTTTAAATGTATCTTTGATTTTGAATCAGTGACTGAAGAATTGCATATGATTTGAATTTGGGATTACAAAAACCTTGCTAGATATAATACTTTATTTTACTGAGCCAGTTTACCTTTAAAAAAATTATTTATTGCTTTTGAATTTGTAGAAAGGAAAAAATTCAGTTTTTATATTTATCCTGCCTGAAGACTGTCTTATTAAGCCTCTGATATGAAACACATTTTTTTTTTCTAAATTTTACATGGATGACATTTTCTTGTGATACAGTTAAGTAGATTTAACATTTTGGAGGCCTCATACTTACTCTGATATATTTGAAATATTTTCATATTTTAAGTTTTAAATTAGAGTACTAGTTTCTGGCACTGTGGCATTGTAATTTAGAATGGTAGTATCAAAATACTTAATTTATCCTAATTTCTTTGTTGTACTGGATACATTCTGCATTTCAAAAATAATAATATTTTTCTATTTTACTTCTTAGTCAGGAGAACACTGTGTCCTATTCTAAACAGACTCTGTAAAAGGGTGAAAGTCCTGAATTATGGGCTTTTTAGGGGCCTCAAAGAAGTTGATAGAATGCTAGGGTCTACCAACTGTACTTCTCCTTTTGCTTCATTTTATTCCTAGTTCCTAATTATTCTCTTATCTTCCTTCACTCATTTCTTAATTTTTCCTTACTCTTTACTGTATGTTTTCCTAATTAATATTGCCATATCATGCTAGCCCCTATATTGTTGGGGTTTTTTTAAATTTATTTTGTTTATTTATTTTTGGCTGCTTGGGTTTTTGTTGCTGCGTGCGGCCAGAACTAGTTGCGGTGAGCGGGGGCTCCTCTTCGTTGTAGTGTGCAGGCTTCTCATTGAGGTGGCTTCTCTTGTTGTGGATCACGGGCTCTAGACACGCAGGCTTCAGTAGTTGTGGCACGTGGGCTCAGTAGTTGTGGCACACAGGCTTAGTTTCTCTGCAGCATGTGGGATCTTCCCGGACCAGGGCTTGAATCCGTGCCCCCTGCACTGGCAGGCAGATTCTTAACCACTGCACCACCAGGGAATTCCCCAGCCTCTATATTGTGGTTGCCCTAAAAGTTGTGACTTTTAACTAAAAAGTATTTTGAGTCCTTCTTTATGATCATGTTTGGTATTGGTTCTGATTTGATAGTGATTGAGACTGTTGCTTGAGAATACCAAAGTACCTGCTAGTAATATATTTTTGTTCTTTCTAATGCAGTTTACTTAAGCACTTTGGTAAGCATTATCTCCTTTGGTTCAAGAGCTCTAGAAACATCTTGCGTCTTGGTTTTATGGAGGGGGATGAGGCAGTAGTAGAGAAGAAAGGAATGCAACTTGGAGATAGAGAAGGAAATGTGTGTAGAAAAGTGCCATCTCTTTGAGGATTGGTATTTCCTCAAATAATTTTATAAATGAAATTGGTTAGTTGGAGGAAGAGAGGAGTAAACGTGTCCATGTACACCTGTAGTAATCTCATGTTTAGCACAGGATATAAAAAGATGAGATATTTTACCTAGTATTGTATCTTCTTGCAGATCTCTTTAGAAGTACATTTTCAGTCAGAAAGATTGTTTGGGTTGTTGTTTCCAAGATTAGCTTGTATTTTAAACTACAGGGTGGATTTGAGAATAAATTAAATTTCATGGAAACGGAAATTTTAAAATTGGAACTACCAATTAAGTGCATGCCTGTAGTAATTATCTTAATTATAACTCTACTTTACTGGACTAATAATATCAAACTGAGAATGGAGATCTTTAGTTTGACTTTATTCTTACCCGTAAAGGAAAGTTAGCTTATGGTGCAACACGTAAAAAGCAGTATGTATTTTTAAATTTTTAAGAGAACTATAATCTTATAATCTGTAAGTGAAGGTTACATTATTACAGAATTTAACAATACTTGAAAAGCACACCCAATTAGAAAATTATAGTGAGATTTTTTTCCTCATTACTAAATATTATAGAAAAAAGTCTTTAATTATGTAAATAATTTTATTCCTTAGGCCGGGTGAGAGCAAAGCTTTCAGCACCACTTGCTAGTATGGGAAATGCCAAGACAGATTCCAGAGGAAGAAGTCGAACAAAAATGGTGTCTCAGTCACAGCGTACGTATTGCCTATTAGTTCTCCCTTATTTCTAATATGTTAGGATAAGTGTATTCCTTGTATGTTACTGTGTGAAGAGATTGACCAGTGGAAAAAGACAAAACTAATTTCAAAAAAGACAAGCCACATACTGAGTTCTTGTTCTGTACTTTAGGTTCATCATCACCTGACAAAAATGAAGGTATTTTTTTTTCAATGTTTTGGGTCAGTTGTTGTGCATGTTTTGGAATTTTTGGAGTGGGTGTTGTCTTGTCTTTGGTGTGTTATTAGGGCTGCATCATTGATATCTGCACTTAGTAAGAAAAACTTCATCTGCTATACAGACTTTTGCATGGAGATATTTTAAATAGCACAAATCTTTTAACATTAAGGTTTTCACAGTCTACTCAGAAACTTGTAAATGTGGAAAATTGTGCTTTTTAGAGGCAAAATAATTGCCATACGTTAGCATCAGATCTGGTTGCATCTAGCTAATGTTGTTCAAGGGCAGATATGTGGTATCTTTGTACTCTCCCTAAAATCTGTTAGAATGAAGTTAGCATTTTTGGCAGGTACATACTGATTCATAAAGAGGAAACAAATTGAAATGACCAGTTTTATTATATTCCTTTTTAAATTTAAGATTTATGTTTTTGCCATTTCATTGGAAGCTGAGTTTCTCATAAGCACAATTATTAAAAAGCACAATTTTGAATTCTAGGTAAAATGAATGATCCATTCCTATATATTCCAGAATAGTAATATATACACTTAAGGCATAATTAATTTAAAAGAGTTCACATTCCTTCTTTATCAAGAGATTTTCCTTAGCACATACCTCTTAGAACAGGAATTTTTTCTAGGGAGGTAATTCTGGGGTTCTTCTATATACTTGGCCATTTTGGAAAGAAATAGATGTAGCTATCTTCCACTGTTGTTTAGGTGACTCTTCCAGGATATAGATGCCCAATTTGTCTGTTTTTTTAACTTGATTCTTGAATCGTCGAGTCAGGGAAAGGAGCTGGGCTTAGAGGGGGTCAGGGCAGTGATTAGACAAGTCCGGCCTAGCAGATTCTCCTCTTTACAAAGTCAAAAAATCTAGACAGAGTAATGATGGGAGCACTCAAAAAGAGTCCTAAAAATAAGCAGAAATCCTTAGTAAAATTGGTTTGCAAATTGAGGGTTATTTACGAATAGGAAAACATGGCAAATGCCCTCTGGGTGAGAGCTCTTCTCCCAACCAAATTAGGAATAGATCATACCACATTCTTCCCAGATCTTGTGTATTTTTAGGGTAACTGTTTAACTTAATCTTTAGCAGTATATAGCATAGTAGTTTAGAGCCTTGCTATTCCAAATGGGGTGCCCAGACCAGCATCAGCATCACCTGGGAAATGTACAATCTCATGCCACCACAGATCTACTGAATTCAGTCTTTAACAAGATCATCAAGTGATTTGTGTTACAATCAAGTCTGAGAAGTATTGATTTAGATCATGGATTTGATCCATGGCTTTTCCAGGTTATTTAAAGTTGCTGTATTTCTATATACTTCTACTGTAACCAGTAAAATGAAGAGGATAATCTCACAGGATTGTTGTGAGAATTAAATCAGTATTTTGCCTGAGCACAAAGTATGTGCTATATATTTTAGCTGGTGAAATTGATGTCCTTGTTTTTCTTAACCTAATGTCAACTGAATTTTATACTCCTATTGTGCACTTCTTTGTTGTTATTTCTTATGGACTTCAGGAAGCAAAAATAACGGTGAAGTTAGGAAATTTAAAGCAGAAAGAAAAATAAAGGTAGCAACCAGAAACTGTATACAGCATCTTAATGATAAAACAATTTTATATGAGATATTTTACTGAGTTCTAAAGTAATACTAAGACTGAACTCATGGCAGAGATTCAAAGTGCTTTGTGTATGTTTTTTTAATATATTACTTAAGGAACTCCCTTTTAAGTGTATTATAACTACTGATCACTTCAAGAGAATATAGAATAATTTTTTTACATTTGGTTTGCACTTTGAAACCCAATCCACAATACTTGAAATCCTCTCTTAGAGTGTGAGAACATAATGATAGATTTTTAGGCCTAGTAGGATTTTAAGATCAGAAGACGTTCCCACCATAAAATCACTTAGATTTTAAATCATATTGGTGAGGTTTTTGTTTATCTGCCTGCTTATTTATTTGAATGACTGTTTTTTTCATTTCAAATTCTTTTGAAAAAAGATATTGTGGCCTTGTATAATTTGATGCAAGTTTCTTTACACATATTTGCACAGAAATATTGCTGTGCTCTCCATCTTCACTTTGCTTTGAAGTAATTCATTAGGGTTTGCATGGTCTTTTCCATATTTTTATATCACCATTTAGGAAAAAAAAAAAATCTCTTGGGTCAAAGCAGGTATGTTCTGATGACTAACCAAAAATAAATAAAAACAGACCCAGTGGAGAGACTTCCAGACTTAAATGTTTATGTAAAGATTGTGTCTTTTGTTGTTGGTAGTGACTGATTATGTACAAATGATTGTACAGCCTGTCAGAAATTTTGTCTCTCCACCCCACCCCTCTACTGTTTGGTTTTTTCCCCTGTGTGTCTTAAGAAAGATAAAACCCGTAGCTTTTTCATTTAATTTTTCTTCAGCTAGAAGATGTTGTTCTTCCTTACCTGTAGTTTTAAATTAAATGTTTAAATTATAAAAATTTAAACATTTAATTATTTAGATTTTAGACTATCAGTAGAAGAAAAGCTGAAGAATTTACATTTACTTTTGCACCTTCATTTCATCTGCTTTGTACATGAGTGTCTGATTTCAGTTTATCAGCTAAAAACTACTAAATGTTCTGCTTTTGTTACAGGCATCAATGATTTTGGGATTTTTTTTTTTAAGTTTGCTTTTTTTGCTTTAGAATTTTTTATTTTCTAAGAACTGATTAAAGCTTTCTTATTTCCATCTGCCATTCATTTTAAATCTGCTTCTTCCCTCTTCATGGATTATAACCCTTACCCTAATTCTGCCTTTACACTTGTTCAGGATCACAATCTGCTAATACCATTGGTGGTAAGAATATATAGACTTTATGTGTGCATCTGTTGTTTGATCACCTATTTTCATTATCAAGAATGGGTTCTATTCAGCAGAAATTCTTAACATTTAATATTATATCATTCTGTAGCCATTATTGGGGTAAAAATCACCAATTATGATTTTTCTTTGACCTGTCCTTATTTATTACCAAAACCCTGGGTTTTTTAAATTATCCATGTTGATGCCACAGATGTAAACATTCAAAAACGAAGGAGCTTTAGTAATGCCTTGAAAACATCTCATAAAAAGTATAAAATGGTAATTTGAAAACTTTAGGCAGCACAAGAGAAATTAGATATCTAATTCCAAACTTCATAAATAAGAGTATTTTCTAGTAGCATGCTATTCCCTAGGTACATCATACTCTTTTTCATCAACTGTGTGGTTTTTCTAGAAGAAATAATTAGCCTTGGTAGTTCTTTTGCTGGGGAAAGAGCCTTGATATTTTCTTCTAAGTATAAATAATTCCAAAATGGGTTGTAGTCACTGTAATTAACGTGCTGTTGGTTGGGGCCGGGGCGGCCATTGGAGAAGAGTGGGTAATGATTAACACTGCCAATTTTATTTCCCAGGAGAGGGCATGAATGAATTTAAATATATAGAGAGTGAGCTTGCATAGTTTTGATAAAGTCAATAAATCTAGAATAGGTAGCGTGATTACTCTGCTTCTATACTATATGTTTCCTCTCTGCTGAATAGATCCACATTTCAAGGAATTCTCCAGTCTCCTACCAACACTGTCACCCCCTAAACTTACATTAGTTTTAACAGAATAACGTGTTGTATGTGTTCAGTTCATAATTTATACTTTTTATATTGTTGCAAGTGTTCCCATAAAATATTCCATCAGCTTATCTTGCATTGTGAGTTTGTAGCATGTTGGGTGTTTGGGTGTTTTGGTGTGTATGTTTAGTTTAGATGCTGCATGGAGAAAATAGGTGCCTTGTGAGTATCTCTAAGGTTATAACTGAAAGAAACTTGATTTAAAGATTCTTCATCTGAAATACCATGAAACAATTCAAATGACTCATCATTTTAAAGTACACTTGTATAATTTCCCTGCAACAATTTAGAATTCCTTCTACACAGATAATAAATTGCTAACGTCATTGTAAACATTGATTTGTTTTACAGTATTGCTATAACCAGCGGAAGATGAGTTTCATTTTGTCTGCTAATAAAGTTTAGGAATTAAGCATGAGTTTAAATTGTATTCAGGAAGACCATGCCAAGAAAATGGTAGCCAGGGTCACAGATCAGCAGCCCATGAACCACATTCAGCCTGCCTCTATTCATGTATTATTTGGTCTACACAACATAATAAAAATCAGGACATGTCAAAGCTTTCATTTAAAAAACAAAAAAGTCCCAAAATGTAGCCAGTATTACCTCAAGACGGAGCTGGCTTGAACTAAAAAGTCACCACTCCCTGCCTTAAACTCAGCACTGCTCCCTGGCTGATGTTCCCTGCTTGTCCCCATTGGCTTTGACTCTTTAATCTTTGCTCTGTGGAAGTGAAGTGTCGTTGGGTAAGATTATACCAGGTGAGCAGTGACTGTGGAGAAGTTCCCGACAAAGAGGAAACGTTGCTTTTATGACGTTTTATTTAAGTGCAAGTTTAACTTTTATAATGCTACCATCCAGAATCTAGAGTTAAATTATACTTTGGAGTTATCTAGTTCATTTTCCTTTTCAATGCAGACAAAAAATGTTTTGATTGACAAGGAGCTTATCCCCTTAAACACTAACGCGTGCAATTCTAGTTTAAAAGCATGTTTCTTAACTTTTTTTTTTAACTCTTACCCCAATCTCTGAGATTTTGTCCAGCTCCCTTTCTCTATCCCTGACCACGTATCCTTTGTCTTCCAAGACTGAAAATCACTAGTTTAGAAAGGGTCTGCCTTCTTTGACATTTATTTGCCCATTAGTTGTGTTTTACCCTCAGTATACATCAACTTGGCAGACTGGCCACCCAAGACCCCTTCGCTATTTGAAGGCAAATAACAAAATGCAAGTTTCTTTTTCAGCTGGCCTAACTTTGTAAACATTTAAAATTAAATCTTGTAAAAATTTAAAAATATACATAGTTGCAAGATAACCTTGTTATGCCCATTTAGAGGCATCTCAGCAGGCAAACTTTTAACAGGAAGTACATTTTCATTACCATATTCTTAACAAAAATGATAGCAATAATAGAATTATTAATTTTTTCCTTTTAAATGTATAGCTTTAATATATAGCATTTTAACATATAGCTTTAGCTGCATGAAATGTATTGTTAGATAAGTTTATTTCTTTGGAAATCTTTTCTACTGTTTATGTTCTGAAAATCATAATAGTGTTGTCCTTATTAAACATAGCATCTTATACTCCCCAAACTGAAAATATATTTACATGATTTACCATTCAATCCTAGTATATATAGTATACCTTTTTATTCCAGGTTTTGAGTATATATAAACCTTCCTCAGTCTAACTCCTTTGAACTTAGAACTGCCATTCCATCACAGTTTTCTCAGGTGTACTTCTTGAATTTTTATCCTTTCAACAAGTTCTCTTGGAGTTCATATCTTAACATTTGTATGTATGTTTGGTGTTTAGCTGGCAGCCGGTCTGGGTCTCCGGGAAGAGTTCTGACCACAACAGCCCTCTCCACTGTGAGCTCTGGTGTTCAAAGAGTCCTGGTCAATTCAGCCTCAGCACAGAAGAGAAGCAAGATACCACGAAGCCAGGGCTGTAGCAGAGAGGCTAGTCCATCTAGGCTCTCAGTGGGTAAGATTTTTGTGCAAAACTTGGGACCTTGTATTTCTTTAGTATTTCAGGCATTGAAGACTTCAATTTAGGCACTTTAAGTTAGAGAAAAACAACTTAAAATTCAAGGACAACTGAAATATAGGTTAAAAATGGAATTAGATATCTTATCTTGAAAGTATAATTCATTTATATTTTAAATCTTTTTATTTTAGAAAAATATCATTTTACTCTTCTAATCACATACAAACTAGAAGACTGTATTCAAGAATTTTAATTGTATTCCTGGTAATGCTTCATCAAGAAAAATTTCTTTTCAACCTTAGAAAAAACTTATTTATTAGT
The DNA here is from genome assembly GCF_005190385.1 of Monodon monoceros. NCBI lineage: Eukaryota > Metazoa > Chordata > Mammalia > Artiodactyla > Monodontidae > Monodon > Monodon monoceros. The sequence continues at coordinate 51,996,318 of NW_021703780.1, read as the reverse complement.
TTTTAAGAAAGAAAAGAATAGGGACTTACCTGCTGATCCAATGGTTGAGACTCTGCACTTCCACTGCAGGGGGCATGGTTTCGATCCCTGGTCGGGGAACTAAGATCCCGCATGCTGCATGGAGTGGCCAAAAAAAAAAAAAAAAAGAAAGAAAAGAATAAAACCAAAATATCAAAAATACAAACTCTATCTCCTGTTTACTCCCCTTCTGTGCTGCTGTTGCTTCATACCAGCCCGAAGCAGTCGTATTCCTCGACCAAGTGTGAGCCAAGGGTGCAGCCGGGAAGCCAGTAGGGAGAGCAGCAGGGATACGAGTCCTGTTCGCTCTTTTCAGCCCCTTGGTAAGTGTTTGGGCAGGTGTGAGGCATATTGCTTCACTGTTGTGTTCCTACCATCTGATAACCTCAACACACCCTGGATTTAGTTGATGATTTCTTCAACTGTATCTTTTCCTCTATCTCTTTTCTTTTTAAGAACAGTCAGAAGGAAATTATATGTTTGGGCAATTCCTTTGACATTTATCTGTCTTAAATGAGCAAGTTAGACATTGGATAAACAAATTGCCTTCATAATCAAGTAAATATCATACAGATTTAAACTACAGAATATTGAATTCAAGATTTTTCTTAACAACTCTCCCTATAAAATTTAAAGACAATATTTAAATATTTACTCTTAAGTGAAATATGGACTATTTAGTTTGATAAAAATAAAGACTTTTGTCCTTTTTAGCAGAAAGATTAACATTTCACCTTAGATATTTCAGATTACTAGAAAGAATGCTACAAAACAATATATGAACTACTTATTAAAATAGGAGGGATTAATATTTTTACAGTATTTTACAATTTAACAACATTTCCCATGCATTAGCTTCTATCATGTCATTGCTGTGAAACCTGTCTGTCCCTGATTATAGAGATTTTATTATACCCTTGATTATAATACTATATTTACCTCAATTATAAAAATATTAAATGATTTTTAAAAAACTAAATATTTTAGAGTAATTGGAGAGGCAGAATTTTTTATGTTGAAAATCTTTAGAATTTCTCTGTGGTCCTCAGCATTTTAACTAATACTTTGTTTATATGCACTTACTTATAGCCATTTCAGGTTTTTTCTTTTAATTCCATAAAATGTAGGTTACTGTAATACTTAAGAGAGTTTTACTTCAGACTTTGTGACACTTACATAGAACATAGTTCCACTCATTATTTATTGGAATTATTATTTCCTTCAATAGACACGTTAGTATAGAACTTCTAGAGATTAATTTCTAGTTCTTTGGGCCATTTGGCTCAACCATATCACTACTAGACTATCCTGTACTAACCCTTTGAGCTAGGAACTCAGGCAGGGGTATCCTCAACCCTTGTTTGTGTTCCAGTCCCAGGTGCCAAAGAGTTTCCTTCTATACTCTGCCAGAGGTAGATGTAGTTCATGTACAATATACAGTAGGCTTAGTCTGTAGAGTATCTGTGTATGTGTGTGTATACATGCACACGCACATACATATACATATATATATGGTACATCCTCATGCATATATGTTTAAAAATGAAATAAATCTTACATTTGTATAAAGTAAGCATGCCACCTTGAAGAGTCAAAGGAAGTAGAGTGGGTGTGTGATAGTTTAAGAGCATATGTTCTAGGGCCAGATGGCCTGGTTGATACCCCAGCTCTGTAGCTGTTTTATACCTGGGTTTTTCCTTATCTGTAAAGCTAGAATAATAATAGCATGTAGTTCTTAGCATTGCTTTGAAGACACTGTAAAGGAGAGAATACATGAAAACTGTCCCTCAGAGCAGTGTTTGCACACAGTGAGCATGTGGTTATCACGGTCATCGTCACTGCTGCGACTGCTCTTCCCAGTCTTCCCCCTGGAACAGTGCTTGCTTACCTACAGTTAGTTGTGTGACACATCAGTGGCAAGGATCTTAGATTTTTTTAACGGTATAATACTTATATTTGTATAATGTACAATTAGTAGAAAATGTGAGATATCGGGAAGAAACAAAAATAGGTTTCTGTACCATTTAAAAGTGTACAATAGTCAGAGATTAGAGGAAATTTATAACCAACTTCTAATTACTTAAAAAATAAACATGTTAATATGCCTTTTTTTAAAAACATCTTTACTGGAGTATAATTGCTTTACAATGTTGTGTTAGTTTCTGCTTTATAACAAAGTGAGTAAGAACTTATACATATATCCCCCATCCCCTCCCTTTTGCTCCCTCCCACCCTCCCTATCCCACTCCTCTAGGTGGTCATGCCTAATTTTAAAGAGATACGTTGTTTAGTCATTGATTTAGATTTATCTCAAAGCTGCCATTTGGCAATTTAAATCATTTAAATTTTATTATTAAAGGAGGCAGTTTTCCCAATTGTGATGAAACATCCTATTTGGTTTAAAGGTGGTTAAACCTTTTAATCATATAGTTTTAGAAGAATTGAATTTTGTAGCCCTTTATTTACATATGGATATTGCATAGTAAAGGTAGCAGATTAGTCCTGTTTATTACACAGAGATGAAGATAGCATTCCCAGAAATCAGATTGTCCTTTTCATTCCCATTTTCTGCCATATTTGCCTACATTTTTCTCTTTCTTTATTTGGTGAATCCTTTTGTCACCTCTGACTTGAATATGGCCATTCAGCAGATGAATCCCATAGCTTGCCATTTATTCAGTTGTAACACAAGGCCAGCATCAGGGTCCTAAAACACCAGAAATAAATCAGGGCTAAACAAAGATGAACTCTGGAACTCACACTCTTAGTTTCCATCTGTTTCTGGAACCAAGATTCAAAAAAAGGCTTACATTATTACAAGCACGTGAGTGTTACCTTCAGCCACAGATACCTATTGATATCAAAAGGTTTTCAAAATTTTTTCATCTATTAAAGCATTTCCATATTGCTTCAACTCTTCCTTATCATTTTAGAAATTATTCTGTTGGGTAAAATTAAAACTATATATTAGTATGTTTTACTACTGATACCAATCACCTTTCAGGGTCTGTTAAAACATTTTATGCAACATTCTCTCTTTAATCCTATCTCTCAATCTTTTTGATCATTTTCTTATTCATTAAGGTCCTGTGGCAAAGGAAAGAGTAATTCATGTAATAAAAGTATTTTAACTGTTCTCATTAATATATCTGAAGCAGAGTAACTTTTAAAATGAGTAATATGTTTCATTAAATAATAAAATGATTTTTTCCTGGCTTATTTGTTTGTGTGTGTAAGAAAAAGACTGACTTTATGATGTTATGAAAATCAGGATTTTAAGATCTAAAATTTTAAATATCCTAAATTTAGATTTAGAGAGATGTCATAAATATAAGAAGTCACAAGTTTCTAGGTTTTTTGATTAAATTGTTAATACTCCCCTTTTTTGGTGCTCAAAATATGCTTTGATATTTAAATAATCTACTGAATGCAGAACTTATATACTGTGAACCATTATAGAAAACATTTATGTTAACATAAATGAGGTATGTTATCTTTTAAACAATGTAAAGATGGTATGTGTACTATTTAAGAGCAAAGGCCTTGAAAGACTACAAATACTGAGGTGTGGCCTTGATCAAATTAATTAACTTTTCTCTGTGCTTTAGTTTAGCTATTTGTAAAATTGAATAGTAACAACTGCCTCACTGGGTTCAGGATTAGAGGAGATGGGATTATTATTGGTTACTATTTACCATAGTGGTTTTTTTTTTTGAAACTACAGTGTTCATTTTTTTGTCTCATGCTTGTACTTTTGACATTTCCTTCCATTTGAATACTTACTTTTTTGTCTCCTGTGAGCTTATGTCTGTCCCCTTAGGTGTAAGATCTGTTGTGTGTCAAGGAAGATATTGCAATGCAAGTGTTCATTTGCCCTAGTCTAAGGCAATATTCTGATCCTTAACTATTAATAGTAATACCATTGTGAACTAACTCTCCTTGCCTGACTGTAGTGCTGCCACTATTCCTTGTTTCTGTAGTAATAGATGAGGTTTGTATGGTCCTGTTATTCCAGCCTCCAGACACCATTCCAGATCTACTGGTGCCCTCTACGCCCCCGATGTGTATGGGGCCTCAGGTGAAGGATGAGTACATTTTCACTATCATCTGTGCATTCATCTTAAGTTTTTTGTCCTTGTCAGTTTCCATTGAGTAATCATGTTTTAAAATTGATTTGTTTTATTTACATTTAATTTGTTGGAGAATAAGTCATTTGTTTAAAAAAATTTTCCCCCAAGTAACTTTTTTCCCTTCAGCAATCTTATTTGAACATTTTTCTCACTGGAGATGGGCATTTTTCTTTTGTATAACCTAAGTTATGTCATTTTAAAATACAAAAATTGTTTTATGTTCTCAGTTATGTACTTCATCTTTGTATATATGTTTAAAAAAAAAAAACCAAAATGGTGGATGAAGTGTTTTAATTGTAAATGATGATATGTTGTAGAAAGTAGTTGAGAGGAAGAACCCATCTATGGTTTGTCTTTACATACCTCAGAGTGTCGGGCACTAGTAGGTCCTTGACAAATATCAAATGATACATCTTAGTTACAGAATGAATCAGCCTGTCTTGAAAGAGAAGAGATAATAATTGGAGGGGTTTTCCCTTGTAAATTCCTGGTGTGCCTTCCTTGAGCTGCCTAATCGTTACTGGTTTGAGAATTGATCCTTGTTCTGGGCTACTCTGTGGCTCAAGCAAACAGATGAGATTTGCCTGACTGATAGAGCTAGATTAATTACAGGGCTATAGACTTGCAAGCCCTTAGTTGGCCAGCCATGCTTTCTTCTATCTTCTGGTGAAAAGTATATCATAGCTACTATTCTTTAAATTTACTTCCCACACACTGTCAGTGATTTTAATTGCCTTTGCCCTTTTATTTGACTAAAAATAAATGTACCCAGAGAATACAGTATTGCTTTTAAAATGCTTTGCCCCATTGGTTTTTTTTTCCTCCTCTTAAGGATCTTAAAGTTTCCAACGTGACCCTGTTACATTTATGGCTCTCTCAAAGCTATTTTCCTTCTTCTGATGAATTAGGTCCAGGGTATGGGATCAGCCAATCAAGCCGACTGTCATCCTCTGTCAGTGCCATGCGAGTCCTGAACACAGGTTCCGACGTGGAGGAGGCAGTAGCAGATGCCTTGGTACTTTCCTCCATTTCCTTATCTTTACAGATGTTCCAACTGTGAAACTAATGTATGAGTGAGCCAATCCACAAGTGTGGGAAAGGAGATGGGAAAATTCTTGGTATTAAATCTAGGAAGATCAAATGTGGGCAATGTAAAAAACAAAACAGTATAATTAATTCTTGATCTTTATTAATTGCCAAATTTTTAAGCCAGGGCCCATAGTAATTGATGGGATGTCAGGAATATAAATATTGATATTGTTAATATGGTGATGTTTTTTATATACTGTAATACACTGAGAATAAAGGCAGATAGATTAGTATATAAATATGTACACTACAAGTATGTAATTTCAAGTTTAGCTTAACCTTGGGTATTTAGGGATTGTTTTAGTTTGGGGTACAGTTTTGTTTAGTCTTTATTTATTTGTATTTTCTGAGCTGAGAGAAAGTACACCTTCAAAACAAATTATATTTAAGATATCTTTCTGGCTCTTTATACCTGACACATTAAACAGTGAGGCTTAAAAACATAATCCGTAGATCTATGATGGTTTGTCAGAAGAGTGCTGTTCAGATGTCACTGTAGTTTTTCTCACTTAAAATTATGAAGGAAGTATTAGAAACAGTGATTATAATTGCTTTTTCCTTTTTCCCAAGTCAATTCAACATGATAATTTCTCTTTCAAGTTATGATATTAATCCTATATTTGAGAAGTAAGCATTTACTCAGTTTTTTACACAGAACTTATAAAGGTGTCATCTTTGTTTTGAAATTTAAAAATACATTATGCCTTTTAAAACCACATATCACCTCTTAACCAGTGTTGATACAATATTTGCCACATATATTTGAAAAACAAGTTTTTAAAAATATTCATTGATCATAGCTATAATATATTAAATGTAATCACGTGCAGTTCTGTTCTAACAGTCTGTATGTGCTGAATTTTTCTCTTTACCTTAGCCATCTGATTTTTCTAATCAATACAACTAAGTAGGAACTTTGTTCTCTTGAGCTTGGGACATATTGATCACATCTTGTTCTGGTGATATTAAATTAGTCATACGTTTTAAATTTACTATTCCTCATCAGTGTATTTCTCAAATTATGTTTTTTAGTTTCTTGTAAATGGATGATTTACTAGTTAAATTCTGCTCGCATAAATTTTATGAATTGAATGGATTATTCTTGAACTATTACTTGTTATAAGATGTTGTATTTGATTTATATGAGGAATATTTAGCCACCAGGGCTAAAAGCTGAATCCCAATCATTTGACTGTGAATACTTCCATTATTTGCATAACATAGATATTCCAGTTGTAACTACCAGTTTTTAGGAAAAGACTATCCAACTATTAAGTCTAATTGGACCTAGGGAAAATCATAGAAATAAAATTAACTTTGGAAACAACAAAAGGATCCAAATAGGAAGAAGACTTGAGTTTCTTTGGAAAACTGGTTATGGGAGTATTTCTGTAGCTTAGATTTTTTTCTTTGGACTAAAAGATATTGACAAGTTAAAGATATATTCTCCTAATAAGCAGTTCTTATGTATCTATATATTTTAAAAGTTAATGTTTCTAATTATGGGCATTGTTTATGCCTACTTCACTGTGCTGTTTAGCAAAATGTTTTTCATTATTTTCAATTTTTCTCTTTAAAAATCTGCTCTCAGCTCTTAGGAGACATACGGACTAAGGTATAGACATTGCTGTTTTCTGACATCTTATGATACCATAACTTTTTTTTCTTTCCTTCATCAGTTTAACAGATGATAGTCTTCTATAAAAAATTCAAATGGAAGCAATAAAATCCTTAGATATACATAATTTTTCTGTATATATGATTATATGATTATCAGCAGGGAGATAGTGCTTAAACAGAGTGTCCTATGGGGGTTCTCATCCTTTAAGCCTGATTACTTTATACAAATGCGATGATGTCATCGACACTGATGTCTATAACAAAACTGGTCTTGAAGACCAACACAGGAAATACCACATTTTTGCCATTCTAAATTAAGTTGGTGCCTCTAAAATCAATTTAGTGATGGGAATGTCATTATAAAACTATTTTTAATTGAGTTCAGATTATATTTCTTTTAGATTTTAAACTTGGAGAATTTAAGTCACTGGAACTGTGTAAAATTATTGTGCTTAAATGTTTCTTAGAAATATCTTCACTGCTCACCAGCCTAAATTCAAATATCAGGTTACATAAAGATTTATTTCTAATTCTTCCAAAGAAATCTCAAATAAGCTATTTATTCTGTCTCATTTCACTTTTAATATTCAAAGTAAAATTAGCAGTTACATTTATTAAATAATAAGCTTCAGATGTAAAGAAATCAAAGGAATCTAAATATGCTTTCTCATAAATATTGAAATAGACAGTATAGACACATTGGGAAGAACATGGAGGACCCTCCAGGAGCTTGCCTCCTAAAAGTAAGAGTAAGCAAAACAGGCTCTCATCATTCTCTGTATTTTACTTCTCTAGGAAATGTCAGGGTTGCGTACAAGAGAAGAAAGAGTGGCAAGACAAGTGATAGTAGAAGTGAAAGGAGAATAGAGGAAAGAGAAGGTTGAGAGACAGAAAAAAATAGAACTTTACATGGGGAAAAATGTTTTTCTGATCCATTGCCCATTTTCTGATCCATTCTCATCCTTTAAAAAGGTAGTAATTTCTTCTTAACAACTCAGAATTTTAGTACAGAGTCCATTCGTTTATACTCTTGTAGTTCTTTTTGGTTTTCCAGAGAAAAGAAAAGGGAGAACCCCATGTTTTTAGTGCTCCCCACTTTACATATCTGACTTCCATACAGTAGTCTTATTCTGCTTTTATCACTCGCCATAGTTAAAGAATATTTCATCTACTAACTCCTAAAACATGTTTTTTGAAGAAAAACTAAATATCAACATTTTATTATTACAATGATTAGCAGCATGCTTTACACTGATTTTTAAACAAAAACCAGTCTTTTTATGGTCAGTAGAAATTTGTGAAATACCAGCATATTATTTTAGCTACCACTAATGAGAGTCTTTATGTGTAACAGAAAAAACCTGCTCGAAGAAGATATGAATCATATGGGATGCATTCAGATGATGATGCCAACAGCGATGCATCCAGTGCTTGTTCAGAACGCTCCTATAGCTCTCGGAATGGTAGTATTCCTACATACATGAGGCAGACAGAAGATGTGGCAGAAGTCCTCAACAGATGTGCTAGCTCCAACTGGTCAGAAAGGAAAGAAGGCCTCCTGGGTCTGCAGAACTTACTAAAAAATCAGAGAACGCTAAGGTGAGTTATATTGTCTTTAAAATAATTGTCCTGTCTGGTTAGGACAGGACAATTGACTTGACTTGACTTCTTCATAACACTTTAAAGATACTGGTATGGGCTCATACGTGTCCTGAATTCAGAAGGTGGCATCAAAATATTTTCCCAAGCCTTAATCCTTTAGGACCATCTATACTATTGTTACTTTTAAAAGTTTTAATTAACTTGCTCTATTTAAAGAAACTTTCTAAAAGGAAACTTTTTATTCACAAATAGATGTTAAATGAAAAATGTTATTAATTTTTTTAATGAAAATAATAAAATATGCATAATATTAAAGCTGACTCATTATTAAAATTCATTCCTGATAAGTTTTTCAGTGAGATGAAAGAATATTTATGCTCATTTGGAAATGAAGGTATATTCTTGATGTTTGTGTAATATTTGAATCTTGGTATAATATGAAATGGATTTGGAGTGAATTTCTCTAAGAACAGAAATTTAGGGACTTCCCTGGTGGTCCAGTGGTTAAGACTCCACGCTTGCACTGCAGTGGGTGTGGGTTTGATCCCTGGTCGGGGGACTAAGATCCCCCATACTGTGTGGTGTGGCCAAAAAATAAAGTTAAAAAAAAAAAAAGTTTATATTGGTTTTTAGTTGGGTTTGATTCGGTTTCCTTTCCTAATGGCTTTTGCTTGCTTTTCCTCTCTAAATTCTTTATTTTTTTAAATGTATTTTATTTATTTTATTTTCATCTGGTCTTCGTTGCTGTGTGTGGACTTTCCCTAGTTGTGGCAAGAGGGGGCTACTCTTTTTTGCGGTGCGCGGGCTTCTCATCGCGGTAGCTTCTCTTGTCATGGAGCATGGGCTCTAGGTGCTCAGGCTTCAGTAGTTGTGGCACACGGGCTCAGTAGTTGTGGCTCACGGGCTTCGTTGCTCTGCGAAATGTGGGATCTTCCCGGGCCAGGGCTTGAACCCGTGTCCCCTGCATTGGCAGGCGGATTCTTAACCACTGTGCCACTAGGGAAACCCCTCTTTATTGTTTTTTTATCTGTGTAATGTTTTAAATCTCTATGGTCTATCCCTTTAAGAGCATAGTTTTAGAAAATTCATAAGTTTGATTTCAGGTATCAAGTCAGGAAGTGGCCCGCTATTTTCCACCACACTCAGAGTTTGATTTACTAGCTGTTTATTTTAGGAAGTATTAGAACTATATAATTTAAAATAAGTGTTTATCTATATACTTCCTAATATATTTTAATGCTTTCATGTCACAGTTCGTGAATCACTACAATAAATCATCATACTGTTGTTCCCAACCCCATCAAGATTAGATTAGTATTAGGTTCAGTATATCATTTTAAATGGCAAGGAAATAGTCATAGTTTAGAAAGATTTTAGCCCTCAGGTGGCAAAATTTAAGAAAACATCATAGCATTTAAAAGGATAAGATTCATGTGCTGGGAATGTCATCTGTATACTTTCCTCTGTTGTGCTTACATTAATGAAGTACAGTTGTATTTCTTTTCATATAACTTTCAACCTTTAAAATAGTGTCTGTTACTATAGAATTATTGTTGCATTTGATAAATTTGTATTTAGCCCTGACTAGTAAATCCCACTAATTTCTCATTTAGGAGGGATGATTTTTTTAGCTTTTTTTTTTTAAGAAGCCCAGTTATATGTAAGGTCACTTTTTTTTTTAAGGCTGTGTTCGGTCTTCGTTGCTGCACACCACTTTCTCTAGTTGTGGCGAGTGGGGGCTACCCTTCATTGTAGTGTGCAGGCTTCTCACTGGAGTGGCTTCTCTTGTTGCAGAGCACGGGCTCTAGGCGAGCGGGCTTCAGTAGTTGCGGCTCTCAGGCTCTAGAGCGCAGGCTCAGTAGTTGTGGCGCACAGGCTTAGTTGCTCTGCGACATGTGGGATCTTCCCAGACCAGGGCTCAAACCTGTTTCCCCTGCATTGGCAGGTGGATTCTTAACCACTGCGCCACCAGGGAAGTAAGTCCCTGTAAGGTCACTTTTAAATGACTTCTTCCTACAGCAAGATATTAATTCCACTTTATTATTTTGACAGTCGAGTTGAACTGAAAAGATTATGTGAAATTTTCACAAGAATGTTTGCTGATCCTCATGGCAAGGTATGTTTTAGTATTTAAGATTACTCCTATAAGGTGTCATTATTGTATTGCCCCAAAAAAGAAGTGAATAATAACAAAAAACTATAAGCCATTTTTGCTTTGTTATTGCTCTAAAATGGCAATGATCTTTTCAAACATAATTGAAATTGAGTATTTGATATCATACTTAATTTAGAAATTGCTCTCTAGTAACTGTTTAAGCTTCTCCAAAGAGAGATTATCTAAGACTATAAACTGAAGAATATATAGTAACATGCAAAACTCTTATACACTTAGGGTGAGTATTTGTATTTCTAAAAACATTTTACTATTTGTAAAGGAAATAATTGGGGTAAGTTGAAAAAATTTGCCAACTTTTTATTCAGTTTCCTTCTCTATTAACATAAATATATTCTTAAAAGAGCAATTTTGTGAAAAGAATTGCCATTAAATAACAAAAAGCACAAAATATGGCTTCACCCATAGTTTGTTAGTAATATAAAAGAAGCATTTCATATATTGAAACAGTTCATAAAAATCATCAGAACTTTGTTTAGTTTTTAATGTGGATTAAAATGTATTTAAGTACTTATGCATAGTCTGCATGTATACTGTGAAATTTTGCTTTAAAATGTAAAATTTTGTTGTAAAATGGACTCATTTATTCTGTTTTCAACAGTGTGTTTGACAATGGTGAAACTTTATTCAGTATCTTCCTTTAGGACACCAGGTGTCTACATGAGAATTTCTAACCTAACTGAGAGGGAGATGTGGAAGGGAAATCATAAGAAACATATTAACAAATTTCACTTTATTGTTTTTTTAATTGTCTTCATTTTATTGTTGCACATGTCATTTCCCCCTCATTTTTTTTTCTGTTTTCAATATTTTCGTTACTTGTGACAGTACTTAAAGATACTAAAATCCTACTCTATACATAAACTGAAATCCAGCTAAGAATTATAAATTGCTTGTACTTTAACTTCTAAAGATTATCCTTTTATCAGAAGGTATATTTATTTTATCCAAGAATGCAAGATCCCATTAAAGACAAAGATTAAAGTACACTAAGTTTATAACTTTCAAACTGAGCATGTAGATAACCATACCATTTTATAGTGATATTGCTACCACTAATTACAGCTGTAGGAATTGCTTTAATGGAAAAATTTCTGAAAATCCTGAACAAATTAGCTGTTGACATTTTTTGTTAGCAGTATGAGCCAAAGGACAAGACAATTATGATCTGGGTGGACCTGTTTTATTAAATGGTGTTTTAGTTAATAATCTCTACAACTTTTAAAAATAGAGTTTTAAAACATCTTCAAAAGTAATATAATTCATCTCTGCTGGAAGGTATGAGAGTGTAAGGTTAGATTATTTCTTGAAGTCACAGTTTTTAATTTTTTGTTAGGACAATAATGCAATTTAGTTGGATCCTAGGATTTGCACAGTAATAAAGAGAAACACTTTTTTTAAAAGTCTCTTGAAGAAAAAATTTTTTAAATAAAGTGAATGTCAAAATTTAAAAAAAAGTCTCTTGAAGATCAAGTAGGAAAACCAAGTTTGATGTTGGTGAAAGCACAGATGTTTGGCCTCCCTTAGTAGATGCAGAGAACCAGCCACAATCCTTCCGAGAGTTTTCAGGAAGGAGACTTTTTTTTTTCTGTGGGATTTTATAAGAACATACAATTCTTATTGATCCATTGGCTTTGTTTGTTTGGTTTTGTTTTTGTTTTTTTGGTTAATTCAGTGAATACACATGTAAAGGGAAGATTATTTTTAATTCGTTTTTGTTCAGCTTTTGTTTGGTGATTGTCCATCAGGGACTCTACCAGTAATGTAATTCATTAAGAATAAACTGGATAGGGGCTTCCCTGGTGGCGCAGTGGTTGAGAGTCCACCTGCCGATGCAGGGGACACGGGTTCGTGCCCCGGTCCGGGAGAATCCCACATGCCACGGAGCGGCTGGGCCCGTGAGCCATGGCCACCGAGCCTAAGCATCCGGAGCCTGTGCTCTGCAGCGGGAGAGGCCACAGCAGTGAGAGGCCCGCGTAACGCAAAAAAAAAAAAAAAAAAAAAAAGAATAAACTGGTTATATCACCATACTGTGCTGAGTTAAAAATATCAGGGTTTGATTTGAGCTTTTGCATCATATCCTTATATTATTAAAATAGTAGATATCCCCCCCTTTTTAATTTTATAAAGTACTAACAGTCCAATCATTGGATCAAGCAGCTGTTTTTGATGCTTTCTTTTCTTTCCAAGTAAAATTTTGTTCTCTGTCAAGTGTTGGCCTTTTTTGTTTGTTTGTTTTTCCCTATAAAGGGCCAGGTAGTAAATATTTGTAGCTTTGTGGGCCATAATGATCTCTGTTACAACTACTGAACTCTGCCATTGTAGCACAAAGGTACCTATAGACAATATCTAAACAAATGGCCATGGCTGGGTTGCCATAAAACTTTACTTATGAACATTGAAATTTTTATTTTCATAAAATTTTGTCACGAAATAGCCTTTTCTTTTGATTAAAAAAAAAAATTTTTAAAGGTAAAACCATTTTTAGCTCTGAGACCATAGTTTCCCGACCCCTGTTCTATACAGGCAACTCTGGTCATTGACACTAAAATAGAAATATGTTCAAGAACCTCTGCTCATGCTCATGCCACTGGTTGAAAGTTAAGACTGTTGAAGGGAAACAATGTACTGGCCCCTGCTGGGTGAAATCAGCCCTGTTATTCCTGTATATTGTGCCATTCTCCATTTCTGATCTGTGATTTTTGTCTAAAAGCCCAGTGCTGCCTTTCCTCTTCCTCTAGTTTTTTTCTTCTGTCCTCCACAGAGACTGTGTCATATAGTCTTTCCTCAGAACTCCATCCCTGTTCACCTCTCCACCCATCTCATGCCCCAAGCATATGTCCTGGCCTCTTAGCTTACCAAGAAGATAGAAGCCATCCAGCAGAAACTCCCATTTCCCGTCTCCAAACTGGCAAAGTTAACCGCACATAAGCCCATTCTTTCTACCTTTTCTTCTATGGAAATGGCTGGAGGTCTTACCTTGAAGCTGTTGATAGCCACATAAACATGTACTCTGTTTTTTGCTAACATGGTCTCATCTGCTTGGCCACCGGGAATTTTTCATAAATTTCAGTTTGCTGCTTGACATCCCTTTTTATTTTTCAGCCTTGTTGTGAGTTTATCCAGTGTATCTTTTCTGACACTTTAAGGAAAGGGATGTGGGAGAGATGGAAGAGGGGTGTTTTCTGTTGTGCCTGATCCAGTCTTCCTCACAGTAGACACCCTCTCTTTTCAGATACTTATCTCTCTGCTTGTTTTACTTATGTTGCTGTTGCTTAGAGCATTGCCTTAGGCCCTCCTTTTTCACTTCTGTACCTTATCTGAAGCTTAAGTCACCCACTTTATCCTAATGACTCTCATATGGTACTTCCAGCCCACATTGTTCTCCTGCACTTACTTAGTTACATGCCTTTTGGTCATCTTAAACCTCAAAACTACTTTTCCTCCTGCATTGCTTTATCTCATTAGATGAAACCACTATCCTCTCATTGCTCAAGTGAAGAATTTGGGCATTATTCTAGAAATTTACTCAGTCCTAATTGATTCAACCTTCTAAACATTTCCATTCTCACTGCTAATTCAGGGCACAATCATCTTTGGCCAGCTGCACCTCCTCCCCACCTCCTATCCCTAAATTCTCTTCCACGCTGCATATTTGAATAACCTTTCTAAAAGGTAAATCTTCTCTACTAACTTAAAACCCTTCAGTGACTACTCATTACCTTCAAGAAAATATTCAAACAAAGCCTATCATTTTTGCTTGTCATTCCCTTCTCACTCTCACTCTCAATCCTGGAAACTATGTTCATTTCCCCAAATGTGCCACGTGCTTTTCCTCATAGCCTTGAAATAGGCCATCAAAGAGACTTCTCTTTTCTTCCTCAAGTGTGGGTTAGCTCTCCACTCTGAATTGGAATCACTTATCTGTAACCTTAACTATCCTGAAACTCACAGGGCAGAAATCATCTGAAGTCTTGACCCCAGAATGGGCCGTAGTGTTTAGGAGACACCTCATACCATGAGGTTTGTTGGGTGTGTTTTCCCATGTCCTTTTTTTTTTTTTTTTTTTTTTTTTTTTTGCGGTACGCGGGCCTCTCACTGTTGGGGCCTCTCCAGTTGCGGAGCACAGGCTCCAGATGCGCAGGCTCAGCGGCCATGGCTCACAGGCCCAGCCGCTCCGCGGCAGGTGGGATCTTCCTGGACCGGGGCACGAACCCGTGTCCCCTGCATCGGCAGGCAGACTCTCAACCACTGCGCCACCACGGAAGCCCTCCCATGTCCTTTTAAGTTGAAGTCAACTTAAAGCTGTGTTAACAGCTTCTGAATTGTAGCTGGCTTCCATGTTAACTGGAAGCTGTCCTTACTTCTCCCCAACATGATTGAGACCACCTGCTGTCCCCAACAGGTTACTTAGAGAACCAGGGTGTGAGCAGCAGCCCCATCTCCTTTCATCTAGGATCACCTCCAACCCCCAGAATGTTTCTCTTATATGTGTTAGAGTAAGCATCTGAGTCCAGCTGAAATATCAGGTGAGCTCCAATACACATCCCAGAAAGGAAGGGCTAGAAAAGAGCTTCTATTTCAACTTCTGAATACAGTTGAAATAGATGCTGGGTTTTTTCCTGGGACAGGAGTAATGTGGTTGATAAATAGTTTACAAGCTGAAATTATTTGATGTCCGTAACTTGATAAATAAACTTTTTAAACTTTCAGATACTACACATACAATCACAGTGTATGACTCTGTAAAGCCTCTAAATATTTTTCTAAGAGAGGCAGTGCAACACAGTGATAACAACTATGGGTAGTGGAGCTAGACTGCTTGGGTTCAAATTCTGCCTCCATGACTTATTAGCAGTGTGTGCCTTGGTTTCTTAATCTGTAAAATAGAGTTAATAAGATTGCGATGATGATTAAATGAGTTAATATATGTAAAGCCCTTACAACACACCAAACACTATAGAAGTTTTTAAAAAATAAATAAGTTTGAAAAATTAAGGAATTCAGGGCAGATTTTTATTTTGATTGCTCTAGACCCATTTTTTCCTTCAAATGTAAGGAGTGTCAGATGCCAAAAGCTATCCCCTGTGATTCTGACATTTGACTCTGAAGGACCTACTTGAGAAGAGCCACCTTCACTAAAGTGCATGGCTTGATTTCACATTGTATGGTCTGTGTAGTCCTACCTCTTGAAGTCTTGAACATCTGGGGTAGGAATTCAATCAGTGGCTACTAAAATGCAACACAGTTGAGTGCCCTGCTTAGAAGGACATATCTGGTCTCCTGAAGAGTGTCTGCAGTCTTAGGATCAGGAGGCCAAAACATACATCTTACCTGGGGAAAATTAAAAGTTGTTGTATAGTTACTTTTTATCTCCAAACAGTAGTAATTATTCCAAGCCTTCACAGAAATAATTTAACTTGTGAATGCATTGCTTCTGAAGAGGAAAAAAAAAGATAAAAGAAAAATTCTAGATACTGTGCTTTAGAAGCAAATGTTTGCACTGTACAGAAATTTTGGCAGGTGTCTATTAGTCTTAGATTTTTTCCAGAAGTTGAGCCTCAACAATAGTAGGGTCTGGAAAAGAAGGGAGTTTTTGTTTGTTTTTTTTTAAATTTCCTTGGCAAGAAGATGAGAGAGAAATATAGGAAAATCACATATTCTTATCCCATACTATTCATTTAACTCTTGTTTTAAAAACTATTTTGAGTTTATCGTAAAACTTTGAAAAACATTTGTCACTTTTATTTTCTAAGTGTTTTTATTCCGTACAGGAACTTGGCATTGATGGCGACTAATTTGTGTGTTTTTCTTTTTTTTCTTTTTTTCCTTTTGCATGCTGTCCCCTGTGTTGGAACTCTCAATAGAGAGTAAGTTGGTTCAATATTTGTTGGAAACCTAACTTTACTGCATGACTGTGAAATTAACCCTTTTTCTCTGTTTTCTCTCCCGAAGAGTTCATGCAGTGTTGGACCCTTTGCAATCCACGAAATGCTATTTGCAGTTATGCAAACTGTCATTCTGTTTGGAGATGTGCTTTTTAATCTACTAATTAATCTAATTTGATTATGTTCTTCTGTTCTATATTGGATGACTGGCACACCTAAGATATAAGAGGTTAAGAAAAGGCTGCCTCAATTGTAATAGCTCAAATATTATAATTTTCCAATAAACTACAGTTATAAATAGATTCCATTGAAGGTTGGTTTCGTTGAATTATTAAAAAAGTAATTCCCAAGTTTCACAATTAATTTTTTAAATTGAATTCCAACCTCCACATATGCGCTTTCTAATAGTCTATTAACGGCATTCCACAAAAGCAAACAGGGCTGTTTAAGGAGCAGTGATTCTCAGCTTTCTGTTCTGAAATCAGATTTTTAGCCCTAGTGCTATATTAACATGTCCACTTTCCTCTTTGTCCTTTAATCATAGGTAAGGAAATGGGAGAATATCAACATCTGACAGTGAACTCTCTGTGATAGGGCAGCCAAGTAAGAAATTTTATGCAAAATTTCCAATGTATATTTTGGATGGATATATATATATATGCATATATTTATCATTTAGTAAGTACCATTGATAAGATATAAGTATTTTGAAAAAATAGTATAATTCTATATATAGAGTACCATAAATAACATGTCTACATTTTTATTCAGCTATACTCACATTTTATCTAATCAAAAGAAATTTCTACTTTTGATTAGAGACTCAGAGAAGTCTTTTTTAAGAAAATAGCAATTCAGATCTTGACAGGAACATAAACTTTGGATTATGTCAGGATGAGAAGAAAGGGCCTCCCTGGCGTGACTAGCCTGAGTCCAGAGAAGTGGGAGATGTCAGAAAGACTATAGGAAAGAAAAAGAAAATCTTGGCTGCCATGAAAGGAATGTCTTACATATCTTCCCTTGCACTGAGAAAAAGGGTTGGCTACCAATTGCAGGGTAAGGTTTATTTACTTATGAGAAAATTCTTACTCTTTAAGGAACTTTTCCTGCACATTCATTGAACAACTTTTTTTTTTTTTTTTTTTTGCGGTACGCGGGCCTCTCACTGTTGTGGCCTCTCCTGTTGCGGAGCACAGGCTCTGGACGCGCAGGCTCAGCGGCCATGGCTCACGGGCCCAGCCGCTCCGTGGCATGTGGGATCCTCCCGGACTGGGGCACGAACCCGCGTCCCCTGCATCGGCAGGCGGACTCTCAACCACTGCGCCACCAGGGAAGCCCTGAACAACTTTTTAATTTGGTCCTCAGCCTCTGATAACTTTAGGCTTCGTTCTAATTGGTGATACAAGACTAAAAAATATATAGTCTTTTTTCTCAAATGTTATATATTCCAGATGGGAAGATGATATAAATTCAGAAGAAGTGAAATAGCACCATAAAGCTAGCCCCACTACAAGTTCCAAGTAGGGATGATCAGTGGCTATTATCTAAAGAGGTCCAAGAAGCTTTTTGGCTGGGTCTTGAGTGGGAAGCTTTGTAGGAAGTCATGCACTTTGTGTAAATAGGGGGATTAGGGAGTGTGGTAGAAAATGCAGAGTGTGTGTTGAGATGTGTTCAGGGACAAAGAGTTTATGTTGCCAAATGGTCCAGCATGAGTCTGGAGAGTTAGAACTTCATCTAAGCCTTGGAGACGTTATTCTACAGACAGTGAAGGGAGATGAAAGGATTTCGTTTCTATCAAAAGAGTGATGTCACAATCTGATAATGAGAAAGAAGTATGAGTTGGCCAGCCGTCTGTTTTGTAAATAAAGTTTTATTGGAACACAGCTGTGCTCACTTGTTTGCATAATGTCTATGGCCATGCTACGATGACAGAGCTGAGTAGTTGTGACACACTATATGGCCTGCAAAGCCTAGGATATTTACTTTCTGGCCTGTTGCAGAAATCCAGACTTGAGGTCAGAAAGAATTGGTGCCTACGATGATGTTGTGATCAACAGATTTGAGGAAGGCCAAAAGTGAGAGCTATTCTAGAGGTTATTTTGGGGCCTAGTAGGCTAGGACAGAGAGGCCCTGTCAAGGAAGTCATACTTTCGGTGAAAAGAGAATCAGGATGAAGACTGGCTCTTACATCTCTCCTTATTTAGGATGCAAAAGGAAAATGCCTGGTAGAAAGAATGAAAGAAGGAAGGGAGATAATAAGAGGAAAAACGGTGTCAAGCTACAGAATGGCTAAGCATGCTAAGCTAATGAAAAAGCTATTACATATCACGATTAGAAGATAATTGATGGGTGCAATAGGATGGAAATTGAAGGAGAAATTCTTGAGACAGTGTCTTCTGCATCTGTGAACAAAGAATTTAGGTTGAGAATAAAAGAGTAAAGATAGAGGAGACCATACTTTAAAGAATAAGAATATAGAAAGCAAGATTAGTCAACAGAGGAATAAAATTGGCTCTTCCTTGGAGAAACGCTTATGAGAAGGATAGCTGTAGAGGAAATCAAAGTGAGGGAAAAGTCAGTGGAGAATTTTATTATGAATGACAGTAAAGTAGACGAGGTAAGTTGTCTAGTAACAGAGCAGATGGAACACAACTAAAAACCAAGTGACTTAGCCATTGATTAGCTGTGGAAACCTTGGGAAGTCACTTAATTTTCTAGTTCTCAGTTTCCTGAGAACCAGATAAAATGGGAGGGTTGACTTGGGCATTCTAATGTCTATGATTTTCAAAATGGATTTTGGCATAGAGAAAGCTTAAAGTTGGACTCTTCAGGAAAATAGGCAAGAGTTGAAACAATAAGAGTGAAAGTGAACCAAAGAATTAGAGTGTTGTACTGGTAAACCATGTTTGAGAGGGGGCAGGAAGCCCTGATTTGTAATGTTTGTTATAAATTCTGAGGTGTAAATATTCCCACATGGCTGATTTCAAGCCACCAACCAGCTCACAATATTCCTGAATATTTAACATTTGACTTTCTAGGCAGGTACTGACTGACTCCAGGACATCAATTGACAGATTTGCCAGGTACCAATAAGAGTGAGTACTAGATTAGACACATGGACTTGTCGCAGAGCAGGTCTAGTGAAGTTCCTCAGCAGCGTTCAAGCCCTGAGGAGGGAGCCAGAGACAGTTTCAGTGAAGCTATGGGCCACGGGTTGTGGGTGGGGTTAGGACCGGAGTCAATGGTCTGCATTGTGAATAAGAACAGTGTTGAAGCAGGTACTTACTGCCTGGGGGTCAGAGGTAACAGAAAATTCAAAGTAGTCATAGTTTCTGCTTTTACAGATAGTATCTTGAGCAAGTAGCTAAAGTGTACTTTTTCTAACTCAGATTCAAATGTTGAAAAGCTTAGTTATAATTCTGATAGATAAAAATCCTTCATTTCTAACATAAGAAAAGAAAGTTGTTCATGTATAACTATATAAAGGAAATTCAAGAAATAAAATATATATTGAGAACAAAACTCTTTAGTTTTCAAATTAGTGTAGTTACTTTGAGCTTAACTTTTGAAACCATAGTTTTTATAATCCATTGTGATTATAAATTATCTCATATAATACAACATGCCTGACATTGTCTTAAGAGCTTTTCCCTCTTTACCTAGAAATAAATTTTCCTGTATGATATTGAATTTATTGAGGAGATATAACCTTACCGTTTGTCACTTTTCCTTAGTTTTGTTTTGTTTTATTTAATTTTTTGGCTGTGCCGCACGGCATGTGGGATCTTAGTTCCCCGACCAGGGATCGAACCCCTGCCCCCTGCAGTAGAAGCGTGGAGTCTTAACCACTGGACCACCAGGGAAGTCCCCATAAGTTTTTGTTTTTTGTTTTTTGTGGTACACGGGCCTCTCACTGTTGTGGCCTTTCCCGTTGCGGAGCACAGGCTCCGGACATGCAGGCTCAGCGGCCATGGCTCACAGGCCCAGCCGCTCCACAGCATGTGGGATCCTCCTGGACCGGGGCACAAACCTGTGTCCCCTGCATCAGCAGGCGGACTCTCAACCACTGCGCCACCAGGGAAGCCCCCCCCATAAGTATTTTTAATGAGATAAAGCACTTATGAATTTTAGCTTCCCTTCCCTTAAATTTTTCCTGAACCTTCCAAAAAGTTTCAAACTTATAGATTAATATTGGAAACAGTATAAAACCCGTCAATAGAAATGGAGACTAATAGCATGCCATCTAGGACTTTTTAGAAATCATTAAAATGTAGATGTAGATTTGTATCCTGATTTTATTTATTTTAGGTACAGTTATAGTTATCCCAGGTCATTTAAAATTACTTTTGGGGCAGTTTTAATAAATAATATGTCTTATACCAAAAAATTTTGTGACCACTGACATTTTGAGAACTAAGGATAAGAAGTCTCCAATTAGCACGTTATATCAAAATCATCTTATGTGTTAAGGTAGCTGTCGGCATAGTCAACCTCTGATTAACTCACTGCCACTCTTCCACAGAGCTGGGGGCTGATGAGACCATAGGTAGTTCCTTGCCCTAAATTTCAGATAAAATAGATTGCAGTTTAAGCTGTGGCATCATTGACGACCTTAGGTGTGCCAGCCATTATAGCCAAAGTTTCTTTACCAAGTGATGCTGCATGGAATAGCTAATTGTCAAACTTCAGCAGAAGTTGGATAACAGTTCAGATGTACTCTTGTATCACAGAGTCCAATGAAAAGCAAGAGAGATTGTTTTTCCGCTTGGCTGCCAATCGCTGTGCCTCTGATTCCTGTATTCCTTTCTATTTCAGTTTTGAATTGATCATAGAGGTCAATATTTCCTCCTTTTTCTCCTCCCTCCCCCATTTATCCACTGTAGGTGTTCAGCATGTTTTTGGAGACTTTAGTGGACTTCATACAAGTCCACAAAGATGATCTTCAAGATTGGTTGTTTGTACTGCTGACCCAACTACTAAAAAAAATGGGTGCTGATTTGCTTGGGTCTGTTCAAGCAAAAGTTCAGAAAGCCCTCGATGTTACAAGGTAAGATTTTCTTCATGTATTTCAAGTTTACCTGGTAGTAATCAAGAATATTTCATTTCTTTGTTAAAAGTTCAGATTTCTGAGTCTTTTCAAACTATGTAGATTGCATGAGTTCCATTTGAAAATTATTGATGTTGCCCGTTTACATGGTATATTTAATGCAACGTTGATCCTTAGTTCAAACACTGCATTTAATCTATTAAAAAATTTTATTAACATTGGTTGAGTAATTCAGGGTAGTGTTTTATTTTAATTAAGATGTAACTGCAAAGTAGAGTTGAAGATTTTATTCAGTCTAGTGTAAAGATAAAAATATTTTCTAAGTTTAAAAAGAATGTTTTATTATGCATTCTTTTTTCAGAAGATTTTGAACCAATGATATATTTCTACTTTCTTGTGTAGATTGTTGAAGTGACTTATTTCAAATATCCATTTACTAAGTTGAGGTGAGTCTAGAATTCAGATACTAGGTATGGAAACTTCTCTGATAATGTTGAACTTTTTACTGAATACATTTTTCTGATTAAATCTATAAATGAGGCAAGAGATCATTCTTTGCTATAGTGTTGCTTTTTAACCCCCTACAGGGGGTTAAATTTATACTTACAGGGTATAAATTCAGACGTTCAGATTCTTCTGGGAGTAGCTTTTATCGTATACTTTACCACATAGACTATATACCACATACAGGTGCTACTTCATGCATGCTTTCTGAATGACATTGTGTTTTGTTTGGTATTAAACATAATCTTCTGTTAAGTTTGCTAAATGCTTACTTGCTGACTTAATTTTTATTTTATTTTGCTTTGTTCTTTCCTTATTTCAGAGAATCTTTTCCAAATGATCTTCAGTTCAATATTCTAATGAGATTTACAGTTGATCAGACCCAGACACCAAGCTTGAAGGTAAAAATTTGAGGTCTTTTGATGACATTTTAAGGAACTGAAGTATTTTATTCATAAAGTTATGCTAATATTTGTATTTCTGTCACACAAGAAGCTGTTCAATCAGTGGATTTTGTTTTTATAAACTTTCAGACAGTCAAGCCAGCACTTCGGGACCAGCTTCACTCTTTTTGGAGTTCCAAGGTTTTTTTTGGTTTTGTTTTAATCTGCATTATTTCTTTTCTTAACTCTCTTTACAAACTGCAGTGTTTCAGATAATGTTTGTATGCATCTGTATATTCAACTACTAACCTTTATAAGCCTATAAAGCATGCATGGATTTGATTTCAAATGTTATTCGATACCAGACTATCTTTTGGAGAAGCTTACTGGGGATACATGTTTAGAAGGCAACACAAGTATGGCCGCTAACCCTAAGCTGTTATGCAAACTTGCTCTATAAAATCTTATCTAATTTTATGTTTGTGATTTCCCAATCCTTTTTTTTTTTTAAGTTAGGCATTTGAAGAGTTATTCTGGGCAAACTGTCAGTTTTGCCTATGTATTTCAGTAAACAGAACTTTTTAAGTTTGATGTCAGTGCTATTCTCCAGTTCTTAACTGAAACAGTAATGGTTTTTTCTTTTTGCAATGTGATTTTCTAATGTGTGCACAAAATTTAGATTCAGGATTAACTTCCTCCATTGTTATTAGCACACATTTTCTAGTTAATTTAAGTGAAAACTAGGTAGATTCCAATTTTTGATTAAAAATAATTATTTAACATAAAAGAAAAGATAATATAAAAGATCTGCCCTGAATTCTTTACTAAAGATGTTTCTTAGTGAGTTTTCTTAAATTAAAAAGAGGTTAAAGTCAGGGAAATAACAAGCATATGAGCATTTATAAGCCTTGTATATTCTGCTCTATTCTGCACGAAGTATGTTTCTATATGCATTATTGCCTTGGATTGATTTTCCTTTAAGTTTCTGAATATGATTTTACCTTAAAATCACAATTATGTTTCTTACCAGGGTTGACTTATACTCAACATAATGTTATTTTCTCAGAGCTGCTTTGTGAAAAAGGATCCATCTGTTCTGATTTTAAAAATTGACCTGCAGAAAGAGAATAATTTACTTGATATTATTGATAAATACTGTTTAAACTTATTTTTTTGTCCAAGCCATTGTGCTAGGCATTCATAGGAATATAAAACTTACAATTTCCTATCATTATTGTATATAATACATTATAAACTGTAAACTGTGATAAGAGTTATGATTTAGGTACTGGTGGTAGGTATTCAAGTGCTGTTGAAAACATATGTTTCATGGCCCAGTAGAAATGGAGGTCTAAACCATTAGCTTAAGAAATAAGGGTGATAGGTGAGTTGAAGGAGAGAATAAAGTTGCTGAAGGCCTGAAGAGAAAGACAGTGGAAAACATTTAATTAAAACATCATACTATTGGGGCTTCCCTGGTGGCGCAGTGGTTAAGAATCCGCCTGCCAATGCAGGGGACACGGGTTCGAGCCCTGGTCCAGGAAGATCCCACGTGCCGCGGAGCAAGTAAGCCCGTGCACCACAACTACTGAGCCTGCACTCTAGAGCCCGCGAGCCACAACTACTGAGCCCACAAGCCACAACTACTGAAGCCCGTGCTCCTAGAGCCCATGCTCCACAGCAAGAGAAACCACCACAATGAGAAGCCCACGCACCACAATGAAGAGTAGCCCCCACTCGACACAACTAGAGAAAGCCCATGCACAGAAATGAAGACCCAACGCGCCCAAAAATAAAAACAATAAATAAATTTATTTAAAAAAAAAAGTCATACTGGAGACTAGAATCACAGACTGTTTCTCTAAAAGCCCTATATACATATACATATATATAATACGTATACCTAGACTGTTTCTCTAAAAGCCATGTATACCTGTATGCATATGTGTATATATGGCTTTTGTATATAGGGCTTTTAGACAAACAGTCTATGTATAATATATGTGTATTATATATAAACCATAATATATAATATGAATATAGTATGTACTTGGCTTTTATATATTATATATACACACATATGCACACACACGTAAAGCTGTAGGGGAAGATCACTCTTCGACTCATAAATTGATGTTTTAAGACAACGAGGAGACGTTCTATTAGAGCTACACCTTATGCTGAAAATAAAAGTAACTTTCAGATGGGTGACAGGATTAAGAATTAAAAACTTAACAGGTTGTAGAAAAACACGAATAACTTGAGTATGAGATGCATAAAAATTCTTTATTGAAGAAGTGCTGGATCTTTCAGATAAAATTTTACATCTCTCACAGAGTATCATGTGGGTAAATGTCAGAAAGGAAGCAATAAAATAGGGGGAAATCGCATACAGTGATTTTATTTGAGTAATATTTTTTTAAATAAATGGAATTTTGTTGACTTTTTTTTCTGAGTTTCATAAACAGGTTTAGAATTATACACACCTTAGCGACTAGATTGTTTTTCCTCTCTGAAGAAGAATGCATGTTTATGTTATTCAGAGTACAGACCATGTATAGAACCTTGTGAAATATTCTACCAAAATGTAAATTTTCAAATGATTATATGTGTATCGTGGTTATTTTGCCTTTGGTGTAGTAAACACACCTATTCTGTGAAACCCTTTAAAAACTTTACATACCTCTCTATAAATTGTCAAGACACGGAACTAACTGAATCCACATAGTGCAAATAAATATATTCAAAAAAACAAAATACATTGATGTTCATTCTTTGATTTACTATAGTCACCTTTCAGCCAATCACACTGAAAAAAGGTGACGTGGCTTCAAGAATCCAGAATGTTATGTGCTGCCATAATTTAGTTGGGCCTGCTACTGCAAAAGTAACCATAAATCTCTTTCCCTCTCCGCTGTACAATTTACTCATGATGGCTGATAGGTTAATTCTTGTTTTTTTCAGTACATTTCTTAAAGTTATAGTTACTTCTTCTTAAAATTCATTTATCATGAAATGAAGAATGTAAGTTGATGCATTCTGTCTTTTTTTTTAAACTGGAAGCAGAAGGGGGAAAATGTACAAGAGTCAGAACTTTAACATATTACTTCCTATATATTAACTTGGCTTAGTACTTCCCAGAGACCTTATTTGGATTGAGTGAGAAAAATGACATCTCAAGATAAATAATAAGGGAAGGAGTATAGAAAACCTGATTACCTTAATCTTTGACAATATTTTTTCAAAGTCACTATTTTAATATATTTAAACCTTCCTTTTTCTAAGTCAGCAAATCAGCATTTAATATGTGTTTAGAATCTGCTGTATACAAGGACTGTGCACTGTGCCAGGTGCCATTTCTAAAGGGCACTGGTAAAGTCTTAGAGAACCATTACTTAGAAATCCTAGAATGTTAGATGTGACTTTAAAAACAGTGGTTCTCAAACTTTTTTTCTACCCCAGCATACCTGAGAAAGGGGAGATTATTTAACAATGGCTTACTCTAAGGATAAAGAAGGCTGCATCTAAGAGAGAAGCATGTGTGCTTTGCCCCACCTCCTGCTTACTTTGAAGCCTGCATCCTACCACACACCTACCCACCATGCCACCCATGCATCAGGAATTCCTGGGAGAATAATAAGACTTTTTAAACTCATATATGATAGTTCTTTTATACAGATAAGTATTGTCTCTTCTCCAGTGATACTTGTGTAAAACTTTTTTGTCACATTTATTTTGAGACATAGTTCTAGCAGTTGATGGACCTATTAAGGAACCTGATCTCATTGTGTGAGTCTTACTGTGTGTTTGCCAAAAACATGTATTGCCCACCTTGATTACCCAGTTGATTTATAATACCTTATTTCCAAAATTCTTTGATTTCCCCAAGAGGCAAACTGTACTTCAGTTTATAAAGACTGGTTCCTAGGGAAATCTAGACAAGAGTCAGCTGTAATCTCTGAAGGCAGACTCAAGGAGAAGTGTCTGATCTTATCAAGAGAGTCTTTAGCAGTTCAAACACGGGGAATGAAACTTATAAGTTCTGCTGTGTATGAAAAAAATCCACATTTTCATATATTTGTACCTCTGGTAGGTAGGTGATTGTATAACTTCTCTTTTGTTGTTGATGCTTATTCATTTTGTATTTGTCAAAAAAATAATCACCTAGGGACTTCCCTGGCCGTCGAGTGGTTAAGACTCTGCGCTTTCACTGCAGGGGGCATGGGTTTGATCCCCCGTGGAGGAACTAAGATCCCACATGCCACACAGCGCAGCCAAAAAAAAAAAAGTCACCTAATTATTTCTGAAGTGTTCTCATTGCCCCTCAATGACCAGCTGATTGTCCTCTCTCATTGTGCATCCCTCTGCAGGTGAAGGTTGCTATCCTTAAATACATAGAAACTCTGGCCAAACAGATGGATCCAGGAGATTTTATAAATTCCAGTGAAACTCGCCTGGCAGTGTCTCGGGTCATCACTTGGACAACAGAACCCAAAAGTTCTGATGTTCGGAAGGTATGTTTTAATTTAAGATTTAGAAGATAAATTAGAAAAGCAAGTCAGTCATTTTGGATTGCCAGTGAAGGAAGCTAATATTTTCAGGATGTTACCAGTTAGCATAGAGTTATTTACCTGGTGATATAAAGACCTTTTTAAAAAAATATCTTCTCTTTTAAATTTTATTTTAAATTTTATCCAATTAATATGAGTATAATTTTCAAACTTAGAATTAAAGAAAACTGTCTTTGAAACAGTCCTCCCAACCTCTAATCTTATAGCCATTCAAAATATTTCAAATCTTTCCCCTCACATTTACCTATATATTTCAAATAAGAGCTTGCACTGTTTCTTGATTTATTAATTTTAGGCATTATTTATTGATCCATTGATAAATTTAGTCATTATATATGTCTGTCTACCTTTGTAAATTAAGACTTAACTTTCCCCTATCCTTTCCTATGTCTTTCCCCATAACCTTCAAAATACTTATGAATCAATTGTTGGTACTCAATAGAAAAGATTTAATTTTGACTGTGGAAGTGTTCACCCCTACGCCAAGTGGTTTATTACAGCCTCCTTCCTTACAGAAGCTTTATTTGTCCTGGTGTTAATAATTTACCTTTTCATTTTCCTTTTTTTTTCCCCCACATGTTTTTTAAGTACTTGTTGTTAGGTTCAACATCTCTGTCATATGCTCATGGCTAAGATTTTCCATATGCTCAAAAACATAGGTTATTTATTTTCTGGGGAGTTCCTTTCTAGACCCTCCTCTGTTCTCTTCACCTTCTTCCTGAGACTTCTCTTCAACCCTAATCATTCATTTCTTGCATTCTGTATCTAGCTCTGTTGACAAAGCCAGAATAATCAAAACAGTATGGTACTGGCACAAAAACAGACACATAGATCAATGGAACAGAATAGAGAGCCCAGAAATAAAACCCATGCACACGTGGTCAATTAACCTATGATAAAGTAGCCAGGAATATACAATGGAGAAAAGATAATCTGTTCAGTAACTAGTGCTGGGAAAACTGGACAGCTACCTGTAAAAGCATGAAATTAGAATATTCTCTATCACCATATATAAAAATAAACTCAAAATGGATTAAAGACCTAAATGTAAGACTGTAAAAATCCTAGAGGAAAGCATAGGCAGAACACTTTCTGACGTAAATCACAGCAATACTTTTTTGGATCCATCTCCTAAAGCAAAGGAAATAAAAATAAACAAATGGGACCTAATTAAACTTAAAAGCTTTTGCAGAGCAAAGGAAACCATAAACAAAACAAAAAGACAACCTATTGAATGGAAGAAAATATTTGCAAATAATATGACCAATAAGGGATAAATATCCAACATTTATAAACAACTCATACAACTCAACATCAAAAAAATGAGCAACCCAGGGGCTTCCCTGGTGGCGCAGTGGTTGAGAGCCCGCCTGCCGATGCAGGGGACACGGGTTCGTGCCTCGGTCCGGGAAGATCCCACATGCCGTGGAGTGGCTAGGCCCGTG
>NW_021703780.1:51768817-51967748 GCF_005190385.1 Monodon monoceros | reverse complement strand
AAAAAAAAAAAAGAGCAACCCAATTGAAAAATATGCAGAAGAACTGAATAGACATTTTTCCAAAGAGGAAATGCAGATGGCCAACAGGCACAGGAAAAGATGCTCAACATCGCTAATCATCAGGGAAATGCAAATCAAAACCACAGTGATATATCGCCTCATACCGGTCAGAATGGCTATTATCGAAAAGAACACAGATAACAAATGTTGACGAGGATGTGGGAAAAAGGGAACCTTCTTATACACTGTTTTTGGGAATGTAAATTGGTGCAGCCACTGTGGAAAACACTATGGAGGTTTCTCAAAAAACTAAGAATAGGGACTTCCCTGGTGGCGCAGTGGTTAAGCATCTGCCTACCAATGCAGGGGACACGGGTTTGAGCCCTGGTCCAGGAAGATCCCACATGCCGTGGAGCAACTAAGCCTGTGTGCCACAACTACTGAGCCTGTGCTCTGGAGCCCACGAGCCACAACTACTGAGCCCGTGGGCCTAGAGCCCGTGCTCTGCAACAAGAGAAGCCACCTCAATGAGAAGCCTTTGCACCACAACAAAGAGTAGCTCCTGCTCACCACAACTAGAGAAAAGCCCACGCACAGCAACGAAGACCCAATGCAGCCAAAAATAAATTAATTAATTAATTTTAAAAAAACATTATTTGAAATGTTTGAAATAATTTGAAAAGATACATGCACCCTAATGTTTATAGCAGCATTTTTTACAATTGCCAGGATGTGGATGGAAGCAACCTAAGTGTCCATCAGCAGATGAATGAAGGGACTTCCCTGGCAGTCCAGTGGTTAGGACTTCGCCTTCCAATGTAGGGGGTGTGGGTTTGATCCCTGCTCAGGGAGCTAAGATTTCACATGGCTCAGGGCCAAAAAACCAAGACATAAAACAGAAACAATATTGTAACAAACTCAATAAAGACTTTAAAAATGGTCCACATCAAAAATAATAATAATCTTAAAAAAAAAAAACAGGTGAATGGATAAAGAAGATGTGATGTATATATATGCCATGGAATACTACTCTGCCATAAAAATGAATGGGATTTTGCCATTTGCAGCAGCATGGATGGACTTGGAGGGCATTATACTAAGTGAAATAAGTCAGACAGAGAAAGACAAATACTGTATGATATCACTTACATGGGGAATCTAAAAAATACAACAAACTAGTGAATATAACAAAAAAGAAGCATATTCACAGATACAGAGAACAAACTAGTGGTTACCAGCAGGAGAGGGGCAATATGGGAGTGGGGAATTATGAGGTACCAACTATTAGGTATGAAATCAGTCACAAAGATATATTGTACAATGGGGAATATAGCCAATATTTTATAATAAGTATAAATGAAGTATAACCTTTAAAAATTGTGAATCACTATATTGTACACCTATAACGTATAATATTGTACAGCAGCTGTACTTCAATTTTTAAAACCAAGCCAAACAAGACAAAACACATAAAGATTAAGCAGAAATTAATAAAATAGAGAATAGAAAAACAATAGAGGAAATTAGTGAAACCAAAAGTTGTGTTTTTTGGAAAGATCAACAGTATTGATGAACTTTTAGCTAGATTGACAGAAAAACAGAGAAGACTCAAATTACTAGAATTAGAAATGAAAGAGGGAATATTATTACTAACCTTACAGAAATAATAAGGATTATAAAGGAATGTTACAATATTGTATGCCAATAAGTAGTTAACTTAGATGAAATGGACAAATCTCTAGAAAGACACAAACTACCAAAACTGACTCAAGAAGTCAGTAGAACAAGTAAAGAGTTTGATTTAGTAATTAAAAAACCACCGACAGAGAGAAGCCCAGGCTCAGATGGTTTAACTGGTGAGTTCTACCAAGCATTAATATCAGTTCTTCACAAACTCTTCCTTAAAAAACAGAAGAGGAAGGAACACTTTCCAACTCATTCTGTGAGGACAGTTTTATCTTGATAACAAACCCAAAGACATCACACACAAAAAGAAAACTACAGATCAATGTCTCTTACAAATATGGACCTTTTAATCCTGGCAAACCAAATTCTGCAACATATAAAAAGAGAATTATACACCAAGACCACGTGCAATTTATCCCAGGAATGTAAGGTTAACATCTGAAAGTCTATTGTAGTACTCCACATCAATAGTAAAAAGACAAAAACCACATGATTATCTCAACAGAAAAGGCATCTGGCAAGATCTAACACCTTTCATGATTAAAACAAAAACAAAAAATCGTAAACAAACTATCAAGGGAAGGGAACTTCTTAAACCCAATACAGGGTACCTCTACAGCTATTACTAATATCCACAGCTACTTAATGTGAAAGATTGGATGCTTTCTCCATAAAGTCAGGAACAAGAAATGGATGTCTTCTCTCACCATTTCTGTAAAACATTGTAGCAGGGTTCACTGGTTTCTAGCCAGGATAGTTAGGCCAGAAAAAAGAAAAAAAAGAAAGAGAGAAAGGAAGAATAGTAAAACTATTTCTGTTTGCAAATGATACAATTTTATATATAGAAAATCCTTCAGAATCACTAAAAACACATTAGAACTAATAAACACATTCAGCAGGGTTGCAAGATACAAAATCAATATATGAAAATCAATTGTATTTCTAAACACTTGAAATGAGCAATCCAAAAATGAAATTAAGAAAACAGTTCCATTTACAGTAGCATTTAAAAGATTAAAATAGGGATAAATTTTTAAAAGGAAGTGCAAAATTTATAGTAGAAACTATGAAATAATATTGAAAGAAATTAAAGAAGATTTAGGTAAATGGAAAATCATTTTCCATTGGATCTTGGATCAGAATACTTAATATTCTTAAGATGGCGATACTTCCCAAAGTGATCTACAAATTCAGTGTAATCCTTACCATATTCCCAGCCAGCTTTGCAGAAATTGACAAGCTGATTCCAAAATTCATAATGGAATTCCAAGGGACCCCTAATAGCCAGAAGAGCCTTGAAAAAAAAAAAAGCAAAGTAGGAGGACTTTACACTTCCAGATTTCAAAACCTAATACAAAGTAATAGTAATCAAGACAGTGTGGTACTGACATAAGGCTAGACATAAAGACCAGTGGAATAGAATTGAGAGTCCAGAAAAAAACCTGTGTTTATGGGCAACTGATTTCCGACAAGGGTGCAAAGACCATTCAGTAAGGAAATCATAGTCTTTTCAACAAATTGTGCTGGGACAACTAAATAGCCACATGCAAAAGAATGAAGTTGAACCCTTACCTCATACCATATACAAAAATTAATACAAAATGATCAAAGACTTAAATGTAAAAGCTAAACCTAGAAAACTCTTAAAAGAAAAGAGGGATAGGGTTTCCCTGGTGGTGCAGTGGTTGAGAGTCCGCCGGCTGATGCAGGGGACGCGGGTTCGTGCCCCGGTCTGGGAAGATCCCACGTGACGCAGAGCGGCTGGGCCCGTGAGCCATGGCCGCTGAGCCTGCGTGTCCGGAGCCTGTGCTCCGCAATGGGAGAGGCCACAACAGCGAGAGGCCTGCATACGGCAAAAAAAAAAAAAAAAATAGGGATAAATCTTCATGACCTTGGATTTGGCAGTGGATTCTAACCAAAAGCACAAACAACAAAAGGAAAAAATAGATCAGTTGGATTTCATCAAAATTAAGAATTGGGGATATTTCAAGACAAAGAATACTGATGGGACTGTAGAAACCATTGATTGACATGTTTTAAGTAAGAGAATGATATGATCTGATTTATGTTTTTAAACATTATTTTGACTAATGTGACAAAAATGGACTAGCTATGTTGTGTAAGGGAGAAGAGGGTAGGAGAGGTAGGGCTGATATTGAACGGAACCTAAGTTTTCATCTAATGTAGTAGGAAATCAGAAAATGTTTCTAACTGATAAATCAAGAAATAATTATTTAAGCCCATGTATACCTAACAATCAGTAAAAACAAGCAGTACAGAGAACTCTCTGGAGAGCTGAACAGGGGATTGAGAACTATAAAACCTTTTCTAAAGGTTTTTTGTTTTTGTTTTTTTAATCCATGAGTATGTGTTACTTTTATTTAAAGACTGGAAAATTATTTTTAAATAAATGTAAAATGTAGCTAGTAAAATAAATGTGACATTAAGCTAACAGAAATAAAGGACTTCATCAAAATATACTAAAGCTATTGCATGGACTTCCCTGGTGGTGCAGTGGTTAAGAATCCACCTGCCAATGCAGGGGACACGGGTTCGATCCCTGGTCCAGAAAGATCCCACATGCCACAGAGCAACTAAGCCCGTGTGCCACTACTGAGCTGCACTCTAGAACCTGTGAGCCACAACTACTGAGACCACACGCCGCAACTACTGAAGCCCGCACGCTCTAGGGCCTGTGTGCCACAACTACTGAGCCCATGTGCCTAGAGCTTGTGCTCCACAACAAAAGAAGCCACCACAATGAGAAGCCTTTGCATCACAAGGAAGAGTAGCCCCTGCTCACCGCAACTAGAGAAAGCGTGCACACAGCAATGAAGACCCAATGCAGCCAAAAATAAATTTAAAAATTAAAATAAAAAATAAATAAAGCTATTGCATTTTAAATCATGCAATTTAAACCTGTATTATTTGATTCAGAAATAGACAAAGATCAATGGAATATAAAGGAGGGTCCAGAGAAACAGGTTTATATAGAAGATTAGTTCATGATAAGGGTGTCATGTTGAGTCATGAGGAAAGGATACACTCATTGGTTTGGGAACAGTTGGATTGTCTGTCTCTAGAGAGAAAATAAAGCTGCATCTCATACACCAAAATAAAATCTAGGTGGAATAAAATATACCTTAACAATTATTAATTCATTTGCTCAAATTAACTTGAGATCCTTTCACTGTTTAGATTCCAAAAAGACACAGGATCATAAAGTTTTGTTTCAAAATGCAAATAGCTTTATTTAAACACTATTAACATGTTAGAGTACACACCCACACAGTGTATACTTTGTTGTTGTTTTTAACAAAATGAGCTTATGTTACCGGTGTTTTATAATTTTTTTCTTCAGCAGTATGTAATAGTCCTCTCCCAGTCTCTTCATGTATAGAGCTACATCATCTTTCAAGGCTGTGTTGTGTAGTATGTCATTGTGCCGATGTAACTTAATTTCACCATTCCCCTCCTGTTGTTTATTAGATGTCATAAACGTGGAACACTTAGGTTTTCATAGAGTGGGGTCAGAAAGGGTCCAGAACAAGATGTGCATATTTACATACAAGTCATGATCGTGAACTATTTGGGTTTCTTTCTCCTCTCAATTAAGTTTCTGTGTAATCTGAATTTCACAGTGTGTCTTTTAATAACTCAATTGATTACTTTATAAGAAGAAAGGAAATTTATGTTTTCTTAACTGATCTGAGTAACATTTCTTTTGTTCCCATTTCCACAGAAACATTAGACTAGTTTTAACTTCGAATTGTAGATTTGTTAAGATTAGCTGCTTTGAGAGAAGACTAAATACAGCTAGTTAATTTAAGAATCATATAATGGGACTTCCCTGGTGGTCCAGTGGTTGAGAATCAGCTTTCCAATGCAGGGGACATGGGTTGATCACTGGTCAGGGAACTGGGGTTCCACATACCACAGGGCAACTGGGCCTGCGTGCCACAACTAGAGAGCCCACGTGCTGCAACTACAATGCCCATACACTCTGGAGCCTGTGCACCACAACTACAGAGCCTGCACACCGCAACTACTGAGCCTATGGGCTTTAGAGCCCACACGCCACAATGAAAGATCTTGTGTGCTGCAACTAAGACCCGATACAGCCAAAAAGAAATAAATATGTTAAAAAAGAATCCTATATTGAGAAAATGAAAATTAAAGTGCTAAGTTGCTCTTGATGGGCTTTGTATAGTTTAGGGATGTAGTTCCTTATTTCCATCCATCTTTCTTCTTGTCATAATTTTTTTAGGAAAACTGAA
Source organism: Monodon monoceros (assembly GCF_005190385.1). Lineage (NCBI taxonomy): Eukaryota > Metazoa > Chordata > Mammalia > Artiodactyla > Monodontidae > Monodon > Monodon monoceros. Next base: position 51,961,785 of record NW_021703780.1, on the reverse strand, counting down.
GTAGGAGCATATATTGACAGAGTAATCCTAGAAACTGTCTGGTTGACTTTTGCCATTGATTGTTAGGTCGTATTTGTTATACTTTTTGTTATACATATTCCTGTCTTACGTTCAAAAAATAAATGGTAAGTCAAATAGTTTTTGATTTTATTCTTCCAGCAAAGAAATTTTAAAGCATATAAGAACATCTTTTTCCCTAGGAAAGATGGCCTTGCACTATTGAACAGAAATGTTGAGTGAAGAAAATGGTCTCCTTTGAGTAAACAAAATATATTCATATGCTTCTTGTATGTCTTTCTTTTCTAGGCAGCGCAGTCAGTCCTGATTTCCTTATTTGAACTCAATACCCCAGAGTTTACAATGTTATTAGGAGCTTTACCAAAAACTTTTCAGGATGGTGCTACCAAACTTCTTCATAATCACCTTCGAAACACTGGCAATGGAACCCAGGTATTTTTCGGTTATCTTCTTGGCCATTGTATAATGTGATGACTGGTTAACAATAATTGTTTTTGTTTTTTTTACATGAAGTAAACTTTGATCCTAATGTACAATTTTTGTATCTGCATTGGGCAGCATTTTCTGGGCAGAATTTAATATTTTCCTGGAAAGAATAGAGTTCTTAGGCCTATCATGTTTCTATTATAATTTGGTGTACATTAGGATGGTGGTGAACGGTGGCCAGGATATGAACAAGGAAAGTGAAATGTAGCAGAACTTAGATGAGGGCATCAGCTTTGCAAGCCATGAGAATTAGGACATGCTCTTTAGATGAACCAGTCCTTATTTGAGGACCAGAAAGGATGACTTATTCCAGGAATAACAAATAAGTCCCGAGGAGGGTAGTGCTTTAAAGGGTGTGTTCACATTTAATAATAACAGGCCTGTCAGCCCATAGGTGGTTGGATAACACAGGATTTTGTTTTGGAGAAGTAAGATCTGAGTAAATGAAACATTAGTGTTATATTTAAATGGTATCAAACCATTTACATAATATGCCTGAGGAATTGAACTTAAGTTTTAAAAAGACAAAGAGAGCAATACCTTTGCTAACGGATAAAGGAGAAAGTAGATGCACTTATGGCAGGATTGAGATAATGTCTAAGGGGAGAACAATCTGAGAACAATTTCTTGGGACCAAAGTCAGTTTTTTTAAAAGAAGGGGGAATTCCCTGGTGGTCCAGTGTTGAGAACTCTTCACATCCACTGCTGAGGGCCTGGGTTCGATCCCTGGTCAGAGAACCAAGATCCCACAAGCTGTGCAGTATGGCCAAAAAATAAAAATTAAAAAATTTTAAAAAATAAAAGGAGAAAGTATTGTTTCGTTATATTTTAAGAGATAGGCAAATTACTAACATGACCAGATTCTATTCCTTTGGTGTCTTTGTAAAATTCATTTGTAAATCAAACTCAAGAGGGAACAGAATTTGAGCATTCGTAATGGTTGGAGGAAGGAAAATTGTCTCAGAGCAGGGAGCTAATTTAAAATTGTTAATTTGGGATCTTGTTTTATCTTTGAGGAAAAAGATATTGTGGTAATATTTGAGAGAAGGAAGTGTGTGAGGAGAACAATAAAAAGGCTTAAAGAGCTAGATTTCTGAATGGGAAGAAAGTTTTTTCCCACAGAAACTAGAGATAAGTACATGAATATTTAAAATAATGACCTATAAGTATGGCTCTCTCATGCTGTTCAACATCTTGATTGTATGGCTTCCTGAAGAGCCTTTTGGTTGAACTACCTGTCATATGTTAATGTTTATTTGACTCCGTCCATCAGGGTTCCATGGGGAGTCCTTTGACAAGACCAACACCACGGTCACCAGCCAACTGGTCCAGTCCTCTTACTTCTCCTACCAACACGTCGCAGAATACTTTATCTCCAAGGTAATAAAAGGGTTATTTTCCATCATGGTTTGTATTTGCAGATTCCCCATTCTTAGAAAAACAGACATTAATATAATTCCAGTTGATTTCTACTCAACTTGAAAGGTCTTAGACACATAGAAACTTAGCAAATTCAAAAAATGTTGTTTATTCCAAAACTTAACCCTTTAGAGGATAATAATGTATAGGGTATGGAACTTTTTTGTAAGTGACAGGAAAACTTAGGGACACAGCTTTTGGAAATTACTGCTTGTTGCATTAAATAGCATAGCTATGTTTCTCAGATATGCTGTATAAATCCATTAATTGCCAATTGTGTCTTTCAATTATAATACTCAATATAAGTGATGAGGTCAAGTTATAATGATGAATATTTAGATCTAATATTGGCCAGCCACCTCTAAAAATAGAAGAAAAAATTAACCTTATAGACAAAAATGTAAAAATAAAGAAAAAAAAATAGGGAAGGGTTAAATATAAAATGGCAATATGTATAGTTAGGAAAAGATGTGACTGTGAGATTGATCCTTAATAAGACATGTGAAATTTTCACACACTTGTGCAGTTCAAGCATGGGCTATATTTCAGATGAAGTTCTTAACTCATTAATGGATTAACATTTTTCCCATCTCCTGGCCTTTTAAAAAATTTTGCCTAGGGAATTCCCTGGCGTTCCAGTACTTAGGACTGCACGCTTCTACTGCAGGGGGCACAGGTTCAATCCCTTGTGGGGGAACTAAGATATCCTGCAAGCCTTGCAGCCAAAAAAAAGTAAAATAAAATAAAATAAAAAATTAAAACAGTTTGTCTAGTGGGTCATATTTGTACTTACTAGCTTGATTTTTGTTATTAACCATATATCATAACATATGCTTCATCATATTCATTACAATTATAAGATGCTTCATTATACTGCAGACCAATTGCAAACTTATCATGTAGCCTGTTTTTTCCATGTTATACATATGTGACAATTTTGATGGCTAAATTCCATACTCAGTTGAATTTTAGAATCTGATTATAGAATTCAGATCAGTAACACTTAGGTTCACTGTTAAAAATTCTCAGCCGGGCTTCCCTGGTGGCGCAGCGGTTGGGAGTCCGCCTGCCGATGCAGGGGACACGGGTTCGTGCCCCAGTCCGGGAGGATCCCGTGTGCCGCGGGGCGGCTGGGCCCGTGGGCCATGGCCGCTGGGCCTGCGTGTCCGGAGCCTGTGCTCCGCAGTGGGAGAGGCCACAGCAGTGAGAGGCCCGCGTACTGCAAAAAAAAAAAAAAAAAAATTCTCAGCCTTCTTACAGATTTATATAAAATACATTTATCTCCTCTTTAAGCAGTACCATTATTGTGAGTTAACCACAGGGGTTAGCAAATTCTCTGTAAAGGTCCATATGGTAAATATTTTAGGCTTTGCAGGCAATGCAGTCTTTGTCACCTCTACTCAGCTCTGCTCCTGTAGTGTGAAAATAGCCATAGATAATAGCTAAATAAATCAGCATTGCTATGTTCCAAAATTTTATTTATGGACACTGAAATTTGGGTTTTATGTAATTTTCTTGTGTCATGAAATGTTATTGTTTTGATTTTTTTCTCAACTATTTAAAAATGTAAAAAAAATTCTAAGATTTCAGGGGTCGTAATTTGCTGGCCTCTGGTTAGTCAGAACATTTTTGAAGGTGAAAAGACAAACCAGTTGTTAAGGGCTGTGCATTCTAGCGTCACTGTAAGCTGCCCTTGATGGGCAATCAGTGGGACATGTTCTTTAGCCATTTGTATCTGTCAGGTTTCGTTTTGCTAATTATGCTTTAGAGCATATACATTCTCTAACCCTGTCTTTATAAATATCCCGTGTAGTCTCCTCAAATATATTTGTATTTTAAAACTACAGATAAATAAAAATTAATTGTTGTCTTTTTCATAGTGCATTTGATTATGACACAGAAAATATGAATTCTGAAGATATTTATAGCTCTCTTAGAGGTGTCACTGAAGCAATTCAGAATTTCAGCTTCCGCAGTCAAGAAGATATGAATGAGCCATTGAAAAGGGATTCTAAAAAAGATGAAGGCGATTCAGTGAGTATTTGAACATTATTACATCGCACGTGTTTTAAGAGTTTTTGATTTATTTTTAAACTTTGCTTTCTGTCATTTTCAAAGATAATTTTCCAGGGGTCAGTTACTCAGTATTTACTGAGTATCTACCATGTGCCAGGCACTGTTTTGGGCAGAGTCACTGCCCTCAAGTTCCTTGTATATTTTTGGGTAGAGATGAGTACTGTGGAGTTCTAGGTTAGAATGTAAAGTGAATCTATTTTAGATTAAGTTGTAAGGGAAGATGACATTTGCATTGAGACCTAAATAAAGCCGTACAAGATCTAGGAGAGAAGAATTCCATAAAAGAAGTAGCAAGTGCGAAGACATTTAGATGGGAGCAAGCTTTGTACAGTTGAGAACCAGGATGAAAGCCAGTATGGGAACATGGGCCAGATCACGTGGCTCTTGTAGGACAAAATAAGGTGTTTAAACCTTTTTTATTCCTGTTCAGTGTAGTGATAGTGATTGTTTCATCAGTTTCTGCGGTTCCAGTTAAGAATGTTATGACCCATCTTTCTGACATTTGTGAGTATTATTGCTCAGTTTGTTACCCCGCCATTATACAAAAAAGTGGGTTTTTTTTACTCTGCTTCTTCTTAGACTTTTCTCTCACAGCTTAGACTTTTCTCAAAACAAGCTATCCCACCATTTCCTGTGGAATCTGTGGTTTCTCAGTGTTTACAAAATTATAGAACATTGCAGTGCTTCAGCAAACCTCGACAGGGCTCCCTGCTCTGCTTCCTGACTTCCTGCTATTGTTTTTCTCCCCGTGCCTGTATGGCAGATGAGCCTAGTAAACTGGATGCCAAAAACCTGCTTACCACTCGTATTTGAGGTTCCCTACCCCAAAAGCTGCCTATGGTACCAGTAACAGGTTAGTAAGAGTCACTGCTTAATTGAGACTTTCTCCCCAGTGATAGCAGGGTACAGTGTCAGGAGGCCAAGTAGTGGATTCTGGCAGAAGTGAGTTTGGCATTTACTCACTAGTCAGATTATCACTTCTAAGCCTCCATGTCTTCCTAAGGAAAACAGGGATATTACTGCATACCTTAAAAATTATTATGCATATAATAAATCATATGACTCCATCCAGCCCAGACCTCTCTCCTGATTTCCAGATTCACACATCCAGCTGCCTGTTTGAACTCCTGATCTTTCCCATCTCAGTTGATAGCAATGCTAGTTGCTCAGCCAAAAACCTTGGACAGAACAGTTGTCCTCGTCTCATCTCTTTTTCTCATCCTCCCTTCTCGGTCCAGCAGGAAATCTGCTGACTCCATCTTCAAAATATAAGCCACAGTCTATACAGTAGACTTTTTTCCCTTTTTACCTCTCTGGCCTCATCTCCTACTACTCTTCTCTGCTTTAGCTACATGCTTCCTTGCTGTTCCTTCAACTTACTGGGCATGGTTTTTTTTTTTGCTCTGTTGGGTCTTTGTTGCTGCATGCGGGCTTTCTCTAGTTGTGGTGAGCGGGGACTACTCTTCGTGTGGTGCACCGGCTTCTCACTGCAGTGGCTTCTCTTGTTGTGGAGCACGGGCTCTAGGCGCGTGGGCTTCAGTAGTTGCAGCATGCAGGCTTCAGTAGTTGCAGCACGCGGGCCCTAGAGCTCGTGGGCTTCAGTAGTTGTGGTGTGCGGGCTCAGTAGTTGTGGCTCGCAGGCTCAGTAGTTGTGGCACATGGGCTTAGTTGCTCCACAGCATGTGGTATCTTCCCGGACCAGGGATCGAACCCGTGTCCCCTGCAGTGGCAGGCAGATTCTTAACCACTGCGCTGGGCATGCTTTTGCCTCGGGGCCTTTGTCTTGGCTACTCCCTCTGCCTTAAACATTCTTCCTGCAGATAGCCATGGCCAGTTTCCTCACTTCCTCCAAGTCTTTGCTCCAGTAGCTTCTCAGTGACCACCCTATTTAATCTTCAGCCTCCTTTCTCCCACCTTGGCACTCATGATCCCTATAATACTGTACTGCCTCCCATACACTAATTACCTCCTACTGTACCACATACTTTACTTATTCATTATGTTTTCTTAATGTCTCTGTCCTTCCACTAGAATGTAAACTTCATGAGGATAGACAGCATCCTCTCGTTTGTTCAAGAATATATCCCCAGTGCCAAGAATAATACCTAGCATGGAAAAGGCGCACAGCAAATATTTAAAGGATATTTGTGAAGCACCTAGCTAACGACTTGGCACAGAGTTGCTCAGTAGATGGTGGTAATGGTGATATTGATGATCACAATTGATATTTTGATAAGTATGTTAATGTGCCCGAACTCCATCAGGCATCCTTCCAAAAGTTATGCAGTCCTTTTGGGACGTTTTTATTTTTTCTTAAGTAGGCCTTTTTTTAATTTGGTTTTTTTATACTTTGTTGGACACACTGTCATTGTATAATTTACAACCTTAAGCTTTTAGTTCTGTGTTGCTAATGAAAGTGTTGCTAATGAAAGTCCTTTTGTATCTTTAACTGGCATAGAGAAACTGTTGCTAGTCACATTGTATATATTGCTTGATCAAGCCACTGGCAAGGAAACTATAGGAATCATTAGAGACAGCATTCTTTTTTTTTAACATTTTTATTGGAGTATAATTGCTTTACAATGGTGTGTTAGTTTCTGCCTTATAACAAAGTGAATCAGTTATACATATACATACATCCCCATATCTCTTCCCACTTGCGTCTCCCTCCCTCCCATCTTCCCTATCCCACCCCTCTAGCTGGTCACAAAGCACCGAGCTGATCTCCCTGTGCTATGTGACTGCTTCCCACTAGCTTTCTATCTTACATTTGGTAGTGTATATATGTCAATATATACACTACCACTCTCTCACTTTGTCCCAGCTTACGCTTCCCCCTCCCCTGTCCTCAAGTCCATTCTCTAGGAGGAGAGACAGCATTCTTTTACAGTTCTTATTTGCCCTTATGGCTGTGGTTTCTTTACATCTCTTTATAAAAAACTGTGACTTTTTGCATGTAAGTTTTAACTCATCATGTTGATTTCCATTACTTAATTTTTTTTTGGCTGGTTATTGTTACCTTTTTAAAATAGCCTTTGAAGCAGTAGGGAAATATCTTTTTAGAATTTCAAAGAGATTTAAAAAGGAGTTAATTTGCTCTGCCTTCCCCTTCCCATTAATAGACATGTGGCGGTCCTGGGATGTCTGACCCAAGAGCAGGAGGTGATGCTACTGACTCAAGCCAAACAGCCCTTGATAATAAAACTTCATTGCTCCATTCGATGCCTGCTCACTCCTCTCCACGCTCTCGAGACTATAATCCGTATAACTACTCAGATAGCATCAGTCCCTTCAATAAGTCTGCCCTCAAGGAAGCCATGTTTGATGATGATGCTGACCAGTTTCCTGATGGTATGTCCTGGGTCCTGCTGCTACTGTCTGTGTTTTGGAGGACTGATAATCAACGAAGCAAATGAAATATGCATGCTCTTTTATTGTAACTCCCTAAAAAGTAAGGATCTTTGGGGGTGGGAACGTTCTCTCCCATCTTCTAGGAGCTCATCTCTAGTGGTTTGGTGGTTTTCTGACCCTGAATAAGAGACAGATTAATCATCCTAATATCATCCTTGAAATCAAGAAAACCTCAGTGACCTCCCAGAAACAACTGAAACCAGTTGTAGCTTATAAATTTAGTCTATCTCTAGACACATTTTGTTTAGTTAATAATTTTTATACCAGAATGACAAAACCCTTTGAAAGGATACCCATTCTTTACAATAGCCTTTTGAGTGTGAAGTCATAAACTCTTTAATAAGATACATTCAAGAATCAAATATGGGAAAAGCTACCATTAAGATTTGGAGTTGGCTTAGGTCTAAGCTCTGACACTATGCTGCATCACCTGGGAAGTTGGTTGACCTTCCTGAATCTCACTTGTCCCTAGGTTGGAGATGCTATGTTACCTGCCCTTCTGATCACAGTATGCAGTAAGGTTTGGATAAGGTGTATAAGAACTGACTATAAAGTACAGAACACTGTAAATGTTTTACTTATTTTTAATAGTAAGGAGTTACATTCTTTTCCTCTACAAATTACATGATCCATTAATTCTTTTCTTAACTAAGTAATGTATAGTAATATATAACTTTATGTAAATAAACTTGAAAGTCTCCCCCTCAACACTCTCATGATTTCATAGTTAGGTAATTTCTGATTTTCCCTTTATTCCCTCAGTGTTGCTGTCAGTGAACATATTTCTGCATAAAATTTATGTACACATACAGGTAATTCTAAGAGATTTCTAGGGATAGAATTGCCCAATTAAGGGATATCTGTAAGTTTGTTTTGAGAGTTACTACCAATTACCAACTCAAAACACTTGGCCAGTTTAAGTAGTACTGATTTCCTCACCAACCCAGAATGTTAAAGTGTTTTTATTTTTTGTCATTGTGATGGATATAAAATAGGTCATCCTAATGAGCATTTCCTTAATTGTTAGGAAGACTGAGAAATTAGATATCAGATTATTTTTTAACTTTTCTAATTTTGATGAATAGAAAAATATCTTCACTTCTGAATTTCTTTGATTACTAATGAGGTCAATGAATCATATCTTGGCCAACATGTCATGTTAAGAGACTTAATGTATCACATATATCACAAAGGCAAAATTCTGACAACATACCAAACTGTCTAAATTACATAAGAATCTATAAAATCGCCACAATTATGCACTTTGGTGTATTTTAATCTATCATAAATTGTTGACTATGCTGTTGAGGTTTAGTCATGATAGCAGCATAACAGAAGTGTATGAATTGGACCTAGCAGCAAAGTGCCCTTGGAACCCTGCATAGTAGCAACAGCCTGGTGATTGAGACCTAGCTTTAGCAGCTTAATTTAAATGGGTTTTAAAGTATTTATGCACAGAGGTCACAACTGACATTTCTTGCTTCGGCTCCGCTATATATATGTATATCTCACATATATATGCACTATATAGGTATATATATATATATGTAGGGGTTTTTTTTTAAGTATTATTTCAAAATAGTCAAAAGCTTAAAAGTTGGGAGTACAGTAGAAGGAACTTTTTCTTGAACCATCTGAGAGTAAGTTGCCAAACTGACGCTCCATCACTTCAAATACTTTAGGACATACTTTCTATAAACAAAGACAGTCTCCTGCATAATTACAATATATTCATCAAAGTCAGGGAATTATCAGTGCTACATTAATAACTACCCATCCTTAGAGTTTTTCCACTTGTCCCGATAATATCTTATAGTGGAGTATCCAGTTCAGAATGTCTGTTGCATTTAATCATCACGTCTCCTTCAGTGTTCAGTCTTTTCTTGGCTTTCATGACCGTGGCACTTTTGATGGTTAAAGACCAGTTATTTTGTAGCATTTCCCTCAATTTAGGTTTGTCTGATGTTTCTGATGATTGGATTCAGATTTTGTACTCTTGGCATCAGTATCACAGAAGTGTCAGTGCATCTTTCAACTAACACATGATTTCCCTTTGCCCCAAGATTGGTGATGTAATTTTGATCACTTGATTATGGTGCTGCTAACTGGCTTCTCCACTATGAAGTTACTCATTTTGTAATTAATAAGTGTTTTGTGGAGAGGTACTTTAAAACTGTAAATATCCTGTTCCTCATTAAACTTAAATTTTATTTATTTTAAAAAAATAAATATTTATAACTGTACAGACACATAGTTTCCTGTTGTATTCAATGGGCTATAATGTTTAACTGTTTTTATTTATTTTGATGCTCAAATTGTCCTTAATTTGACCATCAGGATCCCATTCAAGCTGGCTTTTGGGTCCTTTTAACATGTCCCCATTCTTACATTCTGACACAGCAAAATCTTATACCGTCCTTGCTTCAGTCCTGGAATCAACCATTTCTCCAAGGATCGATCCTTGGTTTCTTTTAACAGAAAATGGTCTTTAAAGACTAAAGTCTGGGCACTAGGTGTACTCAATGCTGGTGGGACATCACTACTCCCCAGACCTCTTAAGTGACTAGAGCTAGGGAGTGAGTGTGTTTGTGTACACACGTACGTGTGTATACACACATGCACGCTGATTTATATCTATTGCTGTATCTGTCAAAAGCTATGTGTTTATACCAATAACTCCAATTCTAGTCTAGCACCATAAGGTTAATTTTAGTTTCTCCCTTTCCATATTAATAACCCCCTGTGAGAAACCTGACTTCCGTTATCTTGAATATACTTACTTATTTTATCAATCCTCCTGTGTGCAGCCAGTTCTCCATCCCTGCCACCACCTCCTCACCTGCGCGGATGCACTCCTCACCCTGCTGGGCTCTACCATTCCACCCTCAACTTCCTTGGCCTCAGTGCCATTCTGCTTGGGCTCTGACACATCACACCTGGTTGCCACTACATGTGGACACGCTTCTTGTTCTAGCTGAGCTCTGAAACCCTATCTTTCCCGCTCTCACGTGTGGAAACCCTCCGTACTCTGCCTGGGAATCTGTCCCCAGGCCTGTAATTTTGATAAATGGAAAAATATCTTCATTTTATGAGATTGAGGAATTGTGTTTTTACCAGTTTCTCATGTTGAGGCTTGATATATCACAAGTACCACAAAGCCAAAATTATGACAACTTAGCAAGATCACCCCCTTATTGTCTAATTCTCTTCTCCTTTACTAAGGATCATATATTTCTCATTTGTTGAAGGAAAATATCTTTGGAAATTATATAACTGAAACCTAACTGGGTAGAATATTTTTGAACTTGAGAACGTTATTTCTTCACAGCATAATACTTGATTGACTTCTGAAACATTTGAAGATAGATAAGCCTTCAGTTACACCAAAATAGTAGTTGTTCCAAGCTTCATATAGCAATTGTTTTCATTTACTGTCTATTTTCTTTTTTAAATTTGAGGTGGGGAAGACCTTATTTGACATTATTTTATTGTAAACATTGCTGACATTATCTTTTTTAACGTATTGACCTCCATTTTGCTGTTTTAATTTTTCTTTTATGCCCTGCCCCCAAGTAAAATTTCTCCTTATTTTGTTTTTAAGATATAAAACTTTTGGCGGGAGATAATTATTTTGTTCAAGTAGGAATTTGTTTTAAAATTCTGAGACTTATGAAGTATCTCTCTTACTCAGATGTGTCTGTACATATTACAGACAGATACACACATTAGTGATACATTTATCAAAACTAACAAGTCAAACCCACTAATGGCCAGTTCTAATTATGACCTTTGTAAAGTTTACCAGGGACTATAATATTCCAGAATATGTACTACCTCTAGTGAGGGTGATACTGTTATTCAAGGGAGACTCATTTCAGGCCCAGGTCCTCACCATGACCCTAGGAAGTACGTGCTGTTTTCCCATTTTACTGATAAGAAAACCCAGCCTCCACAATAATTGAGAGTGTGCTCCTATCACACAAAGGCTAAGGGGCAGAGGCTTGGTGAGACTCCAGAGCCTGTGTTCTTTTCACAGAACAACAATGCTTCTATGTGTCAGAAGAGGAAATACAGTTGATTATACTTTATCTTAATTAATTCAGTACGTTAGGTTTATCTCGTTTGTATGACATAAATAGTTCAGTTTTTAACAAATAATTTATGTGCTTTCTTTGGCAGAAGTTATTTTCCTGTCAGTCATCTGTCCAGACCATTATATGACAAGTCATTTCTAATTATCTTCTAATTACAAAGCCTATATTCATGAAGAGGAGAACTGAGTTCCTTTGAAACAAAGCATTTTCTTGAGATTTCCCTTGATTCAGCTGAAATAAAATATACTCTTATCAGAATGATTTTATGACATCTTTGAAAGTCTGATAATGTAACTTCACAGGAGTGATTTTTGAGTGGTTTATACAGATGTATTGATCCTGCTGCAGTAGTTCTTGTTAAGCCAGGAGTATTGTTCTAATGTTGGTCTATACAAATGAAATTATTATAAGACAGTTTTTATTCTCCAAGTTAAGATCTTTGAACTCAAATTTCTCATTTTTCATGGTTTTGCTCTGCATTTTGCAGAGGTTCTTCCTGATCTTCCAAAACCCTACTTTAGTTCTCCTCAGTGATCATTCTTTCCAGATTATCTCAAGTTTTTAAATTCAGTAATCACATTTTGTGCTCTGTGTATGAGTGTTTGGGGACCAGAAGTTCTTCGTGCTCTTATTATAGTTCCACAAAAGTTGTCCTAACAAACTTCCTTTTTTATAGGCAGTGAATATTATCATTACATTTTGGTTCAATTTCCCTTCCCTATCATCTGTTAGTTTTGTTCCAGTAGAAGTCATATGTTCTAGTAGTTCAGCTTGATTTCCTTTCCTCAGGTTTCTGAATCCTCTTAAGTGAAATATAACTTTTCTTTCCCTACTTGTAGTTGTGGGTTCCCTGAGACCTATAATGTCAGGCCATTGGTATCCCTAGGTCAGTGGCTAACCAGCTGGCAGGATGAGGCACAGTAGCTTCTGTTTTTATGGACCAGTTGTGAACCATGTGGCAAACTACAACCTCAAAGTTCATTTTTGGGAAAAGTGCTCTTTCCTCTTGAGCATTTCCTTTTGTAGGCAGCAACCCTCTCCAAAAGGCCAGCATACTCATGCCAAGTGAAGCCATGGAGAATACAGCTCCACAGTGTTAGCTGTCTTTCCTGGAGACTTGGGAGAGGGAGTGACCCCAGGTGTACCTTCTAGGCTCAGGCACCATGTTCTGTGATTATTTTATTCCAGAGAATGAGTTAGAAGGGAAAAGAATCTATGGCACAAGCTCAAGCAAATGCCTGCCCAAGTCCCTCAAACCTGAATTTATCATGTATTTTATCATCAAAAGAATTTAGGAAGAGCTCTGGTATTTTTTAATGTTCTAATGTGAACTTTTGGATTTAACTGTCTTTCCTACAAAGATTTCTCAAAGCATTATCTCATGACTTTGAAAAATAATGTGTCCTTTAACATTCATAAAATTCATGAGTTCATAATTATACTTTAAAAAAAGAAAGCAAAAACAAATGAAAACTCCTTGATAACCACTGGACCCAACTCTTGACTTAGAAATTTCAAGGGAAACATATTAGGTATTCTGCCTTTTCTATCAAGCAGTATTTCAGGGCAATCAAAATATCTCTAGTTGATAAACTCACTCTCAAAGAAGAATTCCAACCCATTTTTAACTCCTAATAAAATAATTGATTTAGCAACATCAGTGGGTGAAATCATTAGTTAAAAGGTTGACGGGGAACTTTACAATTGTGGGTTCAAGTTGTTACCAGTTAAATCCAGTGATCATTTATTAGTATCGCTGAAAATTGAGTACCCAGACACTGTGAGCCTCCTGGCATGACAACATAGAAGTGCATGCTGAAGTGTGTAAGGATGAAATGATACATTTGGGATTTGCTAAAAATTTTTCAGAAAAAAAGTTGGGGGGGGTACAAAGATGATGTAAGAATGGTAAAATCTTAATAATTTTTAAATCTGGGTGATGGGCACGTGGGGGTTCATTATACAATTCTCCTGTGAATTTTTATTATAAATGGTTTTAAACTAGCATTGAGGTTTTGGGAATGACAAATGGAAAAGAATATTACTTGGTCATTTTTCTTTGTTTTGGGGTTTTTTTTTTACAAGCAACTTTCTGTTTGTGTTCATGATGTTATAACGTTGTCATCCCCATACTTGTGAAAGTTGACCTATAAAGTTACAGAATTAACATCATGTCCTTATGACAGATCTTTCCCTAGACCATTCTGACCTGGTTGCAGAGTTATTGAAGGAGTTGTCTAACCATAATGAACGTGTAGAAGAAAGAAAAATCGCCCTCTATGAACTCATGAAACTGACACAGGAAGAATCTTTCAGTGTTTGGGATGAACACTTCAAAACAATATTACTTTTATTGCTTGAAACCCTTGGGGATAAAGAGGTAAAACGGCAGAATATGTAAACAATAGCCTGTTTTTCCTGTCTTGGATTGCCTGTCATTGCCTATTAATCAAGTGCTACACAGATTTGGAAATTGGGAAAATGAGTCTTTTCTGCTGCTTCTTTCTGCCTGAAATTTTCACTGTAAAGTACTTTTTCTTCCCAACCAAGCAGCTCAATGATTTTCAACAGTTGACAACAGGGAAAATGAAAGGTTGCTGATAAAATTTTTATAGGAGAGTTCTTTTTTTTTGCATATTTGAATTAGTTGTTCAAAAGTAAAACTTCCTTTTTAATAGAATGTAGTGGTTCTTGGTTTCTTTAAGACGTATTAGTTTTCAACTAGAGATGTGAAAACTTAATTGTGTAATATACCGCATATTTTATGCAGTTGTCTGCAATTCCCCCAACCCATATTAAGACCCTTAAGTTACAGAAATGGAAAATATAAAGATCGTCTACAACCCAAAATATTAAAAACATTAAAATATTTCTTCTTAGCCTACAATCAGGGCTTTGGCATTAAAGGTTTTAAGAGAAATCCTAAGGCATCAACCAGCAAGATTTAAAAACTATGCAGAACTGACTGTCATGAAAACACTGGAAGCACATAAAGATCCTCATAAGGAGGTAAGTGACCTGACAGTACTTCTGATATTATTGCGTGAAACATACAAACGTTGTTTGAAAGTACTCTTAGCAAGCATTTTCTTAATGTTCAAGGTAGTATCTGATTGAGAAGCAAACATATAATCTTTTCTGTTTAACGAATTATATTGATACCATGGCCTTTTACCTAAAATAGGTGAGCTCTAGGATATAATTTATATGATTTCATTGTCTCCTATAATTCACTTGTAGATTTCCATTTAGAGTTCACCAATCTTAACTTCACTTTCCATTTACCAATAAGAATTTGTTTTTTTAAAATAACTAATGAAGATAAGAATCATTGTTATTTTAAAGTGGTAAATTGCCTATAGGAGCTAGATGTCTGTTAAAAGTTACTCAGTAAAACAATGAGTACAGCTTTCCTGAAAGAGTCCTGTAAACCTGTCTTGTTACATTATAGTCAGGATATCCCCATCATGACCAATGACACTGATGAGATAACCAGTGAGATGAGATAATCATAAGGACTTTTATTAAAATAATTAGAAAAGCAAGTTTCAAATAGGGACTGCAACTCTAAGAGAAAGCATTAGAGCAATACATAAGCAAAAGACAAGTCAAAAAAAAGAGAGTTAAAACAGCAGTGAGACAAAATAGATTAAAGTTAAGTATAAGATTTAAAACTGTAAAACTCTCAGAAGAAAGCATAGGTGTGAATCTTTGTTACCTTGGGTTAGGCAATAGTTTCTTAGATACAATACCAAAAGCAGAAATAATCAACAAGGAAAAAAAGGGTAAATTGAACTTTATCAAAATTTAAAACTTCTGTGCTTCAAAGGATGCTCTCAGGAAAGTGAAAAGACAACCCATAACATAGGAGAAAATTTTTGCAAATCATGTCTAAGGGACTAACCACCATAATATATAAAGAACTCTCATAACTCAACAATGAAAAGGTAAATAACTCAGTTTTTCAACGAGCAGAGGATCTGAGTTGACATTTCTTCAAAGAAGATATACAAATGGCCAATAAGCACATAAAAGGATTCTCACCCTCATTAATCTTTAGGGAAATGCAGCTAAAACCACACTGAAATACCACACTTCACACACATGATGAAGAACGATAATAAGAAATGTTGGTGAGGATATGAAAAAAATCGAAACCCTCTGGGTAATTCACTTTTCAGAAGCTGTGACTGTGAATCTTATAGGAGAGTGAGCCATAAGATTTAAATCTACCTGGATTTTTAATCCGATTTTTTAAAAAATCCACTTGGTGTTTAGTAGTGGTACATCTGTAGCATCTTGCTGAAGGCTTAAAAAAACTATGTAATATTTGTACTTTAGTTATCCACCTTCTGACCTAAATAAGGCCTTGTAGCATACCAGTTTTTACCAAAGATAAAATTGACATTCTTAAGCTGTTAGAGCTGAAATTAGCTCTAGGTCTTCTGACTTGCAGTGTATTTTCCACTATACCTTTATAAGTACCTCTCACAGATTGAGAGCACAAATGAGACAATACCAAAGTAGCAGCAAAAGCAATAATTTTTACATGTTTTCAAGACCATCTTTAGAGATTACAGCTTCCAATAAAAATATAGATAATTGTTTCTTCTCTTGATTGCAGAACCAGTGTTTTACCCGCCCCAAGTCCAATATAGAAGGAAAGAAAATCATTATGAACAGTAGGGGAAATAGCCTGTTAACTTGATAACATATTAATGAAATGATTTTTATTTTATTTTGTTAATAACTTGATAAAAGGCACAAGCCCTCCTGGAGTTGAGGGTCCTAACAATGACCAGGGTCTCAGCGTGGCTGATGCAGAGGACTCCAGTCACAGTGTAGTCTAGGTGGACAGAGCCTCCACTCCCCTGCAGAACTAGACCACAATATCATGTTAAAGTTGCTTTTAATCACTGAATCAAGCCAACATTAAGAGAACACAAATGAAGGAAGAATGATGTAAAAAAGCACCATGTTTCCATCGTCTAGCTTCAACAGTTATCAACGTTTTGCCAAACCTGTTTTATCTGTACCCTCACCTTTTATGTTTGTTTGTTTAGTGTTTTCAAAGAAAATCCCAGATATCACGTCCTAGGACTTATTTCATGAAATGTATACATCCAAGCCACAGTATACGTTTTACAAAATTACTTCCCTGCTAAATGTTGAACTCTTTGTTTTAGGTGGTGAGATCTGCTGAGGAAGCTGCGTCAGTGTTGGCCACTTCAATCAGTCCGGAGCAGTGCATCAAAGTGCTTTGTCCCATCATCCAAACTGCAGATTACCCAATTAATCTGGCTGCAATCAAAATGCAAACAAAAGTGATAGAGAGAGTTTCCAAGGAAACCCTTAACCTGCTTTTGCCAGAGATTATGCCAGGCCTAATACAGGTAAGCAGCAAAGCTTGGAGGAATAAGCTATGTGTGATACATTTGGGACTCGGTTATTTTAGGCACTTGCCAGGCAACACTAGTGGCATGACCAAGCCTTCCTGCTGTCTTAGGTGTTCGGAGCAAAGACTTTCTGTAATTAGCTGTGTGTGTGTGTGTGTGTGGTAGAATATACATAACATAAAACTTACCATTTAGCATGGTAACTTACCATTTAATGTGGTTTTTTTTCTATGCATACAAACCCATACATATAAATACTTTAAAAAAATGGAATCATATTTTGTAACATGCTTTGCTTAACTTAATCATAGATTGTGAACTCTTTCCATCCAATAAATAATATTCTATAATGTAATTTTAATGACTAATATTACATAGTATGTATATTAAGATCCCTCCTGAAGAGAGTTAATCATTCATTTCTTTGTGCTTCTATAGTATTACCTTTGTGACTGTTCTAAGCCGAATACTACTTAATTGTGAGGTGCTTGAAGATAAGATCCAGATCTTTTCCTTTCTTATCTGTGCTTTGGTGCTAAGAACAGAATATACATAATAGGTGTGTGTCATACATATAGTGGGTACTGAATAAATGTTTGTTGGATGAATAACTTAGAGTAATGGTAGGGATGGGCCAGATGTTAAGATTAATTCAGCCTGGATTACAGGAGTACCCTGACTGCCAGGCCAAGGAGTTTAGGTTTTATTCAATAGTGAGGAGCTGTTGAATTCACTACAGCTGAATGCTTTAGGAAGGTTAATTCAGAGACTTTGGCAGGGTGGATTGGCAGAGGGGCAGCCCCAGAGTCAGAAGATTGCAGCTTTCCAAGCTAAGTAAGAAAGAACCCGATAAGGAAGTCTGACAGTGGAGTGGGGATGCCGAAGGGGAGGTGGAGGAGGGAAGGGCATGTCTCTGCCTGAAAAGGTGAGAAATTAACTTTGTCCAGTCAGTAAAGCTCTGTCTCCTCATCATACTTGGGATCTCCTCTTTGAGTTGCACTTCTGTCTCTGTGGAATGGTACTTTCCTCAGATCCTACAGGAGTGCTAACAAGGACTTTTCTTCCCAGGGTTATGATAATTCGGAGAGCAGTGTTCGGAAAGCTTGTGTCTTCTGCCTGGTGGCTGTTCATGCGGTAATTGGTGATGAACTAAAACCACATCTCAGTCAGCTCACTGGCAGTAAAGTAAGTAGTGCTGCTCTGTTCTAAAGATGGTGGCTGTGGGTCCTTCTTCAAAATTTAGTTCTTTGAGTGTGTTAAAGAGTAAATTTGGGGGCTTCCCTGGTGGGGCAGTGGTTGAGAATCCGCCTGCCAATGCAGGGGACATGGGTTTGAGCCCTGGTCCAGGAAGATCCCACATGCTGTGGAGCAGCTAAGCCCGTGTGCCACAACTGCTGGTCCTGCACTCTAGAGCCCGCGTGCCACAACTACTGAAGCCCGCGTGCCTAGAGCCCATGCTCCACAACAAGAGAAGCCACCGCAATGACAAGCCCAAACCGCAACGAGGAGTGGCCCCCTTTCGCCTCAACTGGAGAAGGCCTGCGTGCAGCAACGGGGACCCAGCGCAGCCAAAAATTAATTAATTAATTTAAATAAAAAGAGTAAATTTGTTATTCGGATTTTAATTAAGCTTTGCAAATCCAACTTATTCCTCTTACCGTTTGCAGTTTAGCTGTTTGTACTTTCACATCTGTTACTCAGGTGAGGTCAGCGGTTTGGTAGGGTGGTTGGTAGACTGCTGTGAAAAAAATGCCTACAGCTTCTGGTTATTTATTGATCACCAACTGACTCTCCTCACTCCCACTCCGAAATCCTTACCCCCAAAGGCTGTTTAATTAAGAATAAATAATAGTTATATATCCATGGATTTATATGCCCCCAAATATGGAACAATTGAACATTAAAAAAATTTTCCTTTATGAACTATGGTAATCAAGTATTTGTTTTTCCTCTTTCTGTTCTTATTATGATCACAATAAATGTTTAACTTTGTTATGTTAAAGTAAATTTTCCAATTAGTCCTTAAGATGCAAAAAAACACAAAATCAGTCTTGCTTTCTTCATTTCTTTGATACTATCAAAACCTTGAAATTTGTTCTAAGGGGTGAGGATAAACTATGATTGTTGAATTATGGTTTATGAACCAGTTAACTGGCAAGACACTCACCTTCATATAAAAAGTTTCCCCCAATCCTAACAGTTGTCATTACTATAATCAAATTTATTTTTTAAGTAGCAAAGGGAAGAAAAAATACATAGAAAGAAAAAGAGCTCAGGTATATACCTTACAATAAATACCTATACAAGTTATAGATAGATTAAAGCAGTGGTTCTAGGGACTTCCTTGGAGGTCCAGTGGTTAACACTCTGTGCTTCCACTGCAGGGGGCGCAGGTTTGATCCCTGGTCAGGGAACTCAGATCCCACATGCTGTGTGGCATGGCTGAAAGAAAGAAAGAAAGAAAGAGAAAGCAGTGGTTCTTAACCTTTTCTGTGTTACAGACCACTTTGAGCTTTAGCTATAATCTCATCCCAAGAAAAATAAATGCATACAGATAAATTTTACGCATAGTTTCATGGGGGCGGGGAGCGTTCAGTGAGCCTCTGAATCTTGTGGACACCAGGTTTAAAAACCCTTCGGTCAAAGAGAATGTTAAAAAAGCAAACTTTGAACAACAAAGTGGTTTTCAGAGAAAAATGTATCCAGAGTTTTGTCATAAATTTAAGTTAGGTCCTGATAATCCAGATTTGTCTGTAGAAGAATTAAAATTCAGCACTTTACCAGAATACTAGGCAGCCAGTAGTAATGTTGCCATGTGAAGACAGTAGGTAGGAAAAATATCTGAGAATGACATTAGGTGAAAAAAAAGTAGAAAACAGAATTGGATGTGCTTTGATTCCAAACTATAAAAATATGATCTCATACAATAAAGACTGCAAAATGACACAGAGAAATCAAAAACATTCTTGTTAGGAGAGCAGTGACGTAGTTGTCTGAGATCTTTGGTGCTGGAGATCAAGTGCCTAATTGCCTCTCCTGGCCCACTTCTCTCTACCCCTATGACCTTAGGCAGGGATGGCACATCCCGTATCTCGATTTCCTCATCTGTAAAATGTTGTGAAGATAAAAAGAGAGAATTTAAGGCAGTATATTGTATAGCACATACTGCTCAAATGTTTATCATTATTGTCTTAATGGTGACTTCTTTTTCTAAGTTTTGTATGTTATCACTATAACATTTTTTGAAAAGGCATGCTAGAATACTGTCCTGAACAAACTGAGACTTAAAATTTTTTTTTTGAAATTCTTAATGATCAACAGTAACTGGGGCGTTATAATAACCCCTCAGTCTAAAATATCTTTTGAAGCTCACATATGTATAATTTTTTTTAATGAGCATCTTACAGTAATTGAGAGCAGCTTTCTCAAATGACGTGTTTGGCTTGAATCTGCAGATGAAGCTACTGAATCTTTACATCAAACGCGCACAAACGGGTTCTGGAGGAGCTGATCCCACTACTGATGTTTCTGGACAAAGTTAGTGAAGCTGATGGAAGTGAACCAGGTCTCTCAAAGAAAGGACAGACAGACCACCGTCATCAATGAAAGGAAATTTTCAAATACATCTTTTGGAAGTTGCCATTGTTTCCCAGTTTTAGTTTTTTGTTTTGTTTTGTATTTTCTGTAACAGAGGGCTATCCTCAGTCTGCATGTAACTTTTATGATAGTTATTCCAAATTCAAAAGAAGCAGTATTAACATCAGTTGGTCAATACAAAGTAATTTTTAATCTAATTCATCATTTCACATGTTTTACTTCTTTGTCCTCCCATTAACCTTTGCCAATGTTATGACTGTATACATTTTTTAAAATGCTGGTTAAACAGGAATGCTTAAAGCTTTAAAAGTTTAACAGTCTAAAACATTTTTTGGCCTTTATTCAAATGCAGAATAATATTTTTATTGCTACTTTGAGTTTTGTTCCGTATCATGTCCTATGCTAGAAATATTGAAATGATGTGAAATAAAGCAGGACTAATCTGAACTACAGCTGGACTCTGTTGGTGTGATGGTGATACACGTCATTAATTAGTTGCAACTTCTTTGGGGTGATCTGTAGTTTAAAACTAAGACCTCAAAGAAATGTTACAGAATCAGCCAGTTCTGTAAGGCTGATATCCTTTGTTGGTTGTTGATCTTGCCATCTTTATTTAAAACCATGTCCCCTCTATGATCCCTTAAGAAAGCTGTACCAAATCATCAGCCTGTGTTTTTCCTGTTACTTATTAAAATAGAAGGTTTCATTGCAGGGTTTTTTGGTTTGTTTATCTTTGTTGTGAATGATGCTTTTTTTATTTATTAATATCAAATTCACTTATGAATAAACTTGATAATGGAAACATAAAAAAAAAATCAAGTGCATGTGTGTCCTTGACCGTCTTCTGTTTCTCATTTAATAAACAAACTAATTATTGAGACATGGGAGTCGACCAGCACCTTTTCTTTAAATGGTGGAACCTGGTTTCCTTTTACCATGAAATTGTCTTACTTGAAAACATTGATCCTGATGAGAGAGAAGATGGTGCCAAGGTTATTATCTTTGTATAATGGGCTCAAATTCTCTACCTCTTCAGGGCTAATACTTTTAACTGAGCTGCTGCCTATAGTGTCTTTTGGAAAACTATTAAAAGGGTGATTTTCTGTTACTTTTTAACAAATTTTTTTAATCACCTTTTGCTACACCTCTTATTTTCATGTGCAACCAACTTTCAAAAATTACCAGTTTTGGTGGAAGGCAAATTTGGTAATTTGGAACCAGGATACCAATGATTTCTCATCTTGACTTTTTAAAAAATCCTAACATAAAGTGAATTTGACTGGAAAGGCAAATACCTATTAGGGAGGCAATTTGCTTTTGTTACAGAGTTATCTGTACTTTCTTTGTTTAATCAAAAAAATGTAGAAATGTATGTAAAGAATTTAAGGCAAGAGTTCTGAATGGATGATTTGTGATAGGCTTTTACCTTCCTTCCTTTTTGTTCTAGCAGCAGGAAAATAGTTTCTCTATATCCCCCCCTTTATCTGTAACAATTTTGTTTTCTACTGTTAATTACATTGTGTATTTATAGTTCTATGCTTACTGTTGTGCATATACTGGCAATAAAACTGTACATAACATTACTTGAACAAATTAACAATGTATATCAGTTGTTTTTCCGTCTCACTGTGTGACAAGTCACTTAACTCATAACTAGGTTTTTAAAAATGTTTAGAAAGTCCTGTTTCAGTGGTATTCTCATGAATTTGTAAGTGCATCCAAGGAGAAAAGATCTGTCAGGAGTAGCAGCCACAATCCAATGTATATAGCTCTATATGCATGTATATATTATAGCTTATCCTTAAAAAGAAAAGGTATTTTAAACATTGAACTCATCTCAGTAATGCTTTATGTTCCATGACCTTTGGTATGTTTTATAATCATTTTGGATCTAAACATTGATCTAATTTTGACCTCTTCTTTAAGGTCCTGCTCTAACTACTGTTGACAACTAAATAGAGTCGCTTAAGCTGAATAATAACTCTACTTGAAAACTTAGATCAAACACCTGGCATCTAAAGGCAGGCACTCAAGAAATGAATGAACTGAGTAACAGAAGAGT
This sequence comes from Monodon monoceros, assembly GCF_005190385.1. Taxonomy (NCBI): domain Eukaryota; kingdom Metazoa; phylum Chordata; class Mammalia; order Artiodactyla; family Monodontidae; genus Monodon; species Monodon monoceros. The sequence goes on along the minus strand of NW_021703780.1, from coordinate 51,939,226 downwards.
ATGGTTTAATGTGACGAAGTGAAAGCTAAGTCATGTTTAAAATTCTGTTATTTCAGTTGATAAGACTATAAGAAAGTTATTGTTGACTATTCAGATTGCTATATATAATACCTTTAATTTGTTCATTCCAGAAACATATTAAGATGTCAGCTATTAAAGAGTGGTGATAAAAAGCTACTGGTTAAATTTTTTTCTTTCTGCTTTTCTCCCCTAAGCTAATCATCAGTGTCATTCATTTACCCACGCTGCTGAGCACCAATTAAAACACATGATTCCAGGTTTTAAAACATGTTTGTTTCTTGTGGGTTTTCAGAATCTGTAATAGACTTCTGACATTTTCAAGTAAGATATGATTTGAACCTGAGGTTTCATATTTGGAGTAAATTTGCTATATTCCTTCATATTTTATTATAAACTTCAGGTCAAAATGACTTTTCATCAAGTTATGTCTTACAGTAAAAAACTAAAATCTTCAGGCCAGATCTATTTGTAAATTCAAGTGTTTCTTATTATTGTTAATTTAGAAAAACATTTACAGTAAATAGAAATGAGGATTAATGTTATTCCATAATACATGAGGTTATTTTTTTAATTTAACCTTTGACATCTTTGCTTCCTGTATTGTTTTAGTTCATTTTATTGCAGTTAATCAGTATAGTTTTATAGCCATGCAAATGAAAGGTCTAGAATTAAGCTTTAAAAAAACCTGTCAGTTAAAAAGTTATCCATCTCTATTGTGGAATATTTGGAAAATAATGAAAAACTGAAGGAAAAAAATTACCTCTCATAGCACCACTTTAGATGATCTGTGTTGTTATTTTCTGGCGTGCTAAGATAATCAATTTGATTTAATGCTGAAAACTGTAAGGGAACATTAAGTTTTGTTAACCAGAGAATGACAAGATTAGAATTAGCTAAGATTTTGAATGCTTCTGTTCTGTGCATGTATTTAACAATACATTTTGAGGGCTTCCCTGGTGGCGCAGTGGTTGAGAGTCCGCCGGCCGATGCAGGGGACACGGGTTCGTGCTCCGGTCCGGGAAGATCCCACATGCCGCGGAGCCTGCGCATCCGGAGCCTGTGCTCCGCAATGGGAGAGGCCACAACAGTGAGAGGCCCGCGTACCGCAAAAAAAAACAAACAATACATTTTGAATATATTCCTTCTTTGTTTTTCTATAGGATGACTTCTAACAGTAGCAAAATATTCATTGGTATGTGTGCAGCATAATCCTGGGTTGTTGATCTTCACTGGATATTCCTATAACAAATAGCTACATCTTTGGCACATCTCTAAGTATTTCCTGCTTGGCAATTTTATAGATGCCTTTACTATGAAATTACTAAATATAGAAAAACAATCCTTATTTAAAGATATACTAATTACTTAAATAGCCGGGTTTAAATTACTCTTATAATAGTAATCTAAAATAGAACAGGAAAATACAAGAAATCTTTATATGTATCGGAATTTCAGTATTTCAAACTTACGTACATTCATCCATGCAGAAGATATGTGAGTAGTTGCCTTCAGGGAGACAGAGTAGAGCAAATAACCATGATACAGTGTGGTTAGTGCTATAGTAGAGAATAACACAGGGTGCTGATGGGAGCTAGAGAATGGGGGTGGGGGTACACATAAGGTGTAATCACAGAAGGCTTCCTAGGAGAAGAGGTGATGTTTAAATTTAGTCTGGAAGCAATGGGTCTCAGGCTCATTGGGGTGACAGGGTAGGGAGAGCAGAGGGAAGCCAAAGAGCAAGGCAGTGCTCTATGAAGTAAGAAGCATTACGTCATGTCACTGGAACTTTTTAAACCATGATTTGTTTTGGAAAATGTAAAAGAAATCTCATATACTCTCTTAAAAGTCCCCATAAAATATCTTTCAAAAAGAAAAAAAAAATCTGTGCATTCTCACAATCAAGAAAGCTTGGCTATAGCTTTTCTTTCAGGGGTTTTAGTTCAAAAGTTTTCCTTTTCTTACAAATTTATAATATTGAATTCGCTTTGCAGACTGTATCATTTATGTCTCCCCAGCTGGCCATCATTACACAGGTTGGTTTAGCTGGAACATGGGATGCCAGTGGAGAATGACCCCGGATTGAGTACTAGATACTCTGAGATATAATCTAACTGAACTAAGGAGTTCACTGAAGACTTAAACTGAAGAACAGCATGGTTAGAATTACCATCACAAACACCTCAATTTTACATACTCTGAAAACTTCAGAAGTGAGTTTTTAGGTTACAATTTTTTTATGGATTGGTCTCTGTGAATCTGGTTCTGATTACCTTTATTTACCTACTAAATATTTGAGCACCTGCCCTGCATCTGACACCTCTAAAATCTGTCTGCTGTAAATATGTAGCTGTGGATCTGGTAATAGGAGAGATGCATTAATGTGCTTTCAGAAATGTGATCGGTACAGGAGGGACCGGCCTGTAACTCAAGGTAGAAGGTGCTGCTTCTTGCAAACCATCCTGACCAGATAGCCCTGCATGCAGCCCCGGTCCCCCAGTATTTTGTCCCTTAAGAAAGTGTGAATCTGTTATTTTTATTGGAAATGAGTGCAAAAAGGGATTGCTTGCTGGTTTTAGTCTAAAGCCAATTTTACAACATTAATTTTTATCTAAGTTCAGGTCTGAGTAAAGACTTAGAGTTGAATTACTTCAACAAAGCAAGAAATGTGCCTTTTCTTCTCCATCCTCCTAAAGCCATGGTTTTCAACTAGGGGTGATTTTGCCCACTGGAAGACATTTGGCAATGTCTGGAGGTATTTTGGATTGTCACAGCTCGGTGGGGGAGTGCTACTGACATCTAGTGGGTACAGGCCAAAGGCGCTGCTAAGCATCTTACATAGACAGGACTGCCTTACCACCCACCCCACCACACGCAAAAAACAAGTATCCAGCCCCAAATGTCAGTAATGCCCAGGTTGAGAAAACTTGCACCAAAGCAAAGGAGTTTCCATGGATAGTTCCATGGGTAATACAGCCCAGTTTAAAAACACTGAATCAGTTTTTTACACTAATGTTGAACACAAAAGTGAAAAATCCAGAACTCATTTCCAGCTGAATTTTAGGATAAATTTTCCCATTTTTTAATACATATGGGCTCACATGCCAAACATTGAACACAAGTCATTGATCCCCAACTCAACCCAAACTATTTTCTACTTTTTCTCCTACAACTTACTCCATTCTAAAGTCTCAGTCCAATGCTAGGGTAGTCCTTCAAATTTTCCTCTAAGAGAAATGGTGATTTTTATTTCAAAGAACTGATTTCTAGCTCTTGAGGTCAGAGAATTTCCATACAGTGAGGTTTCCTCCAGGTCTGCAGCAGTGTGGATGACTGAGGAGACTCAGAAGAATGGCCTTGAGGTTTGTTGGCCAGTATTAAGTCGATATTCAAATATTGTGTAATTCCACCTGTATGAGATACCTAGAGACAGAAAGTAGAATGGTGTTTGTCAGGGGCTGCAGGGAGGAGGGAATAGGGAGTTATTTTTTAATGGGCGCAGAGTTACTGTTTGCAATGATGAAAAGAGTTCTGGAGAAGGATGGTGGTGACAGTTGCAAAACAATGTGAATATACTTAATACCACTGGACTAAACATTTTTAAATGTTTAAGATCGTAAATTTATGTTATGTGTATTTTACCACAATTAAAAATAATTTAAAAAATAATGGTCATGGGCTTCCCTGGTGGTGCAGTGGTTAAGAATCCGCCTGCCAATGCAGGGGTCACGGGTTCAAGCCCTGGTCTGGGAAGATCCCACGTGCTGAGGAGCAACTAAGCCCGGGCGCCACGACACTGAGCCTGCGCTCTAGAGCCCACAAGCCACAACTACTGGGCCCACATGCCACAACTACTGAAGCCCACGTGCCTAGAGCCCGTGCTCTGCAACAAGAGAAGCCACCGCAATGAGAAGCCCGCACACCGCAACGAAGAGTAGACCCCGCTTGCCGCAGCTAGAGAAAGCCTGTGTGCAGCAACGAAAACCCAACGCAGCCAAAACTAAATAAATAAAATTTCTTTTTTTTAAAATGCCTCAAAGTTTTTTTTTTTTTTTTTTTTTTTTTTGTGGTACGCGGGCCTCTCACTCTTGTGGCCTCTCCCGTTGCGGAGCACGGGCTCCGGATGCGCAGGCTCAGCGGCCGTGGCTCACGGGCCTAGCCACTCCGTGGCATGTGGGATCTTCCCGGACTGGGGCACGATCCCGTGTCCCCTGCATCGGCAGGCGGACTCTCAACCACTGCACCACCAGGGAAGCCCTCAAAGATTTTTTTTTTAATAAATAAATAATGGTCATTAAAATGAGGTCAAAATACAAAAGTAATTAAGAACTCTGTTCACCACCTGATTACTGTGAACAACTCTGTAAAGATGTTTGGGTAAATAATATATCAAATGATACCCATGGTGTATTTTATATATATACCTATATATATATATATATCTACTGAGTATATAAAAGAGCAGAGTAGGCAAATTGAAGCAACTCTTTATTTTCTTTTTAATTTTTTAATTTTTTGGCTGTGTCGGGTCTTAGTTGCGGCACGCGGTATCTTTCATTGTGGCGCATGGACTCCTCTCTAGTTGTGGCATGCGGTTTTCTCTCTCTAGCAGTGGCGTGTGGGCTCAGTAGTTGTGGCGGGCAGGCTTAGTTGCTCTGCAGCAATGTGGGATCTTAGAACTCCGACCAGGGATTGAACCCACGTCCCCTGCATTGGAAGGCGGATTCTTAACCACTGGACCACCGGGGAAGTCCCAAAGCAACTCTTTTAAAAGTTGCTGTGTTGAGATGTGTTGCCCACAAAGATTGCAAGTTTCAATCATGGCTTCCTCTCTTGCACTCTGCTCATTTTGTTCATTCACTGATTTCAGTGATTCTGACTTCACCACTGATGGGTTTTTCTAAATTTGGCATATGGAATGAGACCCACTTTGTCTAAGTCCTGCCTCCTTTAAGGCACCTTCTGCCTCCTGTCACCACCCTTGCCTTCTGCTGTTGTATCAACTAGTTGGCATCTGTCCTAGATTTCCTCACCTTCCGAAGAGAGGATAGTAGCAGAGAATGAATTATGCAGTGAAGCTACTCAAGTGCAAAATCACTATTTCCACCACTTGGGCAAGTTAATCTCTCAAAGCTTCAATTCCTCATCTACAGAGCAGCAAAAACAATAGCACTTATCACATAAGAATATTATGGAACTAAATGAAATAATGCCTGTTTCTTGGACATAGCCTGACACTCCACATGTGAGGGCCTTTAGAGCTGCAGTCTTAGACGGGGTGCAGCCATCCAGCTGACTCCCAGCGCTGCTGCTGTCTTCCTTTGTGCTCATTTATTTCACCATCCTTGGACCTGAGCTGCTCCACCCAGCCATCATAGACCCAGCATTTCATTTGCTAATTGCGGGGCTTTAAAAAATTTTTTTTGATTGTGGTAAAAAACCATGTAACATTAAACTTAACCGCTGTAGCCATTTTTAAGTGTACAGTTCAATAGTCTTAAGCACATTCACACTGTTGTACAACAGACCTCTAGAACTTTTTCATCTTGCAAAACTGAAATTCTACTCCCATTAAACACTAATTACCTTTTCTCTAGTGCTTGGCACCCATCCGTCTACTTTTCGTTTTTACGATTCTAACTACTTTAGATACTTCATAGGAGTGGAATCATACAATATTTATCCTTTTGTGACTGGCTTATTTCACTTAGCATAATGTCCGCAAGGTTCATCCGTGTTGCGGCATGTGCCAGGATTGCCTCCTTTTTTAAGGCTGAATAATATTCCAGTGTGTGTATATACTACATTTCTTTATCCATTCATCTATTTTGGAAATTTGTGTTGCTTCCAACTCTTGGCTGCTGTAATGCTGCACAGGCCTTTTTTTTTTTTTTTTAAACCATTTATGTGTTTCTAGCACTGTCCACAATACTTGAACATAGCAAGTCTTAATACTTGTTTTATAAATGAATACATGAATAAATTAATTCAGTGAGTCTTTAGAATATCCAAGTCTCCTAAAAACAATAAAATTGTTCTATGTGTCTTTACATTCTGACTTTTGTTGCTGCTTTATATTTTAGCATGAAAATATGTAATAAATACTGTATACTAATTGTTCTTTCCTATGTGTCAGGTTTTGTGCCAAGTACTTTAGGTGCATTAACTTTTCATTCTAATCCTACAAGGCAAGTATTATTATCATCATCATCTCCAGTTTACAGAAGAGAGACTAAGACTTAGAGAAGTTAATTGATTTGCCCAAGTCACGTAGCTCACAAGCTGTGTTTTAAACCCAGACTGAGGCCAGAGATAGAAGACTTAATCTCTGTGCTATAAATGCTCTAGTTATAGTACATGAACATTTTTTAGGTCCCCTCCCAACTTTGTGAATAGTGGTGTCTTTAAGATCTAAAAAAAAAAAAAAAAAAAACCACCACTTATGGCATTTCAAAACTGCTCTTTAGCTGCTGTATGAATAAATAAATAAATAAATAAAATTCAAAATTTAAAAAGAAACTGCTCTTTAGGTATTTTGAAAAACTGGTGCATAAAAATAGTGAGTTTCTAAAAATGCACACATCTCACCTAGAGAAGTACTCAGAATAGGTAAAAATAATATCCATAGTAGTTAAAGAAGAGGATGCAATTTCCATATCCTCTATTGTCCTGGAAGCATTGATAAAATGAGGCCTTATAATTCAACCTTATAATTCAAGACAAACAACATTTGTCTTGGAGATGCCTGATAACCCAAAGTGTGGCTAGGCAGGGCAGCTAAGCTGCAGCCCTGACATCTCGCTGAGACTAATACTTATTTCATCATCCTTTCTAACTGTCCTTCCTTCCTTTGCTTGCCTGTCTTCCAGCCTGGTTGGCAAGAGATGTCGCAGGAAGACACCATACAATAGCCCTAAGGAGGGGCAGTCAGCCCAGACTGGAATACAGGTATAGTAAGGGAATGTCTCCGAGAAGAGGGAAAAAGGGAAAAGAAAGAGGGGGATTCGTGATGAGCTAATGTATTGAGAAGGGGTTTTCTCAGACTTTGGGAGTGAATGTAGGTAATTTGACAAGCAAATGAAAAGCAAAGTATGTATCATAATATACTATATCCTTATTTGTGAATATTTACACATAATGATTAATGAAAGTATTAATGAAAGTTGACTTCACCAAAAAGCTGCTTTAGCTCTGATTGGGTAGGAGGTATATAGATTACCGAATCCTTACCTTCCCTTGAAGAAAGTGAATAGATAGTGTCTAAAACCACAAACAATATCAGGAGATATAGCTAAAGGTTGAAAGTGGCTGCTTTGGAAACTAGCAACGTCATGAGAAGGGAGGTTGGGGCAGGGGACTGTGCTTTGTTATTGATGGATGTTTTAAGCTATGTACTTTTACCACTCTGATTTTCTTAAAAAGTAAATGAATTACACCAGCACTTCCAGATGTGTATTGTTCATGGTGCAAAACAACAACCAAAAAAAAAAAACAACTAACGTGTACATGATATATGATTTTAAAGTTTGGGGGAAAAAAGGGTACATTCAAGATTGCAAATCTGGGATATAGAGACAGGAGGAACTGAGGAAGAGAGGAAAAAGACCATTTGAGATGTGGGGTATGACTTCATTTGTATGACGTCATATATATTTGTTTTATTAAAGTCTTATCCCTACAGAAATGTAACTAAGACTTCTGGTCTTTTCCTCTGCTTCCTTGGCCCAATCTGCCTTTTTTCCTGCCTCTGTATTCAAACCAGTATTTATACATTACAAACACCAGTCTTTGGTGTATGATGTTTGGTCAAAAAAAAACAAAAAAGTGATATCTCAGTTCAGAAAATCCCTTACCACATCAATGATGATTGGGGAAGATTGATGCTCGCTTTAGGTCCCCAGACCTTGGTTTTTATTTATTTATTTATTTTTGGCTGCTTTGGGTCTTTGTTGCTGCATGCGGGACTTTCTCTAGTTGCGGCGAGCAGGGGCTACTCTTTGTAGCGGTGAGTGGGCTTCTAATTGCGGTCGCTTCTCTTGTTGCTGAGCACGGGCTCTAGGCACATGGGCTTCAGTAGTTGTGGCACGCAGGCTCAGCAGTTGCGGCTCGTGGGCTTTAGAGCACAGGCTCGGTGGTTGTGGTGCACGGGCTTAGTTGCTCCACGGCATGTGGGATCTTCCTGGACCAGGGCTCGAACCCGTGTCCCCTGCATTGGCAGGTGGATTCTTAACCACTATGCCACCAGGGAAGTCCCCAGACCTTGGTTTTTAACACCTTTCCTGCAAAAGAAGAAGTATTACCTTTGAAATTTCTGATTTTAATATCATGTAAGATTTTGCTATTCCATGGACCAGCAGTATCAGCATCACTCAGAAATTCATCAGTGCAGAATCCCAGGCCTCACCTCAGAATCTGCACTTGTTAACAAGCTCCCAGGTAATTCATATGTATGTTATGGTTTGTGGTTCATATGCATGCTAATGTATGAGAAGCAGTGATCTAGAGGTATTTATGATAAACAGCACTAATGTTATTTATATTGCATTGTTCTTTGATTTTAGAATCCTTTTATTTTAACAATTGTCAAGCAGTTTATGGACTCCACTTTGAATCTTTCCAGTTAGCAGCTTTTTTTTTTTTTTACATTACGCATTCTCATAGGAAATCTATGCACAAGTTTATTAACTACACCCTGGGAATCCTAGTACTGCATCCTATGATCACACAACCTCTAACAATGAAATGTACGTTGTATCATGGTGAAGTATCAAGTAGGCTGATTCAAGTTACCAATCAAATTTATTGTTTGAGCAATAAATACTGCAAAACATATGTAATTCCATTCCATTCTTTAAAAAGTCATTTATTCGGGCTTCCCTGGTGGCGCAGTGGCTGAGAGTCCGCCTGCCGATGCAGGGGACACGGGTTTGTGCCCCGGTCTGGGAAGATCCCACATGCCGCGAAGTGGCTGGGCCCGTGAGCCATGGCCGCTGAGCCTGCGCGTCCAGAGCCTGTGCTCTGCAACGGGAGAGGCTACAACAGTGAGAGGCCCGTATACCGCAAAAAAAAAAAAAAAAAAAAGTCATTTATTCAACAAGTACTTGGGCACCTATTCAAATGTCAGGCATTGTTCTAGGCATTAGGAATATCACACTGCAAAACTGGAAAAAATTTCTTCCCTCATGAAACTTACATTCTAGTTGAAAAGATAAGAAAAATATAGCATACTTGAGATAGTGATGAAGACTAAGGAAAAAAATCAGGGAGGGGGGGATGAAAAAATGTGAGGATGTGATAGAGTCTTACAAAGACTGGCAGTGAAGACCTAACAGAGCAGAATACTGAGCAAAGAGATGAAGGAAGTGAAGTATGGAAGTGTCAGTGTAAAAATCGATGAAGAGCCACTCTAAGAAGGAAGTAGAAAGTTTAATTCGAGCCAACCTGAGGATTATAACCCAGGAGACAGACTTTCAGAAAGCTCTGAGGACTGTTCCACCCACTAGAGGTCAAAGCACAGTTATATAAGATTTTTAGACAAAGGGTTGTACAGATAACATACTGACAGTTTACATAGTCCAACAAGACTAATAGTGGGTTATTGTTAGCCTTTACAGGATTGAGAAAGGAATGTTGTCTCCTAAGGAGATACCTTGCTGGCACCAGAAGGAAATAGCTTTTTTTTGGTGGCATTTCTGTGTGTTTCAAGGGGATCTAGTTAATGTGTAATGCAGATGCACAATGCACACTAAAGGGGAGAGGGTAGTGGCTCAAATGGGCAGAGAGGGAATTTTATGTTCAAAATTTCTTGTCCCATCTTAAAATAATTTATTTTATCAGTAGCAGAATAATGGCTCCCAAGACGTCCATATCCTAGTTCCGGGAAACTGTGAATGTGTTACTTTACATGACAAAAGGGACTTTGCAGATGTGATTAACTTAAAGATCTTGAAATGGAGAGAGTATCCTGGATTATCCAGGTGTGCCCAATGTAATCATTATAAGTGAAAGAAGAAAGGAGAGTCAGAGTAACTGAAGACGTGATGGCGGGCAGCCTCCAGAAGCTGGAAAAGGCAAGGCATCAGACTCTCCCCTAGAACATCCAGAAGAAACACAGCCCTGCCAACACCTTAACTTTAGTCCAGTGATACTGATTGCAGATTTCTGACCTCCAGAGCTGTGAGATAATAAATTTGTGTTTTTTTAATCCACCCAGTAATTTGTTACAGTGCAATAGGAAACTAATAGAGGCAGCTAGACCTGTGGTTGTACAGACAAGTTATCTGCTTGAGCAGACATCTCCAAAATTACAATGGCTTTATAAAACAAACATTTATTTCACTTATGTACTGCACGTTGTCTAGGGGCTCTGCGGCACAGAAACATTCAGGGATCTAGCTCCTGTGGCCCAGAGAGTGCCTCCACCATGCCCTAGGCCTCACAGTCCTCTGCTGACTTGATGATACAGGAAGAAAGAGCATAGATGATCACAAAGGCAAATTTAAATGACTGAGCATGGAGGAGGCAAAAGATACCTCCACCTGTGTGCCATTGGCCAGAACTTGGGTAATTACAAGGCCACCTCTAACATTCCAGGAGAGACTGGGAACTGTACTTTATGTGCCTAAACAAAAGGAAATTGGTTTAGTAACATAGCCAGTCTGTTACAATCCACCTTTCACGTGACCAAGTGTCTGTGTATACCTTTATCCTGTACATAGAACATAGTCAACTCTTTCTGCAAGGGATGTAACCCCAAGTCCCAGTCAATACACCACACTCAAAGTCCAGATCTCCAGTGATGTGAAATTCTTTCCATCAGGTCTGGATGTTAAAGGAAACCTGAATATGCTACCCTAAACAGGAGAATGCAAAGAATCTCATAAGAGTTTTGAAATGGCCAAGGCTGGAAGTAACTCAGGTCACTCCTGTCCATATTCCACTCGTCAGAACTCAGTCACATGACCACACAAAACTAAGGCAGTAGCTATGCTCAAGAAGAGGAGACAAGCACTCCAAGTAAGGGGATGAGTAAGAACAAAGGGTGGTTCTAGTCTTTCGTTACCTATCATTCGGATAAAAGTTCTGTTTACTTTACCAAATGAATTTATTTTACTTGCAGTTCCGTAGCCCTATTTACTTTTTCTTTTTAATTAATTAATTAATTTTTTATTTTTGGCTGCATTGGGTCTTTGTTCCTGCGCACGGGCTTTCTCTAGTTGCAGCAAGCGGTGGCTTCTCTTGTTGCAGAGCACAAGCTCTAGGCGCGCGGGCTTCAGTAGTTGTGGTGCGCGGGCTTCAGTAGTTGTGGCACAAGGGCCCAGTAGTTGGGGCTTGCGGGCTCTAGAGCACAGGCTCAGTAGTTGTGGCGAATGGGCTTGGTTGCTCCGCAGCATGTGGGATCTTCCTGGACCAGGGCTCGAATCCGTGTCCCCTGCATTGGTAGGCGGATTCTTTTTTTTTTTTTTTTTGCAGTACTGGGGCCTCTCACTGTTGTGGCCTCTCCCGTTGCGGAGCACAGGCTCCAGACGTGCAGGCTCAGCGGCCATGGCTCACAGGCCCAGCCACTCCACAGCATGTGGGATCTTCCCGGACCGGGCACGAACCCATGTCCCCTGCAACGTCAGGCGGACTCTCAACCACTGCGCCACCAGGGAAGCCCTGGTAGGCGGATTCTTAACCACTGCACCACCAGGAAAGCCCCTACTTTTTCTTTTTAATTTATTAATTAATTTGGCTGCGGAGGGTCTTAGTTGCGGCACACGGGATCTTCGATGCAGCACGTGGGCTCCAGAGCGCACGGGCTCAGTAATTACAGCACATGCGCTTAGCTGCCCCGCAGCATGTGGGCTGTTAGTTCCCCGACCAGGGATTGAACCTGCATCCCCTGCATTGGAAGGCGGATTCTTAACCACTAGACCACTAGGGAAGTCCCCGTATTTACTTTTGTGGTTAGCACTTTATGTAAGGCAACTTATTTTGAGTATTTCATTTGTCCATGCTTTTCTGGAAAGAAAGCATACAGCACATATTAAAGAAAGTATTCATAGATACAGAAAAACATATACTAGTGAAACAGAATAATACAGTTTTTTAGCATTTAGATTCTTCTTCTCCTCTTTCTTCCCCAACATCTCTACTCCAGTTTTCATTGCAGTTTTTGTTTTAAATAGGAGAGAAGTTAGGATGAAAGTAAATGGAAGGACTTGCTGTTCCAAGGCAGGGAGTGTGGTCAGCACACAGTCCCCAGCTGTCAGCCCCTTTCTGGTCAGCACATGCCTTCGGCCATGCTGAGGTCCTGTGCATCCTGCTGTAGGAACAGGGAAATGCCCGGGTTTAGTGTATGGACGGTTCATCTTAGTATGTGGTGCATATGGCACTCACTCAGGAGCGGCCTTGAAAGGTAGTAGTGAAAGGAAATCCTCCCTATGGGGGAGAGCTTCAGACTCATCCACTTTGTAGGGAAAGAAGTGGCCTGAGAATAGAATGAATATATATATATATATACACATATATATACACACACACACATATATATGTATATACATATATATACACATGCACATTGTGTGTGTATGTGTATATGTTATATATAATTTTATATGCACACACACACTCATGGGTAGTGCTGAATTACCTATCTCTCTCATCAGGGTACTAGAAGCAAAAATATTACAATATAGCTGTGTTAATAATTATTGTCAATTAGTCCTTTTTCTGATATCCACATCCTATGAAATTGTAAAAAGCAAAAGCAAAACCAAAACAAACAAACAAAACTGACCCATCAACAATCTCAATTAATTATCCTAGCACAAAAAATCCATAAAGGTAATTTTCATGTGGCCAAGACAGCCCAATAGAGTGTTTTGGCTAAAAGGAAGAACAGAGAAGGAAAAATACCCCACATTCAAGACAGGCAGCACTACATTATTCAATATTTCTGGAAAATGGCCCTAGGTCATGATGACTCAAATTTAACTTGCCAGTTTATTAAAAGGCTACAATGTGACTAAAAATAGTGCAACAGCTTGCCTTCCCTCTATAAAATTCTTCTTTATTCCAAGAGAATCCCCCTTTAAGAATGTCCGAGAAGCCAGGGTTTTTTTCTGATTCCCTTGATATCAAATGCAAGATAAGATTATGACAAGTGCTCATAATCTAACCTGAGATTCTTCTTTCATATCTGTGCCTATCAGTGCCCAGCTACACAGTTCTGGGACACTTAAATACTGAGGTTCTGTTCTGCAATCCTTCTAACATAAAAGTATCTTTCCAAAAATATACCCCCAGTCCAAGGAGATGTATGGAAAATATCTCCACAGTGTGACTCTTTGTGAAACCTTGAGTTGAAAATAATTCTCTTTGCTTGAAGATCTAATTGCCCATGAGCTGAGTTCATCATGGATTACCTGAGAAGCTGCAGCTTATACACTGCTTTCCAGAGTCGCAATCTCTTGTAAATTACAAGAGTTGAGTGCTACTTAATCTAATAATACTGCACATTTAACCTGCTTTTTATGGATATTTATCAACCATGCTTTGCCAAACATTTGTCTACAAGGCATCTGCTTGCTGTTTTAACCAGGATGACTTCATCACTGTTGTAAATAAATGTAGACCTGTTGAATGATGGAGTGATCATAGTTCCTGCAAACTAAACAGGGACAGTGAACCTGAGAGTTGATGTACCTCTAAGAAAAGTGGACGTATAATGTTGTCCCTGCCAGATGAAAGCAAACTGCTTCTGGTATTCTGGTGAGTGGGAAACAGAAAGAGGAATTTGCAGGTCAGTAACTGCCTGTACAACTATGGTGGTATTGCTTTTCTTCAGCAAAGAGCCATCTGAAACAGGAGCTAAATTTAACCCAGGGACAATGATTTCAGACTTCTGGGCCCCAGAATTTAAGAGAATACATTTGTGTTTTTTTGTTGTTTTTCTTTTTTTGCGCTACGCGGGCCTCTCACTGTTGTGGCCTCTCTGGTTGTGGAGCACAGGCTCTGGACGCGCAGGCTCAGCGGCCATGGCTCATGGGCCCAGCTGCTCCGCGGCATGTGGGATCCTCCCGGACTGGGGCACGAACCCGTGTCCTCTGCATTGGCGGGCGGACTCTCAACCACTGCGCCACCAGGGAAGCCCCCATTTGTGTTATTTTAAGCCACCTGGTTTGTGGTAATTTGTCACAGCAGCTATGGGAATCTAATAGTAGCTATGTTGAGAGAAAAGGAATGTTGTTGTTCCTGAATATAATGAACAATTTTCCAAGGTCATCTTTCCGGCTTCAAAATGGGAGTCTTGAACTTCTTAAGAACCACTTTCATCAGCTCATCACCATAGTATCATGAGAGCCTCAAGTTTAAGTTTTTTGTAATCTGGAGCATGAATGTAAATAGATAAAGAAAGAGGATCTATACCTTCAGCTCTTACTTATTCACTCAGTGAGAACCTGGGGCTGCATCTAGTGATGCCCATGCCTGAAACATGCTATCTGTATTTAGTATATTACAAAGGCTGAGGCAAAGGAATACTGCTGTGACTTTATAGGTTTATGTATCCTTTTATGAGTAAGTGCTTTTCAATTCCCATTAGACTATTCACAATACTCGCAAATGAATCTTTTTTTTTCACTAAAAAAAAAGAGAGAGAAGAATTTACAGATATAAAGAACACCTAAAGTCAAAAATTTTTAAACTCAGAAATACAAATGGATGTAAAACAGGAAGGTATGAAAAGTGTTGACAGAACATACAACAGAAATTTAATAAAAATTTCAAAGCAACTCAGAAAAGAAGACTATATTAAAATTTCCAAGGAAGGAGATTTGACTGAAAAACATAATGAGAGATATTGAGGAGATAAATAAAGACAACCAAGAGAATGAACTGAAATAAGGACAGAGGTAAAAATGATCAGAGAAAAGGCCATAGTGATAGAAGATAGGCAAAGATGATCTAACATCCATACAATTGGAACTTCTAAAGAAGAAAACAAAACGAGTAAATAGAATAGAAAACCAAAACCCAAAAATATCTTCCAGAAAGAAAAAAAGATCTGAATCAACGTATTGAAAAGGCCCACCCTGTGCCTGGAAAAATTATTCTGAAACGATGAATTCTTAAACATGTCCTAGTAAAACTATTAGACTTTAAAAGTAGTGGGGGAGGACTTCCCTGGTGGTGCAGTGGTCATGCTGATACTGTAGACCCTTCATATATGTGATGAAGTGGCACTTTACCCCTGTGGTTTTCCTCTTCAAAACCTGTAACATTAGTCCAACCATGTGAAGAAAATCAGACAAATCCAATAAAGGGGCAGTCTAAAAAATACTTGACCAGTATTCCTCAAAACTGTGAAGGTCATCAAAAACAAGGATAGTCGGAGAACCTGTCACAACCCAGAGGAACCAAAAGAGATGTGAAAACTAAATGTAATGCAGCATCATGGATGGGATCCTGGCACAGAAAAAGACATTAGGTAAAAATTAAGGAAATCTGATCACACTATGAACTTTAATGAAAATGATAATAATAGTAATAAATCAATACTGGATCATTAATTGCAAATGGAACATACTAATAAAAAATGTTAATAAAAAGGAAACTGGGTGTAGGTTATATGAGAACTCTCTGTACTATCATCTTAATATTTCTATTAATCTAAAAAACTTATTAATCTAAAAAGTTATAAAAAATAAGTTTATTTTAAAAAAAAGGACTTCCCTGATGGCACAGTGGTTAAGAATCTGCCTGCCAATGCAGGGGACATGGGTTCAAGCCCTGGTCCGGGAAGATCCCACATGCTGCGGAGCAACTAAGCCCGTGTACCACAACTACTGAGCCTGCACTCTAGAGCCCACGAGCCACAACTACTGAGCCCTCATGCCACAACTACTGAATTCCGTGCACCTAGAGCCCATGCCCCGCAACAAGAGAAGCCACTGCAATGAGAAGCCCATGCACTGCAACGGAGGGTAGCCCCTGCTCGCCACAACTAGAGAAAGCCTGCGCGCAGCAACGAAGACCCAATGCAGCCAAAAATAAAATAAATAAATTTATTTTTTTTAAAAAACCATAGAGGCATAGACGTAGAGAACAAACATATGGACACCAACAGGGGAAAGGGGGGGTGGGAGGAATTGGGAGATTGGGATTGACATATATACACTACTATGTATAAGACAGATAACTAATGAGGACCTACTGTATAGCACAAGGAACTCTATTCAGTGCTCTGTGGTGACCTAAATGGGAAGGAAATCCAAAAGGAGGGGATTATATGTATATGTATAGCTGATTCACTTTGCTGTACAGCAGAAACTAACACAACATTGTGAAGCAACAATACTTCAATAAAAATTTTTAAAAAACAAAACTCAGGTGGTCAGTGGGGAAAACTGCTTTGAAGGAGACTAAAGAGACTGAAAAAACAAATGTAATTGTGAGCCTTAATTGAATTCTGGATTAAAGAAAAAACTATAATAAACAATTTGGGAACAAATGGAAAGATTTGGAAATGAATGTTAATAGATATTATTTAATGATATATAACAATAGAAATTAAATAACTCAATTGAAGTTTAAAATTTTTGGGATGTGATAATGATATTACAATTCTGTTGGAGAATTTCTTTGTCTTAGAATACATTTTGAAGTATTTACGTATGAAATACTGCAACTTAACTGTCATTGTCAAGAAATATGCAACTTAATTTCACATGGTTAAGCAAATAATAAATAAGTAGGTAAAGAGAGAAAAAAACAAATAAAATATTAACAAGAGTCAAATATATGACTAAAGAATATACAGGTGATCATTTTTCTGTTCTTTCAGTTTTTCTGTAAGTTTTTAAAATTTTAAAATACATAGTCGGAGAAAAAGTAAGAAAGGCTTGAGTTTTTGGAGAAGCATAATATTACATTAAATTTGCCTAGGAGAGAAAAAAATTACCTGTTCTGTTTTCCTCAAGATGAAGGGCATTTGGAAGCATATGAATTACCAGTTCCACAATTCTCCAGAGTAAAACTTTTTCAGTCAGTCATAACTGAGTAAAATATTCAAGCAACTGCCAAGTGGCTGGGGTGCCTCAGTGAAACGATGATAAGCTGAAGACTGTTCACATTCACATATGGTCAAATAGCATTTCGTCCTTTGTTGGTTTTTACAACATAGTCAAAGACACCATGAGCGATGTCTATGCTTGAGTTGCCTTCTTATCCAGGCTATAGTAGTCAGGTCATTCTTGTTGATGGGATAGGTCCAAGACTAAAAGCTCTTCAGAGATTACTGGGAACCAGGCAGAGTTTCAAGCTCAATCAATGTATTAGTTTATTTAATCCTCATAACAACTCCATGAAGGAGATATACTATTATCTCCATCTTACAGATGAGGAAGCTGAGGTAAAGAGAGGTTATGTAACTAGCCCCTAGATCACACAGTAATAATTGGCAGAGCTGGAATTCAAATCCAAAGCTAGCTACGGAGTCCAACCAGTGTCTCACATTCAAAAGAGTACCTGGCCCTTACTTGTGGTTACGTATTCCACATGATGTTCATATTCTTTGTGACATAGTCCCCAGTTCTCAAAATATGGTTGAAGGGCATTCTTCCTATGCACATACAGAACCAGGAAGGTACATTCTCATTTTAAAGGCAAAGGGACTTTGATCAAATCCCACCTAATGATATTGTTATCCATCAACCTCAGAATAAGCATATTTGTTAACTGTTCCAGGAACAAATTTTGCTAGTTTTATATCCAGCTGACTTGCAGTATTTCAAACATTTTCCTACCTAACTGGTTGTGGCATGTTTTTTACAAAAATGGCCACAATTTCCCAATCCCGCCCCTATTTCTCTTAACAGAGAATCTGAAAAAACATGCATTTTATTATGGTGAAGCATTTTAAGAACCAGCAGACTAAAATCATCTTTGCTCCCTGTCAGCAATTATAACCTCATAATTGTTGTGATTTTGCATCTCCTCATGTTAAGAGGCAGAGTCTTGTTTCCCCATCCCTTGGACGTGGGCTGGTCTTATGACTTGCTTTGGCCAAGAGATTTCAGCAGAAGTGATGATGCTCCCGTTCTGGGCCGATGAAGGCCTTACACTGTCCTGTTGTCTCTTGTAACCCATTCAACCGCCATGAGCATAAGGCAGGGCTAGTCTGCAGAAGGACAGGAGGCCATGCCATGCAGGCAAACCCCAGATGTTGGCGAGAGCCGGCCAAGATCAGCAAGGCCGTCCCCCAGCTCATTGCTGCAACATGAGGAAGCCTCACTGAGCTCACAATAGCTGCCCAACTGAGGCCAGCTAAATTTCTGACCCACAGAAGCATGAGCTAAGTAAATGCTGGTTGTTTTAAGTCACTAAATTCTAAAATGGCTGGTTGCACAGCAAAACCTAACTGACACTCCAGCTCACTGGGTACTTAGCACTGGCTTTTCCAAAACCTCAATATGTCCCAAAGGTACACCCAGCACCCCACTGTCTTAATCTCTTCAGGCTGCTATAACAAAATACCACAGACAGGGTGGCTTATAAACAACAGAATTTATTTCTCACAATTCTGGAGGCTGGAAGTCTGAGATCAGCGGGCCAGCATAGACAGGAGAGGGCTCTCTTCTGGGCTGCAGACTTCTCATTGTGTCCTCACATGGCACAAGGGGCTAGAGAACTCTGTGGAGTCTCTTTTTATGAGAGCACTTATCCCATTCACCAGGGCTCTGCCCTCATGATCACCTCCCATCACCTTGAATTTTGAGGGAACACAACAGACACTAGCACCATGAACCTCTTAACAAAGAATCTGAAAGGATGCATATTTTGAAATGGTTAAGCAAAGTCCAAGGACCATCACACAGAAAGTGTCTTTGCTAACTTGCCAGCATTTGAAAATCATGCTATTTATCATTGATTTTTCTCGAGGACTTCTTGCTGTGCAGAAGTCCAAGGAGGTAGCACTTTTTAATCTGGCGCTCAAATGTGAACATTTCTCAGACCCGATTTTCTCCATCAGGAGCTCGTCCTTCCTGTTTACCAGCTGTCTTCCTGGTCATTAGCTGTTACTAAGTACTGATTGGATGAAGGCTCTGTAAGAAGAACAGTCGTTCATTGGCTGATCTCCAGGGTCACATCTGAGAGGAAATGGTAGGTATGGGATCCCTGAGCATGGCAATAGCAGCTTTTCTGTTGAGAGCTGTAAGAGCTGCTCTCACAGTTTTGCAAAACAGCAAGAACAAAGTGTTCTTCAGATGCGGCTCATCTTTACCATTACTGGCAACATAACATTCTAGTGGTGAGGTTTCAGGGTATATCTCAAAGATGTGCTCCAATTTGTGTATTTTTTGGAGTTGCAGTGTACAAACGCCGTTTTCACGGTACTTTGTTTAATCTATTTATAGGAACTTTATATATTAGGGAAATAAAACTTTGGTCCATGATCTAAGTTCTAAACAGTTTTTTTCTGTTCTCTTTTCATTTTGCTTATGGTGGTGTTTACTAAGAAGAAAAGTACAATTTTTATGTTTTCAAATGTTATCAGCCTCTTAAGATTTCTAGATTTTGTGTCATAATTTAAAAAGCCTTTTCATCTCTGAAGGAAATTATGTTCCTCCTCTAAAATTATGTTCTCATATTTTCTTTAGTGTTTTACGATTTTGCTTCTATCCTTTCAAACCTTTTTGGAAAAACAAAAAACTTCAAGTCACTTGGAGTTTATTCTGATATGTCTTTCAGATAGTTAATGTTGATTCCCAAATCACTTATTGAATATCCCATTTTCCTCCACGATTTGAGATGCCACTTTTTACTGCATAAATTTCCATATTCATATTGATTTTTCATTCTCTTCCCTTGCTCATCTGTCTATTCATTTACCAATGCACACTCTTTACATATTTAGGTTTTACAATGTCCTAATATCTTTTGACTTTTTCAAATTTTTTGGATTGTTTTTGCTCATTTATTTTTCCATATTAATCTTAGAATCATTTTGTCCAGTTAAAAAATTCTGTTACTGGGCTTCCCTGGTGGCGCAGTGGTTGAGAGTCCGCCTGCCGATGCAGGGGACATGGGTTCGTGCCCCGGTCTGGGAAGATCCCACATGCCGCGGAGCGGCTGGGCCCGTGATCCATGGCCGCTGAGCCTGCGCTTCCGGAGCCTGTGCTCTGCAACGGGAGAGGCCACAACAGTGAGAGGCCTGCGTATTGCAAAAAAAAAAAAAAAGTTCTGTTACTATTTTTACTGGAATCATATTAAATGTATTGGTTAGCTTAAGGAGAACTACCATTATAAAACTGAATGTGGTATTTTTTTTTGGCTGCGTTGGGTCTTCGTTGCTGCGCACAGGCTTTCTCTAGTTGTGGCAGTGATCAGGGGCTACTCTTCATTGTGGTGTGCAGGCTTCTCACTGCGGTGGCTTCTCTTGTTGTGGAGCACGGGCTCTAGGTGCGAGGGCTTCAGTAGCTGTGGTGTGTGGGCTCAGTAGTTGCTGCACACAGGCTCTAGGGCATGAAGTCTTCAGTAGTTGTGGCCCATGGGCTTAGCAGTCATGGCTCGTAGGCTCTATAGCGCAGGCTCAGTAGTTGCAGTGCACAGGTTTAGCTGCTCCACGGCATGTGGGATCTTCCCGGACCAGAGATCGAACCCATGTCCCCTGCACTGGCAGGCGGATTCTTAACCACTGCACCACTAGGGAAGTCCCTGGATGTAGTATTTTTTGTTTTCAATGTACAGGTGTGTTTATTTTGAGAATTAAAAAATTTTGCTCACATAGTTCTTTACAATTATTGGGTTAGTTCCTAGGTATTTTATCTTTTAAAATTACATTGTAGGGACTTCCCTGGCAGTCCAGTGGTTAAGCCTCTGCACTTCCAATGCAGGTGCATGGCTTCGATAGCTGGTTGGGGAACTAAGATCCCACATGCCATGCAGCACGGCCAAAAAAAAAAGAAAAGATTAAAATTATACTGTAAATTGATCCTTTCCTTCTGTTATATTTTCAAACTTGTTTGTTTATATAAAGCTATTGATTTATGAAATTCATGGCATATGCCACTGTGTTATTCAATTTTTACTTGTTTCCCATGAGACTCCCACATATATGAGCATATAGTCTACAAACAGTGATAATCTTAACCTCCTTCTTTCCATTTCTATACCTCAATTTTTTTTTTCTGATCTAATTCTGCTGTTTTAGTGCCTTCAAAAACCTATTAAATGGAAATTCCCTAGCGGTCCAGTGGGTAGGACTCCGTGCTTCCACTGCAGAGGGCACAGGTTCAATCCCTGGTCAGGGAACTAAGATCCCACAAGCCATGTGGTGCAGCCAAAAAAACAACCAAAAAACCTATTAAGTGATAATGATGAATGTGGCTGTTCTGGTTAAAAATATGTTCACAAGTTCCTTGACATTCATCCCTTCAAAAGATGGACTCATCTTTTTGAATGAAGGCTGGCTTGAATGACTTACTTCTATGGAACAGAAATAAAGTGAAAGGGATGGTGTGTGACTTTGGAGACCAGGTCATAAAAGGGACTGCAGCTTCCTTCCTCTTTCATGGTTTACTTACTCTGTGCCAGTGCCATAGTTTGTTTTGTTTTTTTGGCTGTGTTGGGTCTTTAGTTGCGGTGAGCGGGGGCTACTCTTCATTGCGGTGCGCGGGCTTCTCATTGCGGTAGCTTCTCTTATTGCAGAGCACGGGCTCTAGGGGAGCAGGCTCAGTAGCTGTGGCTCGCAGGCTCTAGAGCACAGGCTCAGTAGTTGTGGTGCACGGGCTTAGTTGCTCTGCGGCACGTGGGATCTTCCTGGACCGAGACTCAAACCTGTGTCCCCTGTATTGGCAGGTGGATTCTTAACCTCTGTGCCACCAGGGAAGTCCCAAGTGCCAAGTTTTGAGGACACTCAAGCAGACTTGTGGTCCCAAATGTTGAGGCACTGAGGCTTCTGGCCAACAGTCATGCAAGTGAGCTTGGAAGTGGATCCTCCTGCCCGGATTAAGCCTTCACAACTGAAGCCCCAGCTGATATCATGACTGTGACTTTATGAGAAACTCTGAACCAGAAGAATACAGTTAAGCTGCACCCCCCCCCTTGTGTGTTGGTGAAGTTTTTGCTTATTGGACTAGATTATAAATTGATTCACATGACCCACAAAGTTTAAAAATGATTTGTATCAGCTTGGACTGAAAGGGACAGTGACGGTACAACGTGAAGAGAGGTCTTTAGACCCCTGCACAACTATAGACAGGAAGCAGCTGAGAAAATGATTTAACTGTAAACATGGGTACCTTTTATGGAGATGGAAGGATAACTCAGAGGGTGGAGCCAAGAGCCCAGTGGGTGGAGAAAAGAGCCACTGAGTACTCTCAGGAAGTTGACAGAGTCCTAATCAAGGAACCGGCAACATTTGCCCAGTTAGACTTCAGAAGTTCTGTGGACTAGTGACTACTATGTGCCTTTCATTGCTCTCCTCTTTGAAGGGAAATGCCTATAGAGACACAGTTTCCCATGCCTCTCTCATTGCATGTGATGTATGTGGTAGTGGTTAGTGCAGATCTCCTGTCTTTTTAATTCACAGACCTTCATATGGAGAGGAACCACTTGAGTTACACCCAAGGAACTGCATCCAAGAGCTCATTTGCTCCAGGACCTCACAAGATTCCGGACCTTAATGCTGTATTGGAATGAGAACTTTACAGGGGTCTGGGGAGGGGATGAGTGTATGCTGCATGTAAAAAGAATGTAAAACATTTGTGGCCAGAGGGTGGATTCTGGAAGTTTTAAAACATGGGCCCCAAATTATTTAACTCTCCTCCCATCAATCTGATTCTGTGGCTGCTTGACTAATAGAATACAGTGCAGAATAAAGATTCTGTATCAGTTTCTGGTCCCAGGCCTTACGTGTTTAAAAAAAAAAAAAAGATAGTTGTTAAAGATGGTAAGCAGATTTTATTCAGGATGGTGACTGGTACAGGGATGGCTGCAATGGGATTTTGCAGTGGGGGAGACTGGGCTCAACCTCAAATACAGCATGGTAATTGGGAATTTAGAGCCAAAGAGCAGGGTGGGGGTTAGCAGATGGAAATTCACTAAGAGGAAACATCAAAGGTAAGGGGGTTTCTGGTTAAACCTACCTAACAGGATTCTTGTTGAAGGTAGTCCAGGGTGATCAGATATTACCTAGGTCAGCGGTCCACAACTGACCAGGGCACCAGGGACCGGTTTCGTGGAAGACAATTTTTCCACGGCCCGGGGGATGGTTCAGGCAGTAATTGCAAGCAATGGGTGGGTGGGAAGTTCAGGCGGTAATACAAGCGATGAGGAGCGGCAGATGAAGCTTTGCTTGCTTGCCTGCTGCTCACCTCCTGCTGTGCGGCCTGGTTCCTAAGAGGTACCGCTCTGCGGCCCAGAGGTTGGGGACCTCTGACCTAGGTGATGATGGAGGCTAAGAAACCTAATCAGATACGGAACTAGAGGGTTCCTAGAATGACTTAGTGGGGTTCTTGCTAAACCTGAATTTTACAGATGGGACAGGAGGTCAGCAGATTGACTAAAGTTTGATCAAGCAGAGAATCTTTGTCCTAAAACACCAGCAACTGCTACTTCCTGTCTTTTGGGACACTAGCTTTTGGAACCCGTATGCCACGCTGTGAGGAAATCAAGACCACATGGAAAGGCCACGTGTAGGCATTCCAGCAGGCCCAACTGAGGTCCCGGTCCACAGCCAGTATCAAGCATCAGACATGAGTATGGGAGCCCTTGACATGATTTTAGCTGCACTCATAGGAGAGGCCCTGGATGGGAATCCCCTAAGCCCAGTGAACCCCAGAAGCAAGAACAATAACAACAGCGTAATTGCCATCTGTTCCTGCGACCCAACCCCTCCTTTAGTTCAAGCTCGCCAAACCACTCACGGGAATTAGCAGTTGAGGGAACTTTCCGGAGCCCTCCCTCGGGAGTGATGATTGTCTTGCACTCACGTCAATCAAGACTTTCTGCCCAATGGGCCTTTCAGCCTCCAGACAGGGTGTGAGCCTATTGGCTAACACAACCGCTCTCTCCATCTGTAGTGTGGGCAAAACCCAGAAAGTACCCACAAAGACCACACGGGATCAAAACACCTCCAGAAGTGGCGTTTAGGGCGGCTTCCTACAGTGCGGTCCAATGAACTCTTTCTTTTGGCAGCAAATTCAGTCCTCGAGCCCGCCCAAAAGGAAGAAGATCTTGACTGGTTGTTTAGCACAGGGGCACAGAGACTCACGGGAGCCTCGACGAAGCGCTTGCCGTTATTGTTCAGATCGCCTGTCAATCAGCGCGCCTTTCTGGATGGGCGGAAACTGGGGGCCCTTTGGCACCGCCTCTTCCTGGGCTGGTGTGTAGGGAGGCCGCCAGGCCGCAGCGGCTGGGAACCAGCCGCGTGGGCGGGGCCGCGTTGCACGGCCCTACAGTTGCTTCAACGTGAAGCGTCGGGAGTGCAGCGAACCTCGGGGCCGTGAGAGGGGGGCTTGGCCCGGTGCGAGCGCGGGGGCGGGGCCGCGGCCGGGGCGGGGCTGGAGGAGGCGGAAGCGGCGAGCGAGCTGGAGCCGGAGCCGTAGCGAAGCCAGCGTCCGGGCCGGCGGGACGGCGTCGGCTGGGTTGGCCGGGGCGGCGGGGCGCTAGAGCCGGGGCGGGCGGGCAGCGGGCCGGGGATCGAGGCCGGGGGTCGGGTGACGGGCGGGCTGAGCTCCCGCCCCCGCGCAGTCCTGCGGAGGATGCGGCCGGGGGCCTCGGGGCGGGGCGGGCGGTGGCGGCGGCAGCGCTAGCGGCGCAGGGGGTGGGCGGCGGCGGCATGAGGCGCGGGGCAGGCGTCCGCGGGAGGGAGGCGCTGCCCGCGGCCCGGCCGCTCCCGCTGCAGCTGTTCGCCGGGTTCGCCGTGCCCTGCCCGCGGGGCCCTGGCTGTTCTCATCCCGGCCGCCGCCCGGGCTGCCGCTGGTGACCACTCGCCGCGCCGCCGGAGGCTTCACCCGCGCCCTCCCCCAGGACGCGCCCGTGGAGCTCCGGCCTCTTCGCCCCGCTCGCGGAGGCCGCGCTGCGCGCCGGGCGGCGGCGAAGCCGGAAGATGGCCTGGGTGCTCAAGATGGACGAGGTGATCGAGTCCGGGCTGGTGCACGACTTCGACGCCAGCCTCTCGGGCATCGGGCAGGAGCTGGGCGCCGGCGCCTACAGCATGAGGTACCAGTGCCCGGGCGCGGGCGGGAGGGCGGGCGGGCTGGCGGAAGCCTGTGTCTCCTTGGGAAAGGCCTGCACGACCCTGGGCCTCTGACCGCGCCATGGAGCCCCGCGGGCCTCTGCCCACGGCGGGGGCCGGCGACGGAGGGCGGCCCCGCAAGCTTTGGCCCGGGGACCGCCCCTGAGGGCTGCATTTTTGCTGTAAAATACGCCCCGCTGTTAGGATGGCTTGAGTTGGGGGAAGGGACTTCCTTGCCTTGCAAGTGATTTACAAGTCACTTAGAGCTGGAATACAGTGTACGAAATGCTAGGACTAGTGTTGGGAGAACACTCTCCAGGGTTTTGGCATTAGTTCCTATTCTGTTCTACATTGTAGCCTTTATTGGTTGCAAATTTTAATCACTTGATATTCCCATAGTAATTATCATAAGTGAAAGTAGCCACAGGGGGGAAAAGCACATTAACTTGGGTTTTTTAATTGTCTCAAAGTGAAGTTTTTCACTGGGGGGACTACCCTCTGAGGCTGTTTCCTTTTGAAGAAGGCTTTAAGATGCACTGATTGCACCACAAACAAGAGTTTGTTTAGTCTCAGCTGTCTGAGACTAAAGCAGCCATTCATTTTGTTTAATTTTGATAGGTTGAAACAGATCTGAACTTAGTCTCTCGCCTTTATCCTGAAGAACACTGGGTTTTTCCTATCAGTTTGGCAGCTCTGTATTTTTATTTTTTTAGCAGTTTTATGGAAATATAGTTTACTTAGTATACGTTCACCCGATTAAAGTGTAAAATTCAGTGGTTTGTCAGTTTTTCGTTAATGCGAATTAAATGAGATTTTGCGAAGAGACTCTTTAAAGTAATGACTGATGTCTTTGACGAGCTGTCCAGTTTCCCAGTAGCTTTCATACCTCTCACTGCAGCTCTGGGGGAGGACAGGGAGCATTAAAGTCTTGAAGAAGAACGACTTCTGGGTCAGAGCAGGCCTTGGATGGTAGGGGCTGCTCCCTGAAATAATTTGGCTTTTAAATCTTAAACAGAAACTCTGAGCTGAAAAGTGGAGATGTTTCTTAGGGTGTGGAAGCACATGGATGAAAGCTTCAGGTCGCCGGTCTCTGACCCTGATTGGGTCTGTGCTGGTCTGCCTGAACTTGGCACTTCCTCTCTCTGCAGCTGTGCAACTTGAGGGCTCTGGATGAGGTGGCTTATTTTCTAGAACAACTGTCTTAGTGTTGAGGAAATTGAGCTACTGAAAGTCATAAGGTCACCCCAGTCGGCAGTACAAGAGGCACTGATTCACAGTGAAAACATGTGTGGGCCTCAAGGGCCATGCTGCTTCTTGAGACCCTGGACTTGCAGTGAAGGCAGAAGAGGGCAGGTGAGGCAGATTCAGTGTTTCTTCTCAATTATGGTTAAGTGAAGGTTTGCTGCTGAGAGCTTTGCTTACTGAGGGTTATTTTGAGCTTTTACTTTTTTGTCTCGAGTTCTGTGTGTTTCAGCCAACTAGTGAACTTTTGTTTATGGTCTAGAAGGAAAATCTTGATATTAAACCTTTTCACTACCTTGTCCTTAAAGGTATTTTCTGACATCTTTGTAATTCTGTGTCTTTTTACAACACTTTCCATGGGGACTTTTTCCATTGATTGTTTTTGGTTATTGGTTATATGGTATGTGTCATTTAATCTGAATTTTCTAGTATCTTTGAAGGCAAATACCATTTTTAAGGAGCTTATTTAGTTTTTTGTACTTAATTGGGTCCTCAAGAGGAGCCAGGAGGGTACTTGCCTCTTGCAAATTCAAGGCCCATTATTTCAAATACAAATTTAGGAAAACTCCAAGATTGCCTTGATCTGAAGAAGGTCTGAAGAAGGCTTTAGGCTGTTGCAGTCCTCCTTTGATGGCCCTTACGCTTCCCACGCCCGGCCCTGGAGCTGGGGAGTGCCCAGCCTCCTCTCTGCAAGGGCAATGGCCTCCTTTCCTCAGGCATCGGGGAAGCGGGACATTCCCAAGCTCCAGGGAAGTAAGGCTCATGATTCTTGTCTATTTCATTTGTTCTCTCAAATTCAAGAAATAAACTTTAGGCGCTAAATTTGAAATTATTGGAAAAAGTGACGTCTTGATAAAAATTTGCTCTGGAGGCAGCTTTCCATTTTTCTTTCAAAGTGAAGTATGCTTGAGGGACTTCCCTGGAGGTCCAGTGGTTAAGACTCCGCGCCGGAGTGGTAGGGGATCTAAGATCGCACTTGCCATGCAGTGTGGCCAAAAAAAAAAAAAAAACCCAAATTGAAGTATGCTTACTGTATTTGCTTTTTGTATGGCTTAAACCAAGAGGTATTTCTAAAGACTTCTTTAGGAAATGATTTCTTCAGCTTTGAAGGAAGATAGCATGAAAGAAACGTGTGGTTTCTCTCAGTGGTCTGACAATTTAGAAATATATATTTGCATTAAATGATGTAGGCTGATAGTATTGGGATATGATGAGGCTAATTTCTGGTAAAATCTTTGCTTCCCTTTTTTTTTCTACACTCGTTCTCATTGTCTGTTTGTGTTCTTCTGTGTGTACTCTGGTATCCCATTTGTATGTGAGGCATAGGCTGCTGCAGATTCTGTTTGAAATGAGGCAGGTCATAAATGTTTTTTAAAATCTTAGTTACAATATCAGGAGTCTAGAGATGGTTGAAGAGACCATAGAAAGCTAATAGACCAATCCTCTTCTTGTAAGTGTGTAAACCAAAGTTTGTAGTTGTTAAAGCGATTGTCAGTGGCACCACCATTCCAAGTGAGGACTGAGTTTCCCCTCACTGAATGAAGGCCGAAACCCATTGTAACTTGAAATCTGGGTCATTCATGTTTTGTGAAGTAAGGAGCAGATAACCAAAGGACTTGAAAAAGTAAAACTCATTAAAACTCTCCTAGGAGGGTCTTTTGGGCCACCTGGTAAATTTATTTCCATCTTAAGTGTTCACATGAAATGTATAATCTATAATAAGTTAACTTTCAGGATTTAACGAGTAATTTGAAAAATAAAAGTAATGTCAATTCTTTATGCATAAAAACTTTTTTAATATTAAATTATTACTTTACAAAGGGCATTGGTCTGAGCCCTCTTAAACTTCACTATGGTATACATCTGTTTTGAAACAAAAGGTATACTTCACGTATTCTTAAGTGAGAGGTACATTCATAGTTTACAAATAATTTGCTAAATCAAAACTGGTTTGGGGTGAAGACAGATTTCCTATATTGATTGAAAGATTAAAATGTCAGTTTATAGACCCTTTGAGGTAATGGGAAAATTTTAACTTTGATCAGTGTTAAGTTAGTAAAAGATGACAAAGGATATGGTTTATTATGCAGCTATTAATAGCTTATAATTTTCTTTGGGTCTCATGCTAAAGCAGAATGTCCTTGATTAGGTGACATTTCTTGGAAGTATAGAAAATTTTCAGGATCAGTGAAATTTGAACAATTTATTAGGGTGGTACCTGAGACTGCTTCCAGAATTGGCAATAATTTCTATAAAATTTCTCATTTCAAATTTTAAAAACTTCTTCTGCGTTTAATCTTGAAAGAATTTAATAAATTGTTGATAAAAAAAGATACTTCAGAGTATAGTATCCATATTTGTTATTACCTTAAAGCAGGGATTGGCAAATCTTTTCTATAAAAGGCCAGATAGCAAATATTTAAGGCTTTGTAGGCCAGAGGGTCTCTGTCACTCTGTTTTATTTGTTTACAACCCTTTAAAAAAATGTAAAAACCATTCTTAGGTCCTGATTGTACAAAAACAGGCCAGCTGGGTTTGGCCTTTGGGCTGTAGCTTGCTGACCCCTGCTGTAAAGGCTAGATTCTAATAATATACTTTGATTGCCTTGGAAAAACATTTGCTGTGTATTGAAACCTTATATTCAAAAAATAATTTTTATGTAGACTAAGAACTCACTCAGCTAATTTATGTACCTCCTATTGTTTGTCCATAGATTTTATTGTGTTCAATTTTTAAAATCAGGTGTTCTCTCCCCGCACTAAGTAAGATTTAGTACAGTTTATGCCCTTCAATCAGGGCTATTTGAAACTTGGTAGTTTATTGATACGGTCTCATAAATGTGATATGTTTCATCAGAGTGACACACTTATTAGTTTGCTAGGACAACTTGAACATTTACTTTTGGTGGAAATACCATCTGATGGTTCATCTTATTTTGCTGTAAGTTCTGTGACTGAATTTAAAAGAAGTTCTGTAATATTTATTTTGCTTGCTTTGGGACATGTCTGATACATGGTTGTGAAATTCTTCTGTGTTGAACCTTGGTAGTAGAGTCTTTTTGTTTTAAACTTTCTGAGTTTATGAGTTAGGAGTTTATGTTTACAAGTTAAAAAGATTGTGTAGATTGTTGACATATACCCTTTACCCAGCTTCTACTTCCATAACCAGAATACAGTCTTCAAAACTGCCTTGGTGCAGAACTGTTACCTAAAGTGCAAAATTCATTTGAATTTCACAGGTTTTTTTTCTCTATTGCCCTTTTTCTAGTCCAGGTTCCAGTCTAGGATCCCATATTGCATTTAGTCTTTACCTCCTTCAACAACAATTCCTTAGTCTTTCCTTCTCTATGACTCCGACACTTCTGCTATGTAATGGTCAGAACCATTGTTTTTAAACACATAAAAATTTTTTGGAAGTAACAATAGAATACCTGTGAATACTATTTAGCTTTTAAAGGATCTCTGTCATTTTAGCAGAATGATTTTTTTAAAGGCTCATTTTTATTTTATTTTATTTTTTAATTTTATGGCTACGCTGTGCAGCATGTGGGATCCTAGTTCCCCGACCAAGGATTGAACCCACGCCTCCTGCATTGGAAGTGCAGAGTCTTAACCACTGGACCTCCAGGGAAGTCCCAGCAGAACAATTTTGAGTAGAGTAGGACCACTGTTGATGTCATTCATTTATAGATTACTTTGTCTCAGTCTACCTGAATAGAATGGTATGCTGTGTCCTTTGTAGTCTCTTCATAAGCAAGAACTTTTAAATTTTATTAATTCATTTGAAATAACAATTACAAACCATTATATATTACCACAAATATATTTTATTAAAAAACTTTTTTCGGAAACAAAACACTTTGTGTTACACTTGTAAATTTCTTTTTTTTTAAACATCTTTATTGGAGTATAATTGCTTTACAATGATGTGTTAGTTTCTGCTTTATAACAAAGTGAATCAGCTATACATACACATATATCCCCATATCTCTTCCCTCTTACGTCTCCCTGTCTCCCATCCTCCCTATCCCACCCCTCTAGGTGGTCACAAAGCACCGAGCTGATCACCCTGTGCTATGCTGCTGCTTCCCACTAGCTATCGGTTTTATATTTGGCAGTGTATATATGTCCATGCCACTCTCTCACTTTGTCCCAGCTTACCCTTCCCCCTCCCTGTGTCCTCAAGTCCATTCTCTAGTAGGTCTGCATCTTTATTCCCATCCTGCCCCTAGGTTCTTCATAACCATTTTTTTTTTTAGATTCCATATATATGTGTTAGCATACGGTATTTGTTTTTCTCTTTCTGACTTACTTCACTGTATGACAGACTCTGGGTCCATCCACCTCACTACACATAACTCAATTTCGTTTCTTTTTATGGCTGAGTAATATTCCATTGTATATATATGCCACATCTTCTTTATCCATTCATCTGTTGATGGACACTTCAGTTGCTTCCATGTCCTGGCTATTGTAAATAGAGCTGCAGTGAACATTGTGGTACATGACTCTTTTTGAATTATGGTTTTCTCAGGGTATATGCCCAGTAGTGGGATTGCTGGGTCGTATGGTAGTTCTGTTTTTAGTTTTTTTTAAGGAACCTCCATACTGTTCTCCATAGTGGCTGTATCAATTTACGTTCCCACCAACAGTGCAAGAGTGTTTCCTTTTCTCCACACCCCCTCCAGCATTTATTGTTTGTAGATTTTTTTGTTGATGGCCATTCTGACTGGTGTGAGGTGATTCCTCATGGTAGTTTTGATTTGCATTTCTCTAATGATTGATGTTGAGCATTCTTTCATGTGTTTGTTGGCAATCTGTATTATCTTCTTTGGAGAAATGTCTGTTTATGTCTTCTGCCCATTTTTGGATTGGGTTGTTTTTTTTTTTAATATTGAGCTGCATAAACTGCTTGTAAGTTTTGGAGATACATCCTTTGTCAGTTGCTTCATTTGCAAATATTTTCTCCCATTCTGAGGGTTGTCGTTTCGTCTTGTGTATGGTTTCCTTTGCTGTGCAAAAGCTTTTAAGTTTCATTAGGTCTGATTTTTTTTTTTTTTAATTTCCATTTCTCTAGGAGGTGGGTCAAAAAGGATCTTGCTGTGATTTGTCATTGAGTGTTCTGCCTATGTTTTCCTCTAAGCAAACTTCTTTAATATTTGGTGTAGAAAAGCAGATGGATTCTCTTATCTGCTATTGGAATATATTGTTTTGGTTGACATATGTGAAGAAAATCCAGCCTCACGTAGATATGTGTTTGGAAAAGGGGAGATTATTTTAATAGCCCTTTTAGACCATTTTGGAAAGTCGTCTGATAATATACCAGCACTTGAAAAGTGGTAGTTTCTTAAAGTTACAATGTGGACTCTGAAACTGTATCAATGTACTTTTTGTACTGTTACATTAGAATCAATTTGTCTGTTGTGAACTTTGATTGGGTCTCTTACCCTGAGTAATTTTGAAATATGCATGCATTGGTCATTTGGAAAATAATGATTTCTTGAGTTATGCAGATCTTCTAAATGTTGACATTTTTTTTATGCAGTATCAAAAAATCATATTCCTTAGTATCACCACTGGACCATCAGAGAAAGTACATGGTGGAGGGTGCAGATTTTATCATTGGTAACAAATGCTATCACAGTTGTTTTCCTTGAAATGATAGGCTCGCTTTATTCATTTTTGAGGAAATTTCTGTCAGATACTCAGGTATGAATAATCATAGTTTGTCAATATTTATTTCAAGTAAAAATGATATTCTGTGAGAGAAGCTGCTAGATCAGCTCACAGATCATAATTTCATAAAAAACTTTTCCTTGAGACAACCATTGCACTTAGATGTGCAGCAGAAATACCTTATACCTACCCAAGGACCAATATTTAATAAAATTAATACTTTTTATACAATGACTGCTAGTGTAGTTTGGTGCCACTGCCTTGATTCATGCCAAGGCACCTGCAGTTTTAACCACCATCGGTTTTGTGCAAATGTCAACTGAGTGAGAAAGGTAAATAATGGTTCAGTGTTATTCTGAGAATAGGTTTGACCTCCTGAACCCTTGAAAATCTCAGGTTCCCCAGGATTCCACGGACCACACTTTGAGAATCTCTAGTCTAATGTGTGCCTAGAGTTTGGATACTTAAAATATTTTCTATTAAATTAAAAACAAACTAGAGTTCAGAGAGTCCCGGTGTCACTCAACAAAGGGCAGAGCTGGGATTTGAAGCTCCAGAGTTGAGATCTGACCTCCACTTCTTCCCATTGCACCCTTTGCTGCCCACCAATGAATAACTGAGAAGTCTTCTCAAAGTAGAAGAAAATAATCTTTCTGGATAGGAGAAAAATCAGTTGGGAATGCTATATATATAATTTATTTTTTTTTCTTGTCGCTTTTTTTATTCTCTTTTTCTTCTCTTCAGGACCTTGCTGAACTTATTAGTTCTAATAATTTGTAGGATCTCAGATTTCCTAGTTGATATCTTTAAATAATTATAGATTTATTTCTTCCTGTGTAATCTTTTTTTTTTTAACATTTAGTTTTTCGCTGCGTCGGGTCTTAGTTGTGGTGCACGGGCTCTTTGCAGTGAGCGGGCTTCTCTCTAGCTGTGGTATGTGGGCTCTGTAGTTGCGGCACGTGGGCTTAGTAATTGCAGTGAACGGGCTTAGTTGCACTGTGGCATGTGGGATCTTAGTTCCCCGGCCAGGGATCGAACCAGTGTCCCCTGTGTTGCAAGATGGATTCTTAACCACTGGACCACCAGGGAAGTCCCACTTCCTGTGTAATCTTTACATTTCATTTTCTTGCCTTAGTGTGTGGTCTAGCCTTCACTGCAGTGTTGTTTAGAAGCACTAAGAACTTGAATCTTCAGCCTTCTTACTGATTAGAGAATGCTTCCAAAATTTCATAAATAGGTTGTCTCTGTTTATAGCTGAGATTGGTCCTCAATTTTCTTTTCTTTTCTTTTTTTTGGTTCTCCTGTCCTTTTAAAAAAAACATTAAGGCTGTATCAGCTTCAAGTGAGCAGGAGAGCTTTCTCTTTATGACCTAAACTTTTTTTTTTTTGCAGTACACGGGCCTCTCACTGCTGTGGCTTCTCCCGTTGCAGAGCATAGGCTTCATAAAATGAATTAGAAGTATTTCCTCTGCTTTTGTTCTGTTGAAGGGTTTGTGTAAGAGCTGCCATTGAAAGTTCGCTAGAACTCGCCTGTGAAAGTTTACTCTGGGGGAGTATTAACCACAATATCAGTCTCTGTAGGATTATTTTTTAAAGCTTTTTATGTGTTTTTTTTTTTGGCTGCTTTGGGTCTGCGTTGCTGCACGCTGGCTTTCTCTAGTTGCGGTGAGCGGGAGATACTCTTCATTGCGGTGCATGGGCTTCTCATTGTGGTGGCTTCTCTTGTTGCAGAGCATGGGCTCTAGGCACGTGGGCTTCAGTGGCTGCGGCACGCGGGCTCAGTAGTTGTAGCATGTGGGCTCTAGAGCACACGGTCAGTAGTTGGGGCACGCAGGCTTAGTTGCTTCGCGGCATGTAGGATCTTCCAGGGCCAGAGATAGAACCCGTGTCCCCTGCATTGGCAGGTGGATTCTTAACCACTGAGCCACCAGGGAAGTCCTGCTTTTTATGTCTTGAAGAAAGCTTTGGTGTTTTTTCCTAGGGAGTTGTTCATCTTATCCATATTTTCAAATATGTTGGCATAAAGTTGTTAATATTCTCATCTTATTAGTTTTTATATTGTTAGTTATATCTTTTTTACTCATACTGATCAGTGCCTTCTCTTTTTGATCAGTCTCTCCTAGACATGTATCTCATTTTTTAGGGCACACTGGACCAGTCCTTTTGTGCACTTGATTCTTGTTTGTCAGGAGTAGGAGAAGTTCCAGATTTTTAAAATTTTTATTTATTTTATTTTTGGCTGCACTGGGTCTTTATTGCTGTGCGTGGGTTTTCTCTAGTTGCGGCAAGCAGGGGGCTACTCTTTGTTGCAGTGTGCAGGCCTCTCATTGCAGTGGCTTCTCTTGTTGCGGAGCACGGGCTCTAGGCACGTGGGCTTCAGTAGTTGTGGCTCAGGGGCTCAGTAGCTGTGGCTCGTGAGCTCTGGAGTGCAGGCTCAGTAGTTGTGGCACACGGGCTTAGTTGCTCCATGGCATGTGGGATCTTCCCGGACCAGGGCTTGAACCCCTGTCCCCTGTATTGGCAGGTGGATTCGCAACCACTGCACTACCAAGGAAGCCCCACTACTACTGTCTTAATTCTTGGTGATTTCAAAAGATATTTAAATGGGACTTCCAGTAACCTGACACTTCTGTTTCTTGATTATCTTTCTTATAATGACATGATCTCAGCTACTCAATCCTATGGTCATAGGTTAGACCTTGGCAGTACCAGTCATGCAGCTGACCTGTAATCTCAAATTCAGAGTTCACCTGCTGCCCCCTGCCCTTCACTCACTACCTCATTACCCTTCTCCTGCCATCACTGAACCCATTAAGATCTACAGTCACTGATGCTGCTCTCAGTTCACTGCTCCTTACCCTCTTGAACTCCTGTTTTCTTCCCCAGCCAGTTTAAGTTTCCCTGGTCAATCATTGTAATTACCTTTTGCATATACCTTTGTCTCCCTTGCCCCCCTCTTGCTTTATTCCCCTCTCCTATTTTTTTTTTTTTTTTTTTTTTTTTGCAGTACACGGGCCTCTCACTGTTGTGGCCTCTCCCGTCGCGGAGCACAGGCTCCGGACGCGCAGGCTCAGCGGCCATGGCTCACGGGCCTAGCCGCTCCGCAGCATGTGGGATCTTCCCGGACCGGGGCACGAACCCGTGTCCCCTGCATCGGCAGGCGGACTCTCAACCACTGCGCCACCAGGGAAGCCCCTCTCCTATTTTTTATTTTAATAAAACTATAACTCTGATTAAATCTGATTCTTCACCTCTTAGGTAGCTGAATGTGGCTCTAGGAAAGCACTGATTGGGCCTCACTGGAAGTGCATGACCTCAGCTCTCAAGTGCATCCTTTTGCTGCTCAGTGGTCTCACCTCAGTGCCCTTGTCCATTCCCTCTCCAGTCCAGTTCCTTTCCAGCTCTCCGTATGGATGGGGTGGCTCCATCTCAGACCCACAACTCTTCCTCCTAGGGCCTACTTTCAGTTGATTTCCATACTTGGTACTTTACTGAGAAAATTGAACTTCCACATGACTGTACTGGCTTATAAGTTTTTCTTGGTGTATTTAGGTGTGGTTTTTAAAATTATTTATGTTTCTTTGGTTATTTGGGGTTCTTGAATCAGTGAGTTAGTGTATTTCATCAATTCTGGAATTCGCTTATTAGCCTTTATCTCGAATATTGCCTCTACCCCATTCTTTTCTGAGACTTCAATGTAAAATCTTCTCACTTTGTCTTTTCTTTCTTAACATCTCTTCTGCATTTTCTATCATTTTGCTCTCCATGCTGCCTTCTGGATAACTTCTTTTACCTATATTCCAGATTCCTTATATATCTTCATTTCTGTGTGAGCTGTTATTAAATGTGAGTTCTTAATTTTAGCAATTTTATCTTCCGGTTCTCAAAATTCTATTTGTTCCTTTACAGGTTTGCTGTCCCTTGAAATTTCCTGTTCCTTGCAGATCTTTTCAGGCTTATCTTTTATTTCTTTCAACAGAGTAAGCTTAATTTTATCATACAGGTACGGTAATTCTGGCATCTTGAAGTCTTCAGTGGGTATTGGTCTATGTCCAATCAGGAAAAGAGAGAACACTGAGATGTTTCAAGCAGAGAAGGATTTAGTGAAGTATTTGATTGCAAAGGTGCTAGAAGGGTTCAGGGAGGAGAGTTGGCTGCGGGAGGCATGGCTGCTGATGCCCTGAGCGCTCCTGCAGCTATGGTTGCCTCTTCTGCTCTTTCCCACTCCCTTTTAATTTCCCACCAGTGCTTCTTCCCTTTGGAGCAACCTAGGAAGATTCCAGCTGGCAAGAAGTCTTGTATGTAGTTTTCAGGCCTCTAACCCTCTGCAACAAAGGCAGAAAAGAAATGAATACCAACAGACAGAGTCTTCTCTAGGTTCTTGCTCCTAAAGTCGTGTTTGTCTTTGTGTGCCTGGTTATTTTTGGATACTTGCATTTCAGAATTACTTGGAATAATTCAAAGCCTTGAGTCTTTTCATCTGCTTGTCAGATCCCTGGGCGGCCTACCTGTCTGGGATATGAGATGACAAAATCAGGTGAATACCAGAAATTCCTATCGTTCAGCCTGGTAGAAATTATGACAAATTATCTGGAGACCTAGTTTTTCATTTTAGTAATAATTGATTACCAGTGCTACAATTTATTCATCAATTTAACAGATATTTGAGCTCCTTCTTTGTGCTAGATGCTGGATTTAGTCAGTGAAGAGAAATCAATTTGGAGGGTGGTTATATACTTATGGAGGTTACAAATTTAAGTCTCGTATACTGTTGGAAAATGAAACGCTTTGTGGATAGAGCAGGAAAGGGGAAACTGGGAGTACAGATGGGAAGATTACAGTTGTCACTGGAAAGGTGACATTTGAATGAAATGAGCCAGTAGGACATCAAGCAGAAGAGGGGCCAATGCAGAGAGGCCCTGGAAAAGGCGGGGAAGGAGTCTGGCTGAGGCAGAGAGACTGTGAAAAGGAAAGAAGAGCAGATTGAGTAGGGCCTTGTCGAACCTTGTAGGGACCCTGGTTTCGAAAGTGAGCTGATGGGGAGAGTTCAGAGGAATGAAATGATCTGAATTCTGTTTGAAGAGGCTTTCTCTGGCTGCTGTGTTGGTTAGAATGCATTTTCTTTTGAATTAAGTAAAAAATTAATTGGGATTTCATTAACAAATGATCTCTATGTGTTTATATGTTAAGTTTATTCAAGAGTCTTTTAGCACCTACCATGAGCATAGTAGCCTATAACCAAGTGAATAAAATGGTGGTTGCCTTATAGAATCTGAAGCAAATAAAATTTTATTTACTATATGTAACAGTTTACTTACAAATAGCCATTCTTATGCAGTCTGATGTCTTATTTTGATGACCTGTATGTAATGATCAACCCAAGCAGTTAGTGTTAAGATCTTAAAATTATTCTCCATGTCACTTTTTAGTATAATTAACTAAATGCATCTGAGTTATAGCTCTCATCTCATTTTTTATTTCTTTCTCACCAAGAGAACTTTTTTTTTTTTTTTTTTGGCTGCACCATGTCGCTTGTGGGCTTTTAGTTCCCCGACCAGGGATTGAACCCAGGCCCTCAGCAGTGAGAGCATGGAGTCCTAACCACTGGACCGCCAGGAATTCTCTCACGAAGAGAACTTGAAACGCTTACATATATATGACATAGAATATGTATGTATTTTCATCTACCATGGAGCCACTTTGACTGCTGTGGTTGTTTTTAATAAAGAGAGCTGCTCTGAATCTTAAAGTACCATTTGTAAGTTTCCTGAAAAGTTTTTATATCTGCTCCAAGGTTTTTTATCCCTGTCCTGGAGGAAGGCTGGGGACCATTCCTGACTATGTGTTCCTCAGTTATACTTTTGACTTAGGAGTGTTTTGACAGTTCCTAGGTATAAATAAAGAAGGAGAATTAGTGGGTAATTCAGTCCCTGACTAATCAGTCTGGTGCTTTAATAGAAATGTATGTGGGAGGAGGGAATGCAGGGTTTCCCTTTCATTTCATTTATTTCCACATTTTGCTTTTAAATTGAATTTAATTAAAATGGGGTAGCCAGATATCTGAGTCAGTTAACAGCTTGTAAGAAGAAATAAACAATTCAGACAAGCCTTTGCTGTTCTTGTTGTTATAGTAGTTATTCATTTGGATATTTTGCTGTTTTACCTTTTATTGAGGAATGGATGTAGAAAAACCATCGAGATATAAATGTACAGCTCAGTGAATTATCTCAAAAAAAGAAATACCCACCCTTCATATGTTAATGGTGGGAATGTAAAATGGCGCAGTCACTTTGTAAAACAGTTTGGCAGTTTCTCAACAAGGTAAAGAGTTACCATATGACCCAACAATTCTACTTCTAGGTATATATCCAAGAGAATTAAACATGTCTACACAAAAATACATGCAAGTGTTCATAGCAGCATTATTCATAATCAAAAAAATGGAAACAAGCCAAAGGTCCACCATCCAATGATGGATAAACAGAATGTGGTATATTCATACAATGGAATATCATTCAGCCTTAAAAAGGAATGAAGTACTGATACATGCTACAAAATGAATGGACTTGAAAGCATACTAAAAGAAGCAAGTCACAAAAGGCCACATGATTCTTTTTGCATTAAATATCCAGAATAGGCAAATCCATAGAGACAAAGCAAATCAGTGGTTGCCAGGGTTGGGGGATAGGGAGTGACTGCTAAGGGTATGAGATTTCTTTCTGAGGTGCTGAAAATGTTCTGGAATTAGATAGTGGTGAAGACTGTACAACTCTGTGAATATATTTTAAAAAACACTGAATTATACACTTTAAAAGGGTGAATTTTGTGGTATGTAAATTATACCTCAGCTCCTTTTTTTTTTTTAAAGGCAAACCAGACACATCCATGTGTGTTTAACCACCAAAGTTAACAGAATATAGACAGTACCCCAGAAGACCCCCCCATCCCCCTCCCGATCAATGACCCAAGTTATTCTTGGGGGGAAAAATAGCAGCTGTTTCTACTGCTACTGTTTGCTTCTCAGAAGAAGCCATTGTTGTAGACTAAGTATGAAGCGTTATGCTCTCAGCGTTTAGCTGGGACCAGCAGGGAACTTTTTGTAAAATACCATTTAATCAAATGCTTCTTTGTGATTTCATGGTGCCAGTGTGACCTACCTTTCAAAACAGGTGGCTATGTACTCTTGCTTTTATTTATTTTTTAATAGAAATGAGTTTAAAGTTTTTAACTAATTTTTTTCACATAACTTTTTTTTTTGTACCACATGTATTATTAGCGTGATCTCTTTGTCAGTAGTTTGGACTTAACTATTAAATATTTCTTATTTTAATGTTCTGCCTAATCGTAGGCACCCCCCCCCAACTCACACTAGAGGTATGGTTTATTAAAACTATCTTTTGGGGGAGCCAGATTAGCATTAATAGTTCTTTTTTTCTACATATCATATCTGATCTTAAATTTTAAAAGAAACTACCCCTAAATATTTTTATGTTTTTAAATGTTTTAAACCCAGAATAAGGTCAGTGTTGATTTTTTTTTTTTGCTTTTCAGCGATGTCTTGGCATTGCCAATTTTCAAGCAGGAAGATTCCAGCCTTCCATTGGATGACGAAACCAAACACCCGCCCTTCCAGTATGTGATGTGTGCAGCAACGTCACCAGCTGTGAAGCTGCACGATGAAACGCTCACGTACTTGAACCAAGGTTGGTACGGCTGCATCACACTTTAAGAGTTCACAAAAATCTGAAATAGGGTTTTGGCATTGCAGCCTAGATTAATGGTAATAATTGAAAATTAGATTCTTTTTCTCAATTTTTACAACTTTAGTTGTAAAATTGTAGGAATTTTAGTGTGAGCCAACAAAGCAATTGTTTGTGGAAACTTATTTGCACAAAGAGGGTCTGTGGAACAAGATTTATTACAGGATTTCTTTAGACAAAATCCAAAGGAGGAGCAGGTAATAAAGGATGTCAGTTATTTTTAGGAACATGGTTTCAGTGTGGAACTTGAGAATGAATCAGAAGTCCAGCTAGCAAGGGACTTGGTCTCAGGAACGAAGCAGGTTTGTGCTGGTAATAGAGTCCAGCAAGGTGGAGTCTGTGGCTAAAGTAAACTGCGTCAAATCTTGTCTACACTTAATGAGAATACTATGTTACGGTGATATGAAAGCGAGAGTGGGCAGAATGGAAAACGGAGATGTGAGGGTAGGATATACAGTTGGAAAGAGGAAAGGATTTTTTTTGAGGTGCTCTCAGCAGTTTGGGCACTGGCCAATGTGACTTACCAATGTAAACAAAAGTACTTAGTTATGCAGGAATTCATTTGTTGGAGACCTATACTGAAAGCATGTTGGACTCTTATTTTTAAAAAGAATTGAACGTTTTTATTGTTATAAAAATAGTACATACTTCGTAGAAAAATTGGGGAATATGTCAAGGGATAAAGCTGAAAGTGGACTTCAATTACATCCCCCTCAGGAGAACCAGTTAACATCCTAGGTATGTTTCCTTGTCTGTATATTTATTTTATTTCAACAAAATGGGAATTAACATCTGTTCACTTAGGAGTATATTCTGATTATTTTTCTGTCATTAAATAGACTCTTTAATTCCTCAAACTTTTGGAAGGAACTATAGATTTTAGACTACTTACTAGTGATTATTTCAAAATGTGGAAGAATAGCTTCTAACTTTTCGTTTAACATATTAATTTAGAATTTATGAGGTTTTACTTCAGGTAATTCTAATTTGTAGCCTATGGCAACACTCTGATTTTGTTGTTAATATTATTTTAGGATTTGTTTGGGTAGGCATTCAATTTGAGACTTAAGGTTCTTTCAAATCTGAAACTTAAGAGTCTCTATGGTAATCTCTTTTAGCTATAAAAGTATCAGAAGAAGCAGTGTAGAGGTAAGGCTACAATATTCAGTGTAGCTTTATTTCTAATGACAAAAAAAGGAAATAACCAGAATTTCTCTTACTTAGGGAATAGTTGAATAAGTTACATGTATACCATGGGATGAATGAGCATGTGCACATACACCCCTCTGTTTAAAGAACATTGGATATGTCTGTCTGTTGGCCTGGGGGAATATCCATAACTTATCACTGTTATTGTTAAACTGGATAAAGACATCTCACATTGATAAAAATTGCAGTCCACCATCTATAGTGATAATGTATTAGACCTGCATTCACAGAGTGTTGACTGTGTATGAAGCAGTGTACTAAATACTATATGTATGTTGTCTCACTTCCCACAATAACCTGAGGAGAAGTGTTATTGATCCATTACAGATTTTAAAAACGGAAGCTTAGAGCAGTTGATAGACTTGCTCAATGTCAGTTTGGTCAAGCTTAAATTTTAAAAAATAGTTACTGAATATCTACAGTAGTGTGCACAAGTCTTTTTTTTTTTTCCACACCGCCCGGCATGTGGACTCTTAGTTCCCCAACCAGGAATCTAACCTGAGGCTCCTGCAGTGGAAACATGGATCCCTAATCTCTGGACCACCAGGGAATTCCCCACAAGTCTTAGGTGTACAGCTCAATGAATTTTTACACAGATCATTCCCTTGAAAATACTACCTATGTCCAGTATTTCCAGTACCCTGGCAGGCTCCCTTGTATCCCCCTCCCAGCTGACACCCACGTTTATGGTAATCAGTATAATAAGTGCAAGTGATTTACTGGCATGTGACTATGCTCCCTGCAATATTAATGATGAGTATGTTCTTGGTTGTAGAATTGTGTTAATTTACCTCTTAATTTCTCCCAGGCTTTTAAGGAAAAAAAAGTGGAAAAGTGAACTGCATATACAGGCTGCATTTTTGAAAACATATATTTGAATAATCATTAAAAACGCATTTGAGTAACCATAAAGAAATTCTACTTTTATACACTTTTTAAAAAGAAATTATAATACTTTAAACTTACATGAATATCAGACAGTTCTTTCACAGGTTTCTCTCC
This sequence comes from Monodon monoceros, assembly GCF_005190385.1. Taxonomy (NCBI): domain Eukaryota; kingdom Metazoa; phylum Chordata; class Mammalia; order Artiodactyla; family Monodontidae; genus Monodon; species Monodon monoceros. Next base: position 51,897,095 of record NW_021703780.1, on the reverse strand, counting down.
TAGCATTTATCTCCTAGCATTATATTTTGACAAAAGGTTCTGAACCCAAGATTTTTTGTGAATCCCCTAAATCATTTTCAAATTTTTAATGAATGTATATTTTTCTAAAGAGAGGATCCATAGCTTTTCCTAGATTCAGGCTAAGTTTGAACCTGATTGAAATGTTGCTGGAGTGTCTTTCACCCCACCTCTTTTAATTTTTTATTTTTATTTTTTTGTGGTACGCAGGCCTCTCACTGTTGTGGCCTCTCCCGTTGCGGAGCACAGGCTCAGCGGCCATGGCTCACGGGCCCAGCCGCTCCGCGGCATGTGGGATCTTCCCGGACCGGGGCACGAACCCGTGTCCCTTGCATCGGCAGGCGGACTCTCAACCACTGCACCACCAGGGAAGTCCCACCCCACCTCTTTTAAACTGATAAGTTAACAAAGGTCCGGACTTAGCAAAGTGTCTTTTTTTTTTTTAAATTGAAGTATAGTTGATTTACAATATTGTGCCAGTCTCTGCTGTACAGCAAAGTGACTCAGTTATACACATATATACATTCTTTTATCATACTCTTTTCCATTATGATTTATCCCAAGAGATTGTATATAGTTCTCTGTGCTATACAGTAGGACCTTCTTGTTTATCCATTCTAAATGTAATAGTTTGCATCTACCAACCCTAGACTCCAAATCCATCCCTCTCCCTTCCCCTCTCCCCGCTTGGCAACCACAAACCTGATCTCTGTGTCTGTGAGTCTGTTTCTGTTTTGTAGATAAGTTCATTTGTGCCATATTTTAGATTCCACATATAAGTGATATATTTGTCTTTCTCTTTCTGACTTACTTCACTTAGTATGATAATCTCTAGTTGCATCCATGTAGCTGCCAATGGCATTATTTTGTTCTTTTTTACGGCTGAGTAGTATTCCATTTTATATATTTACCACGTCTTCTTTATCCATTCATCTTGTTGGTGGACATTTAGGTTGTTTCCATGTCTTGGCTATTATGAATAGTGCTGCTATGAACATAGGGGTGCCTTATCTTTTGAATTATAGTTTTGTCTGGATATATGCCCAGGAGTGGGATTGCTGGATCACATGGTAATTCTATTTTTAGTTTTCTGATGAACCTCCATACTGTTTTCCATAGTGGCTGCACCAGCTTACATTCCCACCAAGAGTGTAGGAGGGTTTCCTTTTCTTCACACCCTCTCCAGCATTTGTTGTTTGTAGACTTTTTAATGATGTCCATTCTGACCTGTGTGAGGTGACACCTGGTGGAAGTTTTGATTTGCATTTCTCTAATAATTAGTGACATTGAGCATATTTTCATGTGCCTACTGGTCATCTGTATGTCTTCTTTGGAGAAATGTCTATTAAGGTCTTATGCCCATTTTTCGTTTGGGTTGTTTGTTTTTTTGTTGTAGCATTGTATGAGCTGTTTGTGTATTTTGGAGATTCAGCCCTTGTGGCATCACATCATTTGCAAATATTTTCTCCTGTTCCATAGATTATGGTTTTTTTTTTTAATAGTTTCCTTTGCTATGAAAAGTCTTGTAAGCTTGATTAGATCCCATTTTTTAATTTTTGTTTTTATTTCTATTGCCTTGGGAGACTGACCTAAGAAAACATTGGTACAATTTATGTCAGAGAATGTTTTGCATATGCTCTCTCCTAGGAGTTTTATGGTGTCATATGTTTAAGTCTTTAAACCATTTTGAGTTTATTTTTGTGCATGGTGTATGGGTGTTTTCTAACTTCATTGATTTACATGCAGCTGTCCAACTTGCCCAGCACCACTTGCTGAAGAGACTGTCTTTTTCCCATTTTATATTCCTGCCTCCTTTGTCAAAGGTTAATTGGCCATAGGTGTGTGCATTTATTTCTGGGCTCTCTATTCTGTTCCATTGATCCGTATGTCTGTTTTTGTACCAATTCCACATTGTTTTGATTACTGTAGCTTTGTAGTATTCTGAAGTCTGGGAGAGTTATGCCTCCTGCTTTTTTTTTTTTTTTTCCTCAGGATTGCTTTGGCAATTCTGGGTCTTTTATGGTTCCATACAGATTTTTGGATTATTTGTTCTAGTTCTGTGAAAGATGTCATGGGTAATTTGATAGGGATTACATTAAATCTGTAGATTGCTTTGGGTAGTATGGTCATTTTAACAGTATTAATTCTTCCAATCCAAGACCATGGGATATAATTTCCTTTATTACTGTTTTATAGTTCTCAGTGTATAAGTCTTTCACCTCCTTGGTCAAATTTATTCCTAGGTTGTTTTTTGGTGCAATTTTAAAAGGTACTGTTTTTTTACATTCCTTTCTGGTATTTCATTGTTAGTGTAAAGAAATGTAACCGATTTCTGAATGTTACTCTTGTATCCAGCTACTTTGCTGGATTCATTTATTAGGTCTGGTAGTTTTTGTGTGGAATCCTTAGGGTTCTCTACATAGTATCATGTCATCTGCATATAGTGACAATTTTACCTCTTCCCTTCCAATTTGGATACCTTTTATTTCGTTTTCTTGTCTGAATCCTATGGCCAGGACTTCCAATACTATGTTGAATAGAAGTGGTGAGAGTGAGTATCCTTGAGTGTTTTTTTTTAATTTTTAAAAATTTTTTATGTTTTTGGCCACGCTGTGTGGTGTGTGGGATCTTTGTTCCGCAACCAGCGATCGAACCCACACCCCCTGCGTTGGAAGCGCAGAGTCTTAACCACTGGACAGCCAGGCAAGTCCCGGGGTATCCTTGTCTTGTTGCAGATTTTCACAGGAAGTCTTACAGCTTTTCTCCATTGAGTACTGTATTGGCTGTGGGTTTGTCATAAATGGCTTTTATTGTGTTGAGATATGTTCATTCTATACCCACTTTGGTAAGAGTTTTTTTATCATGAATGGATGTTGAATTTTGTCAAATGCTCTTTCGGCATCTTTTGAGATGATCACGTGGTTTTTGACTTTTCTTTTGTTAATGTACTGTATTACACTGTTTCATTTGCATATGTTGGACCATTCTTGTGAACTTGGGATGAATCCCACTTCATCGTGGTGTATGATCTTTTTTATGTGTTGTTGGATTCGGTTTGCTAATGTTTTGTTGAGAATTTTTGCATCTATATTCATCAAAGATATTGGCCTGTAATTTTCTTTTTGGTGGTATCTTTGTCTGGTTTTGGTATCAGAGTGATGGTGGCTTCATAAAATGTCTTTGGGAGTGTTCCCTCCTCTTCAGTCTTTGGAAGAGTTTGAGAAGAATCAGTATAAGTTCTTTTTTGTATGTTTGGTAGAATTCACCTGTGAAGCCAACTGGTCCTGGACTTTTGTTTGTAGGAAGTTTTTTTATTACAGTTTCTATATCACTTCTGGTGATCAGTGTGTTCACATTATCTGTTTCTTCTTGATTCAGTTTTCATGGGCTGTATGTTTCTAGAAAGTTGTCCATTTCTTCTAGGTTGTCAAATTTTTTGGCATATAATTGTTCATAGTATTCTCTTATTCTTTTTGTATTTCTGTGGTATCAGTTGAGATTTCTCCTTTTTCATTTGTTATTTTGTTTATTTGGGTTCTCTTTTCTTCTTGTTGAGCCTGGCCAAAGGTTTGTCAATTTTGTTTACCCTTTCAAGGAACCATCTTTTGGTTTTAGTGATTGTTTTTCTTTTCTATTTTTTAGTCTCTGTTTAATTTATTTCCTCACTGATCTTGATTATTTGATTCCTTCTGCTGACTTCAGGTTTTGTTTGTTCTTCTTTTTTATAATTCTTTTAGGTAGTAGTTTAGGTTATTTATTTGAGATTTTTCTTGTTTCTTGAGGAAGGCCTGTATTGATGTGAACTTCCCTCTAGAACTGCTTTTGCTGCATCCCATAGATTTTATATGGTTGTGTTTTCATTGTTGTTTGTCTCAAGGTATCTTTTTAATTTCCTCGTTGACCCATTGTTTTTTTAGTAGCATGTTGTTTAGTCTCCATTTAATCTTTTCTCTCTCATTTCTTTTCCTGTTGTTGATTTCTAGTTTCATGCCTTTGTGGTCAGAAAAAATGCTTGAAGTAATTTCTATACTCTTAAATTTGTCGAGGCTTGTTTTGTGCCCCAGTATGTGGTCAATCCTAGAGAATGGTCCATGTGCCCTTGAAAAGGCTGTGTGTTCTGGGTTTTTTTGGATATAAAGTCCTGAAAATGTCAATTCAGTCCAACTGTTCTGTTGTGTCATTTAGGACCTCTGTTTCCTTACTGATTTTCTGTCTGGATGGTCTGTCCATTGATGTCAGTGGGGTGTTAAAGTCTCCTACTATTACTGTATTCCCATCACTTTCTCCCTTTATGTCCATTAGTATTTATGTTTTTGGGTGTTCCTATATTAGGTGTATATATGTTGCCAAGTGTAAAACCCTGTTGTATTGATCCTCTTGTCATTATATAGTATCCTTCTTTATCTTTCTTTATAGCCTTTGTTTAAAAGTCTGTTTTGTCTGATATGAGTATTGCTACTCCCTTTCTTGTCAATTCTGTTTGCATGAAATATCTTTTTCCATCCCCTCACGTTCAATCTGTGTGTGTCCTTTGTCCTAAGGTGGGTCTCTTGTAGGCAGCATATTGTAGGCTCCTGTTTTGTTTTGGTTTTTTTTGGCTGTGACATGCAGCTTGTGGTATCTTAGCTCCCATCAGGGACTGAACCTGAGCTGAGCCCTTGGCAGTGAGAGCACAGTGTCCTAACCACTGGACCACCAGGGAATTCCCTAGGCTCTTGTTTTTTTATCCAGTGTGCCACTCTATCTTTTGATTGGAGCATTCAGTCCATTGGCATATGTATTTATTGCCATTTTAAACCTGGTTTTCCAGTTGATTCTTTTGTTTCTTCTTTGTTCCTTTTTTTTTGTTTTTCTTTTTGTGGTTTGAAGATTTCCTTTTATTTTATGTTTGTGTTCTCGTCTTTTTGGTTTCTGTGAATCTTTTGTATGGTTTTGATTTGTGGTTACCCTGTTTTTCAAGTATGTTAACCCCTTCCTATATCTGCTTGCTTTAGGCTGTTAGTCATATAGGCTCAAACGCATTCCATTAAAAAAAAAAAGGAATCTATTTTCTTACTCTCCTGCCCCACATTTTATGATTTTGATGGAGTACTTTTTTACATCTTTATGTTTATCCTCCTGCTGTTCTGTGAGTTTATCATCACTTGCACAAATAGGTTTTCTTTTTGATACTGGCTAATTTAAGCAATTTAGTTTCCAGTTGTGGTTTCCTCTTTCTTATATCTTCTGGTTTCTTTTCTATTTAGAGAAGGCCTTTCAATATTTCTTTTAGGATAGGTTTAGCATTGCTATATTCTTTTAGCTTTTGCTTATCTGAGACATTCTGATTTCTCTTTCTATTCTAAATGATAATATTGTTGGGTAGAGTATTCTAGGTTGCAGATTTTTCCCTTTCAAGACTTTGAATATATTTTGCCACTCCCTCTGGCCTACAGTGTTTCTGTAGAGAAATCAGCTGATAGCTTTATGGGGGTTCCCTTGTAATTAAGTTTTTCTCCTGCTGCCTTTAGAATCCTCTTTTTATCTTTAACTTTGCCATTTTTATTATAATATGTCTTGATGTAGGTCTGTTGGGGTTCATCTTGTTTGGGACCCTCCACGTTTCCTATATCTGGATATCTTTTTCCTTCTTTGGGTTTGGGAAGTTTTCAGCCATAATTTCTTCAAATACATTTTCAATCCCCTTTTCTTTTTCTTCTCTTTCTGGAATCCCTATTAAGCCTAGGTTGGCATGCTTTATATTATCCCACAGGTCTCTTATATTGCTTTCCTTTTTTTTCATTTGGCTGACTGCTGTTTTGCTTGCATAATTTCCATTATTCTATCTTCCAGATCGCTTATTCTTTCTCCTGCGTTATTCATTCTGCTATTCATTGCCTTTAGCTCAGCTTTTGTCTCAGCAAATGAATTTTCTAATTTTTCTTGGTTCCTCCTTATAGTCTGTAGTTGCTTTTTACAGTAATGTGCATTTTTGTCAACAGCCTTTCTTAATTTCTTCAGTATTTTCATCACCTCCTTTTTGAACTTGGTGTCTGTTAGACTGAAGAGGTCTGTTTCATTGTTTGTTCTTTCAGGGGAATTCTCTTGATCTTTTAACTGGGAGTGGTTCCTCTGCTTCTTCATTTTACTTGTGTTTCTCTTAACTCTGAGTTCAGGAGAAACAATTATCTACTCTAGTCTTGGAGGACTATTTATATGTGGGAGCATCCCTGTGTAGCTTGTGTGGGCTTAATATTTTTTTGGCACGAGGGCTGTTTTTGGTTTGGATGCTTGTCATCTCTTTCCCCTACGTGTGCTGGCCGTTATCCCCTTGATAGGGGGTGTGCAGATGTGCAACCTGTACACACTCCCAGGAAGGCGGGGCTAGCGGTTGGCTCCCGGTTGTGGGACCCTCAGCAGCAGTGGCAGGTCGCGCACACTCCTGGGTAGGCATGGACAGCGTTTGGTGCTCAGTCACAGGACGCTCTGCAGCGGCAGCGATCCATGTCCACCTCTGGATTCTGAGGTGGCAGTGGCATCTTGCACCTGCCCCCGGAGCTCGTGTAGGTGGTGCGCTGCTGCCTGAGAGTGGGCACGGAGAAAGAAGCTTCTGTGGCGGCCCACCCCTCTCCTTGTGTGCCCCCCGCAATGGTGCCTTGCCTCTCTGGCAGGCCCAGGCTTCTTCCTCGACTCCCTCGGTTGTGGCTCACCACACCCTAGCCCCCTCAGGCCATCTCCACACAGCCAACCTCAGTCCTCACCTCCCGGTCTGACCTCCAAAGCCTGAGCCTCAGCACCCAGCCCCCACCTGACCCAGCTGATGAGTGTCCCAGGCTGGGGAGTGCTACTCTGTGGCACCAACCATGTGTGCAGGTCTCTCTCCACTTTGCCCTGCACAAACCGGTTGCTGTGCTCCCCTCCAAGGCTCCGAACCTCCCCCTCTGTCCCAGCTGATCTCCCAGGCAGTGAGGGGACTTCCCAGGGTGCAGGAACCTTTCTTCTTTCACAGCTCCCTCCCAGGGGCATAGGTCCTGTCCCGATTCATTTCTCTCTCTTTCTGTTTCTTTTCTTTTTTTTTTTTTTTGGCCCTACCCAGTTATATGGAGATTTTCTTGCCCTTTTGGAAGTCTGAGTCCTTCTGCCAGCATCCAGTAGATGTTCTGTTAGAAGCATTCTGCATGTAGATGTATTTTTTTAACATCTTTATTAGAGTATAATTGCTTTACAATGGTGTGTCAGTTTCTGCTTTATAACAAAGTGAATCAGTTATACATATGTTCCCATATCTCTTCCCTCTTGCATCTCCCTCCCACCCTCCCTATCCCACCCCTCTAGGTGGTCACAAAGCACCGAGCTGATCTCCCTGTGCTATGTGGCTGCTTCCCACTAGCTATCTGTTTTATATTGGCAGTGTATATATGTCCATGCCACTCTCTCACTTTGTCACAGCTTACCCTTCCCCCTCCCCGTATCCTCAAGTTCATTCTCTAGTAGGTCTGCGTCTTTATTGCCGTCTTGCCCCTAGGTTCTTCTGACCATTTTCTTTTTTTTTTTTTTTTTTTAGATTCTATATATATGTGTTAGCATACGGTATTTGTTTTTCTCCTTCTGACTTACTTCACTCTGTAGGACAGTCTCTAGGTTGTAGATGTATTTTTGATGTATTTGTGGGAGAAGGTGAGCTCCACGTCCTACTCCTCTGCCATCTTGATCTGATCCTCCAGCAGAGTATCTTAAGTTGATTAGACTCACTTTTCAAAAGGAAACATTCTAAGTAGTGCATGTATAGTTTTGATTTTTTTTTACAGAAGCCTTTCCTGAAATATATAAAGAGAATCAGGCATAGGTATGGAAAATAAAAATGATTGATTTTTATGTAGGAATTCCAGTAAAATTCCATGGATATTTTTTAGCTGGGTGACATTGCCCTGGGAAGTTTCTGCAAAGTATGTAAAATGCGTCTCAGTGACCCATTTTAGTATAGTATCATCTGTACATCAGCTTTGATAGTGTGACTGTTAAATATTGACATAATTTACTCTTTAGTCTTCCTGTTCTTAGGAGTTAGATTTTTATTCAGATTTACTCATGAGTTAATTTTCTTATCTTCAAATGAACTCTTCAGCTCCACCAAGGGAAAATGACTCATCATGGCAGTGTTGCCTTGTTTATCAAAAAAGGATACAAAAGCTTTATAAAGAAGGGATTAGATAGGGCACTTGAAGTTGTTCTTCATCAGCACAAGTTTTAATTCCTTTAAGCTTCCCCACTCATTATAATAAGTGAGAGGGAAATTAAGCAGTCACTTTTTTCTCTGTTACTTGGAAATAATAGTGACAGTGAAAGCACAGTTATCCCCACTTTATATTAAAGCTTTAGAGGGAGTAATTTTTTCCTACAGTTATCTTTTTAGATTGACCATGCTTTTTATAGGGACTTAAACCCAGAGATTTCTAATTCCAAATCTCATTTTCTTAACCACTGAGTCTCTTTACTAGAATAGTTCCAGTGTTTTCTAACTTTTCACTTAATGGTCACCATTTAAAATTTAACAGTGTAACTAAATGATTTATATACATGGTTCAAAGTTCAGAAGGTATGAAAGAGTATACAATAAAACTCTTCTGCTCGCTGGCCCCAAGTAGCCATTAAATTAGAACCCTTTTTAGACACCTAAGAAGATTGTAATCCTGTTAAAAGATACCCTTTGTATAACAAAAATATTGTATCATTAATTTATTTATTCCAATAAACTTATTCTATGATGACTGAATTATATGCTTAAGCATAGTTGTGGTGAATATAATGATCTTGTCACTAAAGGATGAAATTTAAGAGAGAACTTCCATCCCTAAAGTAATGCCTGGTAGAAGAATGAGATAGAACTGCCCAGGATATATGCACCTTTGCTGCATATGGGATGTCTTTACACACATTATTCACATACCTTTTTGTTCCTTTTAAATGTGTCAACTCGTTACAGTGACTGGTGATTTAAATGTTTTTCTTCATGTAGTGGGGTGAGAGGTAGAGGGCAGCAGTGAGCGGTTGTCATTAGCTGTCTCTGGGGCCAGGCTGCCTGTGTTTAGATCCCATTACACCACTTGCTTGTCCAGGCAAGTTCCTTTAATAAAATAACCCCCACCTAAGGTAGCTGAGAATTAAATTGAGTTAATATGTGTAATGCACTTATAAGGTGGCCAGCACATAGGAAGCACAACACTAGCCTTTGCTGCTGTTACTATTATTTATAACTAGATAGCTTTAATGCTTTCTGATTGTACTGGAAAACCAAGTGGTTAGACCTTGGCTAATGTGTTAGTTTCCTATGGCAGATAGATGAGCAACTTTTACAGATGGTTAGAATGCAACCCTGGGACTAGATACCTGTGTAATGACTCAGGATTTTTGCCAGGTTTGTTGGCAAGTATGATTACAATCTTTTTTTTTTTTTTTTAAATTTATTTTGGCAGCATTGGGTCTTTGTTGCTGTGCGCGGGCTTTCTTTAGTTGCAGCAAGCGGGGCGGGGCTACTGTTCGTTGTGGTGCAGTGGCTTCTGTTGCAGAGCATGGCTTCTAGGAGCGCGGGCTTCAGTAGTTGTGGCTTGTGGGATCTAGAGCGCAGGTTCAGTAGTTGTGGTGCACAGGCTTAGTTGCTCCAAGGTATGTGGGATCTTCCCGGAATGGGGCTCGAACCCATGTCCCCTTCATTGGCAGGCGTATTCTTAACCACTGTGCCACCAGGGAAGTCCCTACAATCTTTTAAATAAGGCTGTAGCAGAGTTTGTTTGTTGTTTGTTTTAATATTTATTTATTTGGCTGCATCGGGTCTTAGTTGTGGCATACGAGATCTTTCGTTGCAGCATGCAGGCTCTCTAGTTGTGGTGCGCAAGCTCTAGAGCGGGCAGGCTTAGTTGCCCTGTGGCATGTGGGATCTTAGTTCCCCGACCAGGGATCAAACCCACGTCCCCTGCATTGGAAGGCGGATTCTTAACAATATTGACCACCAGGGAAGTCCCCCTGTAGCAGAGTTTTGAACTGTAGAAATAACATGTTTGCACTGCTTAGCAACTGTGGCAGGTAGAATAATGGTGCCTCGAAGATGTTCGTATCCTAATCCCCAAAACCTGTGAATATTTTAACCTTATACCAAAAGGCACTTTGCAGGTATGATTTAATTAAGGCTGTTGAGATGGAGAGATTATCCTGGATTATCCAGGTGGCCCAGTGAAATCACAAGGGTCCTTAAAAGTGAAAGAAGTAGGCAGGAGAGGCAAGAGTCAGAGGGAGATTTGAAGATGAAGGAAGACTGCCACAAACTAATGGATGTAGGCTACTGCAAGAAGTAGATAAAGTCAAGGAAGTAGATTTTCCCCTACAGCTTCCAGAAGGAATGCAGCCTGCTGACAGCTTCATTTTAGCCCATTAGACCCGTTCTGGACTTCTGAACTCTAGAACTGTGTGAGAATAAATTTGCATAGTTTCAAGCCACTGAGTTTGTGGAAATTTGTTACAGCAGCAATAGGAAACTAACCCATCAACCAAGGCAAATGTGTACTATGTAGATGATCTCCAAAGTGGTGCATAATGAGCTACTGTTGTGTATCAGAGCTGTTTTCCATAGTGTGGCTGTCATTTACTCTTAAGATTTTAGACAGAAACACTCTGCATACTATAGTACTTACTGCCTCCTAGCTTATCTCTGAAGGCCCAGTCAAAGCTGGGTCTTGAAATGGGCATCTAATGAACCCTGAGCCCTTGCACGCATGAGTGTGTGTGTGTGTAAATGTGCACATATATGTATATTCAAATATATGGAGTGTATACACATGTGTAATGAACATATATGAGGATAAGTGGATTTGTGGAGCATGTGTGTGTATTGGAGTGAGAGCTATCCTAGACTGTTACAGGATTTACAATCCTGTCAAATAATAAATGACTATTTAATGAATTTTAGTTGCTTATAAAGGAATCATAATGTAATTTACTTTAAACAGCTTTAGAATGACTTAGTTCTTAATTTTGGCATAGACAAGTTATTCCCAGGAGAAGGTCCCGAATGCTTTGTGCTAGAAACAGCATTGACTGACTGGATATTTGTAGCTTTGCACAGAGCAGTGGTCTCCAACGACAGCATGCATTGGGATCACCTAGAAGGCTTGTCAAACATGATTGATAGAGTTTCTGAGTCAGTGGGTCTGGAGCGGAGCTGGAGAATTTGTATTTCTGACGAGTTTCCAAGTGGTGCTGATGCTGCTGGTCTGGAGACCATGCTTCAACTTTTTATTACTTTGAATATTCAGGCAAATATGTGAGCGTCCCCTCACCACCACTTCTTATAGACAGATTTCCTCAGAGGAGCGTTGACACATAGGTGGGGCTGTAGCTATTCTTAGGCCATAGCTTGGTCACTCCTAGTAGCCTCCCCTTCAAGCTCATTGCTCACCTTCTGCCTCCGGAGCAGCTGTTGCTAAAGAATATTTGTCATTGTGTAATACCATTGTGCAACATAAAGAAAAATAATCCTGTGTAGTCTTAACTTCATCTCAGGTAGAAATTGGAACAAGTACTGATGCTTTAGAGTGTCGGTTTTCGTACTGTTTTGAATGATAGAAGTACAGAGTTTAAAAGCTGTATTTGTGTTTTTCTGGTTATGCCTGGGCAGCTGTCCGTCTCAGCTCTTAGGTAATGAGAAAACTTAAACCTCTAACTTAAAAAAAAATTATTATTAAATATTTATTTATTTGGCTGCATTGGGTCTTAGTTGCGGCATGCGGGATCTTTCGTTGTGGCGTGTGGGCTCTCTAGTTGTGGTGCGCAGACTCTGGAGCGCACGGGCTTAGTTGCCCCACAGCATGTGGGGGTCTTAGTTCCCCGACCAGGGATCGAACCCCGTTGCCAGCATTAGAAGGCAGATTCTTAACCACTGGACCACCAGGGAGGTCCCTAAACCTCTAACTTTGTGGAGTAAAAAAACCGTAGTCCCAATATGGAGCCACAGAAAGGGGAGTAAGCAGTTGCCTCTCCCTTTGGGCAGGGATCTGGCTGGAATAGGCTGCCCCTTGTTCAGTAGCCCCAGCTGAATCCATGATGCTTCCCCACCATGATAAGAGTGACATGACTTCTTGTTTTTTGGGTTTTTTTTAATAGGAATATCTTACTATTCTTTTTTTTTTTTTTTTTTTGCGATACGCGGGCCTCTCACTGTTGTGGCCTCTCCTGTTGCGGAGCACAGGCTCCGGACGCGCAGGCTCAGCGGCCATGGCTCATCAGCAGGCGGACTCTCAACCACTGCGCCACCAGGGAAGCCCACTATTCATTTTTATTTATTTAATTTATTATTATATTTTGGCTGTGTCGGGTCTTCGTTGCTGCGCACAGGCTTTTTCTAGTTGCGGCAAGAGGGGGCTGCTCTTTATTGAGGTGCGTGGGCTTCTCATTGCAATGGCTTTTCTTGTTGTGGACCACAGGCTGTAGGTGCACAGGCTTCAGTAGTTGCAGCACATGGGCTCAGTAGTTGTGGCACACAGGCCTTAGAGCATGCAGGCTTCATTAGGTGCGGCACGCAGGCTCTAGGGCACATGGGCTCAGTAGTTGTGGCGCATGGGCTTAGCTGCTCTGTGGTATGTGGGATCTTCCTGGACCAGGGATCAAACCCGTGTCCCTTGCATTGCCAGGCGAATTCTTAACCTCTGTGCCACCAGGAAAGCCCCATGAGTGAGACTTCTGATCTTAAACCGTTGATTTATTCCGGATCAGCTTATTGCTGCTATTAGATCAGAAATACCTGTTCATATGGAGGCCAAATTCTACTTGGAGCACCCTGTTAATTAACCAGTATTAGCTACCTTGCAAACAAGTTTTAGGTCTAGGAAATAAAGTAGCATGTCTGTTGGATTAAAAATACTGTTAAATGATTGATGCTTCAAAAAAGAAAATATATTTTTTGGTAAGTTCATTTTACACTGTGGTAGATTTCCTTGAGGTTAGCTTTGGTTCTTGTTATAGATTAAAGTTCTGTATTAGGACCGTAGAAATAAATGCTTTGAACTTAACCAAGGTGGATCTGTCACACCTTGGGCTCCATTTTGCTCTAGAGTCCATCTTACACTCTATATTCGAAGGTAGTTGGGGACGTGAACTCATAGCACTTACATTTTTCAATTCTGTCAGTGCTTTTGCTTTTCTAAGCCAAGAAAGGAGTAAACAAATCCAAATGTGACAGGTAAATTCAGAAGATAAAGCTAAAAATAGGACTAGTAACTTTTAGAGTATTGCAGTTTGTGTTAACTTTATACTTCGTTGGTAGTGGGACCTTTTTAATATTTCATTTGGAACCTAGACTAACATTTCAGGAAGTTGTTTTATTAGGAGAATTATGGAGGGGGATCAAATAGAAGGAGAAATTGAACCAATAAAAGTCTGGTAGTATATCAATGGATATTGCCATTGAGTAAAACTTGGTGGGGAGGGATTTCTAAATAGTGGGAGACATGGGATAAAACTGAAGAAGGAAGAAAGCTAGGACATATATCGTTTCCAACAGGGAAATCATTTGAAGCATAATAAGTGTTACAGAGCCTTTTTTAAAAACCTGCTTTTGACTTCAGAAGAATAAAAATCTATAGTGCTTTAATACAGGAGCAGCCAAGCCTGAGATCTGTTCGTGGAAACAGATTGAACTTTATATTGAGCACAGAAATATCCTAAGGTTGAGGAGGAAAAATAATACAAAAGAAGATAATACAGAAGAAGATAAAATAATACAAAAGAAGATAAGGCACATTGAGATTTCTTCCTTTGATCTTTTTCAATCCTTAGAATTTTGAGTTTTTGAGGACCACAAGGGAATCCTGGCGAGAGAAGTTTTCCCTCCCTCCTTGTGCATTTGGTCCACCTCCCATCTCACAGACTGCTTTTCTTTGGGTTCTCAGATTTATAAATCAACTTGATAAAATGTATGCAATCGCACTCCTTGATTTTCTCTCTGAGATCTGCTTCTTGTGATCTTCCCCATGTCAGGAAGTTCCTTAGCCAAAAATCTGGAGTAACCCTCAGCTGCTCTTTCTCTCACACTTTAATTAATATACCAGAAAATACATAGGCTCTACCTTCAGAATCTCTCCAGAGTGACAACTGCTTCTTAAACCATCTCCACCTCTACTGTCCATAGAGGAGAGTGACTGTTTCCCTTTAGCCACGACATCTCAAACTGAGAGATTCATGCTAATCTGATAGGTGAAAAGCCATTTCAGTATGGCTTTAACTTGCATGTCTCTGATGGAGTTCAAATGTCTGAATGTCTTTTTTTTTTTCTTGGCTGTGTGTCGCTTCTTGCGGGATCTTATTAGCTCCCTGACCACGGATATAACCCAGCATCCTGGCAGTGGAAGCACGGCATCCTAACTGCTGGATCACCAGGGAATTCCCAGACGTCGAATGTCTTTTTCTTTCTTTTTTTTTTTTTTTAATAAATTTATTTATTTATTTATTTTTCGCTGCATTGGGTCTTCGTTGCTGCACGCAGGCCTTCTCTAGTTGTGGCGAGTCGCAGTTGTTACGGAGCTTGGGTTCTAGGTGTGCAGGCTCAGTAGTTGTGGCGCGTGGGGTTCGTTGCTCCACGGCATGTGGGATCTTCCCAAACCAGGGCTCGAACCCATGTCCCTGCCTTGGCAGGTGGATTCTTTAACCACTGTGCCACCAGGGAAGCCCTCGAATGTCTTTTAATATGTTTAAGAACTGTTGGCTTTCCTTCTTTTGTGTGAAGTACATGTTCATGTCATTTGCTCTTTTTCTGTTAGGGTTGTTGGGCATTTGTTAGCAATTTTGTAAGAGTTCTTTTCCTTTGGTACTAGGGAGATTAGCCCTCTGTGACTAATGTGAGGTGCAAATATTCCCCCTCTTGATAATCAGAATCCCTGAGTCAAAAGATGCAGTATTTAACTTGTTAACAGGTGCAGGCAGACTATCTTTCAAAAACAGTTTATCAGTTTACATTTCCCCACATTTTATGTGCTTATTTCTTCCCCATCTTTACCCACTTGATTTTTTAAATTAATTAAACAGTTTTTTGTTGATCTGATAATCAGCACAAACATTTTGTTAATTTTTGTGTCCTAAATTCTTGAGGTTGAGTGTAATTTCAGATATGTAATGCTGTATTTATCAATGATATCTATTCATTTGCTTTTTTAAAATCTTTTATTTTTTAACTTTTTAAATTGAAGTATAGTTGATTTACAGTGTGTTAAATACTGCTGTACAGTAAAGTGATACAGTTATACACACAGACGCATATATATATATACACATTCTTTTTCATATTCTTTTCCGTCATGGTTTATCACAGGATATTGAACGTAGTTCCCTGTGCTATACAGTAGGACCTTGTTGTTTATCCATTCTGTATATACTAGTTTATATCTGCTAATCCCAAACTCCCAACCCCTCCCTCTCCCTCCCTCTCCCACTCCCGTCCCCGTTGGCAACCACTAGTCTGTTTTCTATGTCCGTGATTCTGTTTCTGTTTCGTAGATAGGTTCATTTGTGTCATTTTTTAAAGTCTTTATTGGGGCTTCCCTGGTGGTCCAGTGGCTAAGACTCCATGCTCCCAATGCAAGGGGCCTGGGTTTGATCACTGGTCAGGGAACTAGATCCCACATGCTACAGCTAGGAGTTTGCATGCCCCAACTAAAAGAGCCCACATGCCACTACAAAGACCCGGCAGAGGTCTTATTTTAAAAAAAAAAAGTCTTTATTAAGTTTATTACAATATTGCTTCTGTTTTATGTTTTGGTTTTTTGCCCGCGAGGCATGTGGGATCCTAGCTCCCTGACGAGGGATTGAACCCACAGCCCCTGCATTGGAAGGCAAAGTCTTAACCACTGGACCACCAGGGAAGTCCCCTGTGTCATATTTTAGATTCCACATGTAAGTGATATCAGATGGTATTTGTTTTTCTCTTTCTGACTTACTTCACTTAGTATGATAATCTCTAGTTGCATCCGTGTTGCTGCAAGTGGCATTACTTTGTTCTTTTTTATGGCTGAGTAGTATTGTATTTTATCTATTTACCGCATCTTCTTTATCAGTTTGTCTGTTAGTGGACATTTAGGTTGTTTCCACGTCTTGGCTATTATGAATAGTGCTGTTGTGAATATAGGGGTGCCTTTATCTTTTTGAATTATGGTTTTGCCTGGATATCTGCCCTGGAGTGGGATTGCTGGATCATATGGTAATTCTATTTTAATTTTCTGATGAATGTCCATACTGTTTACCATAGTGGCTGTACCAGCTTACATTCCCACCAGCAGTGTAGGAGGGTTCCCTTTTCTCCACACCCTCTGCAGCATTTGTTATTTGTAGACTTTCTAATGATGGCCATTCTGACCTTTGTGAGGTGGTACCTTATTGTAGTTTTGATTTGCATGTCTCTAATAATTAGCTATGTTGAGCATCTTTTCATGTTCCTACTGGCCAGATATCTGTATTTCTTCTTTGGAGGAATATCTCTGTAGGTCTGCTGATTTTTCGATTGGGTTGTTTGTAAATTTGGTGTTCAGTTTTATGAGCTATTTGTATATTTTGGAAATTAAGACCCTGTCTGTTGGCAGATATTTTCTCCCATTCTGTAGGTGGTCTTTTCGTTTTGTTTATGGTTTCCTTTGCTGTGCAAAACGTTGTAAGTTTGATTCGGTCTCATTTATTTTTATTTTTATCTCTGTTGCCTTGGAAGACTGACCTAAGAAATATTGGTATGATTTATGTCAGAGAATATTTTGCCTATGTTCTCTTCTAGGAGTTTTATAGTGTCATGTCTTTTAAGTCTTTAAGCCATTTGAGTTTATTTTTGCGTATGGTGAGAGGGTGTGTTCTAACTTCATTGATTTACATACGTCTGTCCAATTTCCCAACACCACTTGCTGAAGAGCCTGTCTTTTTTCCATTTTATATTCTTGCCTCCTTTGTCGAAGGTTAATTGACCGTAGGTGTGTGGGTTTATTTCTGGGCTCACTGTTGTGTTCTGTTGGTCTGTATGTCTGCTTTTGTGGCAATACAACACTGTTTGATTACTGTAGCTGTGTAGTAGTGTCTGAAGTCTGGGATGGTTATGCCTCCTGTGTGCTCTTTTTCATCAGGATTGCTTTGGCAATTCTGGATGTTTTATGGTTCCATATCAATTTAGGATTACTTGTTCTAGTTCTGTGAAAAATGTCATGGGTAATTTGATGGGGACTGCATTAAATCTGTAGATTGCTTTGGGTAATATGGCCATTTAAACAATATTCTTCAAATCCAAGAGCATGAGATATCTTTCCACTTCTTTGAATCATCTTCAGTTTCCTGTATTAATGTTTTATAGTTCTCAGCGTATAAGTCTTTCACCTCTTTGGTCAGGTTTATTCATAGGTATTTTATTTTGGGGGTCGCAATTTTAAAAGGTATTGTTTTTTTTACGTTCTCTTTCTGACATTTCATTGTTGGTGTAAAGACATGCAACTGATTTCTGAATGATAATCTTGTATCCTGATACTTTGCTGAATTCGTTTATTAGATCTAGTAGTTTTTGTGTGGAGTCCTTAGGGTTTTCTATATATAGTATCATGTCATCTGCATATAGTGACAGTTTTACCTCTTCCCTTCCAATTTGGATACCTTTTGTTTCGCTTTCTTGTCTGATTGCTGTGGCTAGGACTTCCAATACTATGTTGAATAGGAGTGGTGAGAATGAGCATCCTTGTCTTGTTCCATATTTTAGCGGGAAGGCTTTCAGCTTTTCACCATTGAGTATTATATTGGCTGTGGGTTTGTCCTAAATGGCTTTTATTATGTTGGGATATGTTTCCTCTATATCCATTTCGGTAAGAGTTTTTTTTATCATGAATGGATGTTGAATTTTTTCAAATGCTTTTTCTGTGTCTTTTGAGATGATCATGTGGCTTTTGTCTTTTGTTGATGTGGTGTATCACGTTGATTGATTTGCATATGTTGAACCATCCTTGTAACTCTGGAATGAATCCAACTTGATCATGGTATATAATCCTTTTTATGTGTTGTTGGATTCGGTTTGCTAATATTTTGTTGAGAATTTTTGCATCTATATTCATCAAAGATACTGGCCTGTAATTTTCTTTTTTCGTGGTGTCTTTGGTTTTGGTATCAGGATGATGGTGGCTTCATAGAATGCACTTGGGAGTGTTCCCCCCTTTCAGTTTTTTTAGAAGAGTTTGAGAAGGATAGGTATGAGTTCTTCTTTATATGTTTGGTAGAAGCCATCTGGTCCTGGACTTTTGTTAATAGGGAGTTTTTTTTTTATTACAGATTCTATTTCACTTCTAGTGATCTATCTGTTCAAATTATCTATTTTTTCTTGATTCAGTTTTTGTGGGCTGTATGTTTCTAGAAACTTTTCCATTTCTTCTAGGTTGTCGAATTTTTGGCATGTAATTATTCATAGTATTCCCTTATGATTTTTTGTATTTCTGCAGTATCAGTTGTTAAGCCTCCTTTTTCATTTGTTACTTTGTTTATTTGGGTTCTCTCTCTTTTCTTCTTGTTGAGCTTGGCCAGCAGTTTGTCAGTCTTGTTTATCCTTTCAAAGAACCGGCTCTTGGTTTTATTGAATTTTTTTTCTATTGTTTTTTAATTTTTTCTTAATTTATTTCCTCTCTGATAGTTATTATTTCCTTCATTCTGCTGACTTTAGGTTTTGTTTGTTCTTCTTTTTCTAATTCTTTTAAGTGATAGGTTGTTTGAGATTTTTCTTGTTTCTTGAGGAAGGCCTGTATTCCTGTGAACTTCCCTCTAAGAACTGCTTTTGCTGCATCCCATAGATTTTGTATGGTTGTGTTTTCATTGTCATTTGTCTCAAGGTATTTTCTAATTTCCTCTTTGATTTCATCATTGACCTATTTTTTTAGTACCATGTTGTTTTGTCTCCATGTAATCGTGTTTTATTTTTCTCATTTCTTTTTCTGTTGTTTATTTCTAGTTTCCTGCCATTGTTGTCAGAAAAGATGCTTAAGATAATTCCTGTACTCTTATTAAATTTGTTGAGGCTTGTTTTGTGCCCTAGTATGTGGTCAGTTCTAGAGAATGTTCCATGTGCACTTGAAAAGAATGTGTATTCTGGATTTTTCGGATGTAACGTCCTGAAAATATCAATTAAGTCTAACTTGTGTCATTTAGGATCTCTGTTGCCGTATTGATTTTCTGTCTAGAAGATATGTTCATTGATGTCAGTGTGATGTTAAATTGTATTGTCAGTTTCTCCCTTTATGTCTGGTTAGTCTTTGTTTTATGTATTTGGGTGTTCCTTTATTAAGTGCATATATGTAAAATCCTCTTCTTGTATTGATTCTTTTATCATTATATAGTGTCCTTCTTTATCTTTCTTTATGGCCTTTATTTTAAAGTCTACTTTTTCTGCTATGAGTATTGTGACCCCCACTCTCTTATCATTTCCGTTTGCATGAAGTATCTTTTTCCATCCCCTTACTTTAAATCTGTGTGTATCCTTTGCCCTAAAGTGGGTCTCTTGTAGGCAGCACATTGTAGCCTCTTATTTTTTAATCCAGTCTGCCACTGTTTGTCTTTTGATTGAAACATTTAGTCCATTGACATTTAAGGTAATTATTGATAGCTATGTATTGGGTTGGCCCAAAAGTTCATTTGCTTTTTTTCTGTAAGCTGGCTTTAGTATTGCTTAGTTATTTTTAACTTCATTTGAAACAATTTTGTTAGACTCTGTTGTGACAGCTATCATATCAGTGTGCATTAAAAAAAAAAAAAAATTGGTGAATTTTTGTGTAGCTATTTTAATATTGAAGATGGAAGAAAAAAGCAACGTTTTCAGCATATTATGGTTAATCGTTTCAGGAAAGGTTAAAAATGCAGCTGAAACGCAAAAAATATTTGTGAAGTGTATGGAGAAGGTGCTGTGACCGATTGAACATGTCAAAAGTGGTTTGCGAGGTTTCGTGCTGGGGATTTCTTGCTGGACGTTGCTCCATGGTCAGGTAGAGAGATTGAGGTTGATAGTGATCGAATTGAGGTGTTCATTGAGAACAATCAGTGTTATACCATGCAGCAGATAGTCGACATAAGCAAAATATCCAAATCGAGCACTGAAAATCATCTGCACCAGTTTGGTTATGTTCATCGCTTTGACGTTTGGGTTCCACGTAAGTTAAGCAAAAAAAAAACTTCTTGATTGATTTCCGTATGCAATTCTCTACTTAAACGTAACACAACCGTTCTGTTTTTAAAACAAAATGTGACAGGCGATGAAAAATGGATGCTGTACAATAATGTGGAATGGAAGAGATCGTGGGGTAAGCGAAATGAACCACCACCACCAACCCCACCAAAGGCGGGTCTTCATCCAAATAGGTGATATTATGTATATGGTGGGATTGAAAGGAGTCCTCTATTATGAGCTCCTTCCAGAAAACCAAACGATTAATTCTAACAAGTACTGCTCCCAGTTAGACCAACTGAAAGCAGCACTTGACAAAAAGAGTCCAGAATCAGTCAACAGAAAACACATAATCTTCCATCAGGATAACACAAGACCGCATGTTTCTTTGATGACCAGACAAGAACTGTTACAGCTTGGCTGGGAAGTTCTGATTCATCTGCCGTATATACAAGACACTGCACTTCGGATTTCCATTTATTTACGTCTTCACAAAATTCTCTTAATGGAAAAAACTTCCATTCTCTGGAAGACTGTAAAAGGCACCTGGAACAGTTCTTTGCTCAAAAAGATAAAAAGTTTTGGGAAGATGGAATTATGAAGTTTCCTGAAAAATGGCAGAAGGTAGTGGAAGAAAATGGTGAATACGTTGTTCAATAAAGTTCTGGGTAAAAATGAAAAACGTATCTTATTTTTACTTAAAAACCAAAGGAACTTTTTGGCCAACCCAATGTTTATTGCCATTTTAAACCTTATTTTCCCATTGATTTTTATTTCTTCTCTGTCCCTTTTTCTTTGTTCTTGTGTGTGTGTGTGCATGTGTGTGTGTGTGTGTTCTGATTATTTTCTTTTGTATTGATATTATACTTATGTTCTTTTCTTTTTGGTTTTTGTGAATCTGTTCTATGTTTTTGATTTGTGATAACCCTGTTTTTCAAGTATGCTAACCCCTTCCTATATCTACTTGCCTTAGACTGATAGTCATATAGGCTCAAGCACATTTTAGGGAGAACAAATTCTACATTTTCTTCCCTGCCCCCCATTTTACAATTTTTTAAATTAATTAATTAATTATTTTTGGCTGCGTTGGATCTTTGCTGCTGCAGGCAGTCCCTCTGCAGTTGCGGCAAGCAGGGGTCACTCCCTGCCGCGGTGCACGGGCTTCCCATTGCAGTGGCCTCTCCCATTGTGGAGCATGGGCTCCAGGTGCACAGGCCTCAGCAGTTGTGGCACGTGGGTTTAGCAGCTGTGGCTCACAGGCTCCAGAGTGTAGGCTCAGCAGCTGTGGCTCACGGGCCCAGCTGCTCCGCAGCATGTGGGATTCTCCCGGACCAGGGCTCGAACCTCTGCCCCCTGCATTGGCAGGCAGATTCTTAACCACTGCACCACAAGGGAAGCCCCCATTTTACAATTTTGATGCCCTCTTTTACATCTTCATGTTTATCCTTTTGCTGTTCATTGTGGTTATCATCACTTTCACAGAAATTTTTTAATCTTTTTAAATCTGTACTAGCTCATTTAAATGATTTATTTTCCAGTTGTGATTTTCTCTTTCCTATAGATTCTTCATTTCTGTTTAGGGAAGACCTTTCAATATTTCCTTTAGGATCGGTTTAGTATTGCTGTATTCTTTTAGTTTTTGCTTGTCCGAGAAATTCTTTATAATCTTGCTGGATAGAGTATCCTAGGTTACACATTTTTCCCTCTCAGAACTGAATATATTGGGTTGGCCAGAAAGTTCGTTTGGGTTTTGCCATAAGACGGTATGGGGAAACCTGAACGAACTTTTTGGCCAACCCAATATCTTGCCACTCCCTTCTGGCCTGCAACGTTTCTGTATAGAAACCAGCTGATAGTCTTATGGGGGTTCCCTTGTAATGAACTCTTGCTGCCTTTAAAATCCTCTCTTTTTAAGTTTTGCTATTTTTGTTATAATATGTCTTGGTGTAGGTCTGTTTTGGATTTATCTTGTTTGGGACCCTCTGTGCTTCCTGTACCTGGATATCTGTTTCCTTCTTTAGGTTTGGAAACTTTTCAGCCATAATTTCTTCAGATATTTTTTCAGTCCTCTTTTCTCTTTCTTCCTCTTCTGGAATTCCTAGTATGCATAGGTTGGCATGCTTTATATTATCCCATAGGTCTCTTATGTTGCTTTCATTTTTTTTTTTCATTTGGCTTTCTGTCTGCTGTCTTGATTCGGTGGTTTCCATTATTTTATCTTCCAGTTGACTTGTTCTTCTGCATTATTTTTTCTGCTATTCATTGTCTTTATCTCAGCTTTCACGTCTGCAAATGAGTTTTCTAATTTTTCTTGGTTCATCTTTATAGTTTCTAGCTGTTTTTTTTTTTTTTTTACAGTAATCTGCATTTCTGTCAATAGCCTTTCTTAATTCCTTCAGTATTTCCATTGCCTCTTTTTTGAAATCGGTGTCTATTAGACTGAAGAGGTCTGCTTCATTGTTTGTTCTTTCAGGGTAATTCTGTTGGTCTTTTAACTGGGAGTGGTTCCTCTGCTGATTCATTTTACTTGTGTTTATCTTACTCTGTGAGTTTAGGAGAAACAGTTACCTACTTTGGTCTTAGAGGGCTGTTTATGTGGGGGTGTCCCTGTGTAGCTTGTACGTGTTTAATATATTTGGTACGAGGCTGTTTTTAGTATGGATGCCTGTTGCCTCTTTACTCAGTGTGTGCTGGTCATTACCCCCGAGAGGGGCGGGGTGTGCAGATGCCACGGCTGGTGTCTGGTCTGGCAGCGGCTCAGGCACACCCTCGGAGCACGCAGTGGGGGCAGCAGCAGCTCGTGACCACCCCTGGGGTCTGGGAGGGTGGCAGTAGGGGCTCGTGACCACTCCTGGATATTCATTTCTGTTTTTAAAGAAGTTATTGTTTATTCTTTTTCCAGGTTCAGATCCATTGTTAAGTATGCTGCAGATTTAACTTTTTAAAAAATCTCTGTTACCATAAGGGTGTTTTTAGTTTAATCTCTCTCAGTGTGTTGAATGAATCTGACTGTTCCTTAGTGGTGTGTACAGCCGTTGTTTTCCTTCACCAGCCTTGGAGTGATTTAGTTTTATTTTGGTAACTGTTATGTTTTGACCCTATGATCTTGTACTTTTGTATATTTTTGTAAGCCCAGTGGAGTGTGGGCAAGGTATTGGTAGTTTTATTATAAAGAGCCTCAACTTCATATGTTACTAGAAGCACTCTTTAATTACTACTAATTTTCTGCATATCAAATTATGCTGTCATTTTTATTATTTAATGACAGGTAATCCAAACATCTTTTTTGTGGATTTGGAGCATATTACTAACTTTTGGCAGCAGCAGCTTATTTTCTTAATTAAATAGATTGGTGTGTGAGTTTCTATTCGTGTTTTTTTTATGGACCCTAATTGAGCAGTGACAAGATGTGAGTTGGGTTCATTGGACACAAGGGAGAAAGCTCCAGGATTAAAATTTGACCTTAGTTTACACAAAAACCTGTCCACAAATGTTCCTAGTATCATTATTCATAATAGCCAAAAAGTGGAAACCCAGATGTCTGTCAGCTGTTGAATGAATAAACGAAGTGTGGTGTGTGCATTCAGTTGAATAATTTGGCCATGAATAGGAAAGACTGACACATGCTACAACCTGGATGAACCTTGGCAACATTATAAGTGAAAAAGCCAGTCACAAAAGGCCACCTGTTGAGTGATTCCATTTATATCTACTGTCTAAAGCAACCAAATCCCAAGAGAAAGAAAGTAGATTGATGATTGGTTGTGAGGGGCTGGAGGTGGGTGGATGAGAAGGGACTGCTCACGGGTATGAGTTTTCTTTTTGATGATGAAGGTGCTCTAAAATTAATAGCAGTTTGTGCTGCACAGCTCTGCATTTACTAAAAACCAGTTAATTGTACACTTTAAAAGGGTGAATTTTATGGCATGTAAGTTATACCTCAATAAAGCTGTTATGAAAAATTGGTCTCAGATAATGAGTGTGAGAGGATAACAGAGGAAAGTAAACTGACTGAGGAACTCTTCAGTCTTCTTTGAGAGTGGAAGGAGGAAAATATGATTTGCAGGGAAGAGAAAGATTAACCTGAGTTTGCTTCTTTAGAATTTAATATCGGGCAGTCGTACGTTTGAGTTGAATTTTTGTTACACAGAGTGATGTTCTTTATATGGATTGTTTTTGATACACAATTTTTAAAAATAGGTCAGTCTTACGAAATTCGCATGCTGGATAATCGGAAAATGGGAGATGTGCCTGAGATCACTGGAAAACTGGTAAAGGTAAGGACCGTCTGTTTAAATTCCTAAAAGGTACTGCAGTGACTCAAAAAAGTAGCAGTTTTACTGCAAGAGTTTTGTTTTTTGTTGCAGGAGTTATTAAAAAATTATTTAATTTCACTTTAAGAAAGTAATGGCTATATTAAAACTCTATTGAGCTATATTTTGTTTACTCCTCTGTAAAATAGGAATTATAGTAATTACTGAGTGAAGTAAATGTGAAGGCCCTCTGGAAACAAGGCGCCAGAGAAAAGTTAGTTGCAGCTAAAGGAGGGAGAAAAACCCACTACCACAACAAAAACTTTGTTTCTCTTTAAACGTAGAAGATAGTGTGGAAACTTTGTTTCTCTTTAAAAGTAAAAGATAGTGTGGGGGGAAAATATAAGTGTTACTTTGAAACTTTTATTTCACCTCTGAAAATTTCTCTAAGTAAAATTTGATCTCTTCACGCTACTGGTGTGTCTGAATGAAGAGTCAGTTATTCCAGGCCTAGGAGGCGCAGCCAACCCATTCCTTTTAGGATGGATGTGCCTTCAGACCCATCCCCGGCCCCTGCAGTGTCATGCAAGGTGGGTCCTTCTAGCCTCTACCTGTCACGCACCACACAGTATCATAAACTCCAGAGCATTACAGGGTAAGGGTTACTGAAGAAGCTTAATTGGGAAAAGGGAAAACTTCATTGTGGCTGTTAGCAAGGGAGAAGCAGGATGAGTTCTCTCGGTCCTTCCATCTTCCTACAGAGAGGCCTGTTGGGGCCCGAGTGCTGCTGGGCCCTCATTGTGGAGAGGCATTCCATTGGAAAGGCCCAACCCTTTTCAGACTGGCGAGCATGGGGAAGGCAGCCTGTGGGGGGGAGTGGACAGCAGTACTAATGCTAACAAATTAGGCTTGTCCAGAAAGCAGCTGCTCAGCACTGGAGGCCTGAGAGTCTTTGGAGTACTCTTCCCACTCCTGGGGGCAGGAAGCTCCCAATCCTGTGAGAGGTTCTAGTCCCCAGTGGATCATTGTCTTGCCAACCTGGAGTAAGCTCCCAGGTTTCTTCTGACTCCCGAGGCTCCCAACATTCTCAGAACAGGAGAGAGGTTATTTACCGATTCTCACGTGTGCCATCTGAACATGGAGTCTGTCATGTCTGTGTTCCATCAATGGGTTTGATCGTTTCCCTAAAGGGTGGGTCAGATGGCCTTATTTTTTTTATTCCCTCCTACTGGCTTTCTTACCTGTATTGAACACTAATTAGATTCACCCTTTTAAAAAGGCATCAGCACTGTTCCCAGTCAGCAAGTCCCATTGAATTGGTTATGCTCTGCTGGACTCTAGTGACAAATAGCTATGGTTTGGTCAAGGAGCAACAGCTCTCATTTTTCAGAGTCTAGAAGGCTTAGCAGTGTTGAAGATTCTCTCAGCATGTCTTGCTCCCAGCTCGTCATTCATTGTCAGACAAGTATTGGGCACCCCAATTGGCAATCTTTGCCAAATTGTACCACACCTGGTTAAAATTCAGCCTAGTAATATATTGTTTAAGGGAAGATGTGGGTGAACTCTTTTGTCATTGTGAAAGTCACAGGGTTACTTTTTAAGAAGTCTTAGTTTCATCTTCCACTTGATAAGCCACATGTCTGATTTTTGGTGGATGTGCCAGAATACATCCAGTTACATTCTGAGAGCTTGCCTGGGATTCAGAGTTACAGTCTGCTACTGCCAGAGACTACAGGATAACTTTCTTAAAGACCACATGCTTCTTCATCTAGAGGATCCCTAAAATACTCTGCAGCCATCTAGAGTTTAATTTCCTGGCCCCATGATCTTTGACTCTGCTATTGAGGTGGGGGGGCGGTCTTCGGGATCAAATGCTGCTGATCAGAGGTGCTTTGGAACTTCTTGACCTGCTTAAAATATTCAGTGAAGTGCTTTCTCTGATTGTTCTCTTTCTGTCTTATTGTTAGGGCCCCTTTATCTGTGGCTGATTCTCTTGGTGTATTGTCTCCTTTTAGTCAGAACTTCCAGATAACAGCTTTTCCCCTTCCAGTTTTATTTAAGAGGTTTTCTTTTATATCTTGCCATTTCTTAACTATGGTCCTCCATATTCCTTATTTTACTGTCTTATGTCTTAGTCTGACCTAGAATGGGGTTTAGTAAAGCACTTAAAACTAATACCTGTATTCTCATACTATTTTCATCTGAATTCATGGATTTGATCTGGTTCTTACTAAATATGGAAGAATCAAAATCATGACATTTTCTGTGCTGCACTTCTGAGAGATCAACCTGCTGGTGACTGTGAACCAGGAGCCACCACTGGCTCAAGCACCATCACTCTGTGAGGGCTTTGCTGCCAGCAGGCGCTTGTGTGAAGTGGGTGCTGGTGGGGAATTGGGTGTGGATCAGAGTGGCAACTGTGCCTTCATAGACGTCCACAGAGGTCCTAATGACTGACTTGGCCTCTTTTTAAACTATTTCAAATTACAGTATTTCTACTTTTAAATGGTTCCCTTCAAAATATTTATCAGCTATGTTTTGGACAGCATTTTGGGGGTGCGGAAGGCAGGGGCACTAAAGATAGTATTGATATGTATCGCTAACAAGTTATTTCCTGCCCAAACCAGCAGAGCGTCTACTGGAAATACGATTATCTTACTGCATCATAGTCTGAGAAACAGTTATTTATAAACATGTCAGAAACACTAATTAGTGCAAATCTGGTATCTGAATCCATTTTGATGACCTGTTATCCTGTTCTTGGAATGGAACAGCAGCTGGCAGCCCAAACCTGTGGGAGGTGAGGGTGGGATGGGTGGAGAGCAGAGAATGGCCTAGAGTAGAGTTAAAGCCTTCCCTAGGAATGAACCTGAGTGTTTGGATGAAGTTTACCTGTGTTTTATCTGTTTTGTTTTTCCCTTGCTTACCTCAGATAATCTCACTTGCAGGTTAAATAGTTGAGGATGAATTTTGCATATAGGTTCTCTTTTTGGGGTGGTGGGCAGATTTACCCCCCTGCCCTTGACTTTTTTTTTCTGGGGGGCGGGGCTGTGCCTCACAGCACTTGGGGATCTTAGTTCCCCGACCAGGGATCGAACCCCAGGGTCCCCTGCAGTGGAAGCGCAAAACTCTAATCACTTGGGCACCAGGGGATTCCCTGATGTTTTCTTTATAGAAATATAATTCTTACTAATTTTTTATGGACATGGACCTTAATTCTGAATTACAGTATCAAATTTTTTAATAAAAATTTAACCTAAGAGGGCTTCCCTGGTGGCGCAGTGGTTGAGAGTCCGCCTGCCGATTCAGGGTACACGGGTTCATGCCCTGGTCCGGGAAGATCCCACATGCTGCAGAGCGGCTAGGCCTGTGAGCCATGGCTGCTGAGCCTGCGCGTCCGGAGCCTGTGCTCCGCAATGGGAGAGGCCACAACAGTGAGAGGCCCGTGTACCGCAAAAAAAAAAAAAATTTAACCTAAGAATCCATTTTATTTGCTCTTGTTATTTTTGAGTTATAATTCTTTGTACCGGGACTTCCCTGCTGGTTCGGTGGTTGAGATTTCACCTTCGAATGCAGGGGTTGTGGGTTCAATCCCTGGTCGGGGAGCTAAGATCCCACATCACTCATGGCCAAAAAACCAAAACATAAAACAGAAGCAATATTGTAACAAATTCAATTAAGATTTTAACAACGGTCCACATCAAAAAAAAAAAAGTTAAAAAAAATGATAGTAATAATTCTTTGCACCAAATAATTGTACCCATACCCAGGTATCCAAGAACAAAACTGTTTTGTAAAACACTTACAAAATGTTTAAAGCAGAATTTGGTTTTGTTTTTGTTTTTGTTTTTTTGTGGTACGCGGGCCTCTCACTGTTGTGGCCTCTCCCGTTGCGGAGCACAGGCTCCAGACGCGCAGGCTCAGTGGCCATGGCTCATGGGCCCAGCCACTCCGCGGCATGTGGGATCTTCCCGGACCGGGGCATGAACCCGTTTCCCCTGCATCGGCAGGCAGACTCTCAACCACTGCGCCACCAGGGAAGCCCCAGAATTTGTTTTTGTATGCTTTTCTATTATAGGCTAATGCATAAGAAGTGAAAACACTTGTGCTTTTTAGCTGGAACAATTTTAAAGTGCTCATTTCCCCTACTTATTCCATAGAGCATCATAAGAGTTGTATTCCATGACAGACGGCTCCAATATACAGAGCATCAGCAACTTGAAGGTTGGAAGTGGAATCGCCCAGGAGACAGACTCCTCGATTTAGGTACAAGTCAGAAGACCACGGAGAGATGAGGCAGTTGTTTAGCTATACCTGTTAATACGCTAGCACCACATCATGGGTGATTGCGTAGAGAGTTTTAGTCACCTGTGTGACTTGAGTTGTTTTATGTATGTATGTATGTATGTATTTTAACATCTTTATTGGAGTATAATTGCTTTACAGTGTTGTGTTAGTTTCTGTTGTATAACAGAGTGAATCAGCTGTATGCATACGTATATCCCCATATGCATTCCCTCTTGCATCTCCCTCCCACCCTCCTTATTCCACCCCTCTAGGTGGTCACAAAGCACCAAGCTGATCTCCCTGTGCCATGCAGCTGCTGCCCACTAGCTATCTATTTTACATTTGGTAGTGTATACATGTCCATGCCACTCTCTCACTTTGTCCCAGCTTACCCTTCCCCCTCCCTGTGTCCTCAAGTCCTTTCTCTACGTCTGTGTCTTTATTCCTGTCCTGCCCCTAGGCTCATCAGAACCATTTTTTTTTTAGATTCCATATATATGTGTTAGCCTACAGTATTTGTTTTTCTCTTTCTGACTTAACTTCACTCTGTATGACAGACTCTAGGTCCATCCCTCTCACTACAAATGACTCAATTTCGTTTCTTTTTATGGCTGAGTAATATTCCATTGTATGTATGTGCCACATCTTCTTAATCCATTCATCTGTTGATGGACACTTAGGTTGCTTCCATGTCCTGGCTATTGTAAATAGAGCTGCAGTGAACATTGTGGCACATGTCTCTTTTTGAATTATGGTTTTCTCAGGATATATGCCCAGTAGTGGGATTGCTGGCTAGTATGGTAGTTCTGTTTTTAGTTTTTTAAGGAACCTCCATACTATTTGAGTTGTTTTATAGTTAAAAATGAAGTTGTTTTTGGTGCTTAACGAAACTGAGCCAGGAATTTTATGAGTTTTAAACCATTTATTTCATTTTTGATTGGCACCATCCATCATATTCTTAATAAAATGAAATAGAAATGGTGGGAGAAAGTATGATACACATTAGGTGGGTTTTTATGTTGAAATGATTGACCATGGAGAACATTGAAGGGAAAAGTTCAGCAGGGAGGTATAATAATTTCATTAGAACAGAATCATAGTAGATTGTAACCTTTTAATCATTCATAGTTTTGTTTCTGTGTCACTTCTTTTTAAAATACAGATATTCCAATGTCTGTGGGAATCATTGACACAAAGACAAATCCAAGCCAGTTAAATGCAGTTGAATTTCTGTGGGATCCTGCAAAACGCACATCTGCTTTCATTCAGGTTTGGATTCTTACATTATTAGAGTTATACTAGCGTCATTCAGGAGGCTGTGGGTGAGCTTGAATTCTTGATACGTGATATCATTTTCTTTAAATGCTTATTTATAAACTATCTTGTAATGTTTTTTATACACACACACACAACACACTCTGTTAAGTTAATCTACTAAATTCATCATTTATAGACTAACCTGTAAAGACAGTCTTAATATGTAAAGCATTATTTAAATATCACTTTTACCACTGGTAGTAACAATAATCAAAACTTCCATTCTTCTTCAGATGCATTTCTCTTGAACAAAACCTGCTGTTTTAAAGGATATGATTGAAAAAAGGGTAGTTTTAAGATTCTGTCTAGCTTTATTTAAAAATATTTTGATACTGACACTTTCAATCCCCCACAAAAGTGAGAGGATAATAATGAATCCTCTTGTGCCCATCTCCTGGCTTCGACAGTTATTAGTAGTTTCCCCTTTTTGGTTATTGGTGGAATACTGTAAAGCAACGCCTAGGCATTTCATTTCACCCATGAATACTCAGTTTGTGTCTCCTAAGACAGGGGTCCCCAACCCCTGGGCCACGGACTGTTAGTGTCCATGGCCTGTTAGGAACCAGGCTGCACAGCAGGAGGTGAGCAGCAGGCTAGCAAGCGAAGTTTCATCTGTATTTATAGCCACTCCCTGTCACCCACGTTACCACCTGAGCTCCGCCTCCTGTAGATCAGTGGCGGCATTAGATCAAAGGATCATGAACCCTACTGTGAACTGTGCACCCAAGGGATGTGAACCATACTGTGAACTGCGCATGCAAGGGATCTAGGTTACATGCTTCTTATGAGAATCTAATGCCTGATGACCTGAGGTGGAGCTGAGGCTGTGATGCTAGCGCTGGGGAGCGGCTGCAAATACAGATTATCGTTAGCAGAGAGGTTTGACTGCACAGAGACCACAATAAATCAATTGCTTGCAGACTCATATCAAAACCCTCTCAGTGAGTGGCAAGTGAAAACAAGCTCAGGGCTCCCACTTATTTTGCATTATGCTGAGTTGTATAATTATTTCATTATATATTACAATGTAATAACAATAGAAATAAAGTGCACAGTAAATGTAATGCGCTCGAATCATCCCAAAACCATCCCCACCCCACCCCCAGTCTATGGAAAAATTGTCTTCCATGAAACCGGTCCCTGGGGCCAAAAAGGTTGGGGACTGCTGTCCTAAGAGATTAGTTTTTGAAAAACAGATATGGTATTATTATATGTAAAATAAAATCAACAGTAATTCTAATAGTATGTTCAAATTTGTAAATGGTGAAATGAAAACTACTGAGTAGGTAATCTTTATATAGAAAAGGAAAATCAGTTAATTGCTGACTGGCCGAAGTAGGCTATGATTTGTGTGAACTATAGAGAATTTAGTATTTTGCATTTTCGTGGTCTTCCAAGTAGTATCACCCATCAGCTAATAATCAGTAGGGCCATGGTTCATATTAGTTGAATATTTTCTCATATTGTTCATCTGACAGGGCGACTGGTTATGTGGTGAATGAGAGCAATGGAAGAGCTGGCCTTACCTCTCAGGTTGTGTACAGTCTTGGTGCAGAAATCAGTTTTAACCTTGAGTCCTTAGAAGAGGGGGTGTGTAGCAGTCAGAAATTACCAAGGTCTTGTTAATGACACTGTGCCATGCCCTGGAGCTGTCACCATGGTGTTGTTGCAAGAGTGGGCAGAAGTGGTGGGAAAATGAATACTGCCCTCAGGATCCTCTGTGAACTGTGAAGCGTTGACAGGAGAGTTCAGATGGATGCAGGTGGAGCGAGGAGTGGGCTTGGTGGACTGTGGAAGCTCCCCAGGCGAAGGATCACGAGTTGATGACCGTAGGAACAGCAGTGAGGTGACTAGCTGGCTGGAGTTGGGGTGATGGCAGTAGAGGGCAAACAGCAGGGGCTCTGAGTAACGAGGTGATGGTTGCTGTGGATTGAGCCCCACGCAAGGCTGAGGACCGTGGGTCCAGTCTGGGGTGGGGGTAGGGGACAGACACAGGAAGCTACTGTACTGATGCGCTCATCACTGGAGCAAGTCCTGCCTTCGAGGAGGGCACTGGAATGGGGCAGAGCCCATTCCCACAAAGTTCAGGAGGGCTCAGCTGGATTTGTGAAAGGAAAGTCATACATGTTTAAAACAGTTAGAAATTCACGACAGACACCTGAGTAATATGTGGGAGTTCCTTTTAAAGGATCTTGAATTTATACCTGTGGCCCAACATCTGAAAGGGAGCAAAGTAGAAGGGTAATCAGTGGACAAGACTTTGAATCCATTTCAGCCTGACTCATTTTCTAGGTACACTGCATCAGCACAGAATTTACTCCCCGGAAGCACGGAGGTGAAAAGGGAGTGCCTTTTAGGATCCAGGTTGACACCTTTAAGCAGAATGAAAATGGAGAATACACAGATCATCTACACTCAGCTAGCTGCCAAATCAAAGTTTTTAAGGTAAGAGATGGAAACTAGGCTTTGAGGAAGTGAGGCCCAGTGTTGCTGGTAAAGGTGTTTGTCTGAAGCCTGATAGATGAAAAAGTCTACTTTGTTTTTAAGCCGAAAGGTGCAGATAGGAAACAAAAAACTGATCGAGAGAAGATGGAGAAGAGAACCGCTCATGAGAAGGAGAAGTACCAGCCGTCCTATGACACCACGGTCCTCACAGAGGTAATGCGGGCACCATTCCGGTTCTGAGGAGAAGCCGAGCTGTGCACTCTGGCACCACCTCTGAGGATGAGTTTGGCTGCAAAGGGTCTGGGAAGATTGGGTGGTAGATTGACATAATGTTCCTGGTGATATTTGTGGGGAAAATATTCTCTTTAAATTGGGGGATTTTAATAGATTCGTTTCCTGGGTGGGATCGTGGACGAAGATGCTGAAATCCCAATCAGGTCTCAGAAACAGACCTTAAAATCCTTGGAGTTGATAGAAATTATGTTGGGGCCCAGAATGTCCGATGTTTGTCACTGCTGGGGTTTTGCATCTTCCTTACCTTTGAATCCTGCTAGTCATACGTTTGTTTAATTGGACGGCAGAGGCATAAACAGGGTATTAGATCTTTCTTTGTATAATGAAAAGACATTGATCCCAATCTTTGGTGTTTGTCCAGATGAGGCTTGAGCCTATAATTGAAGATGCAGTTGAACATGAGCAGAAAAAGTCCAGCAAGCGGACTTTGCCAGCAGACTACGGTGATTCTCTGGCAAAGCGAGGCAGTGTAAGGGCTTCTGCTTCTCTTTTCATTGTGCAAGAAACCTTGTGCAGTGTTAGATATAGGACCAACTTCCACTGAAAAGTAAAGCCAAATTTGTTTTTGATGTCCTTGTCTTGATTTAATTTGCTTTTGTTTAGACTTCCTGCTTTCTGTTTGTTCCTCACTGAGGAAAATTTCCTAAATCTAACACTTTCAAACAAAGTTGACCATATTGGGTGGTTTTGGAGAGAAAACAAATGACACTCAAAAATGTGTTCCCTCCCTGTCTCCTTCCTTTCCTCCCTCCCTCTCTCTCCTTTGCACATACACTTGCTTTACGAGCACTGAAATTAATTGAAAATACTTTCTTTAGTAAAATAGTTGTTTTTGTGTAATTAAAAAAGGTTTTTGCTTTCTCGTGTGTGTAACTGATAAGAAAGTGTCACAGATATTTGGAGAAATTATGGCAGCAAGCTTGACGTTAACATACGCAGTACTTTGTGTCCCACTTCCCTGCATGGAGCGTAAGAACGTGTCTGCTTTTAAAAGCCTGATTGGCAGCACTGGTAGAAAAACAATCCTTGACTGCATTAGTGTTTCCTCCTGGCACCTGCATTGTGACCTTATGCTTCAGGCCAGCATAGGACACCTTGCTACACTCAGCCCTGGTTCCCCACTGTAGTCCAGGGGGGTTTTGGTTGAATATGAACTTTGCCAGCTTATTAAGTAGAGCAGATCTTTATTTTATAACACAGTTCTTCATCAAACAGTTGACAAAGGGTTATCTTGTTATATAAACTTAGATCAGCTATATACTAGCAGTAAATGTAAACAGAGAACATTAAATAATTTTTAAAAATAACTTATCATACATATTAATGGTTACTGTTTCATCATTGCAGTGTTTGTACTATCAAGGTGCCAGAAATGGAGTTTTCACTCTTACACATGTATCTGTAATTATCTGTAGACTATGAAAGCCACAGGCATTATCACAGGAACATTATTTCCAAATTAAAGCATTGAGTGAAAATATTTTAAATACTTCTATATGCATTTAAATAATATATCAATAAAACTGAAAATGTCCTCTCTGAGGGGCAGGGGAGCACACCATGTTGCATTTTCTTTAAGTGGGCTTTTTTGATTCAAATCAAAAGTTGTATGGAACAACTGTATACTCCTTCCCCAAAACGCCCGCCCCTCCAGTTTTATCTTTTTATTCTCCTAATTTCCCAGCTGAAGACACAAATGGTTCTTAGTAAACTTTTTTGGGGAGACACTGGTAATTCAAATCACTTTTCCCCTTTTGTTATAAACTAATTAAAAGGAATGGTTCTGATAATTTGTAAATTAAAGAAATCTGTTATAGCCTAGCGCTCATCCGAAGATGCAAGTCTAAAGTATGCAAAACGTCAGCAGTTCACTGGCCTAGGATTTCACATCTTCCAGGTGTGCATTGCTTGCTTCCCAGGGCCGCATTTGGTTTGGTTAAGATACTTCTAGGGGTGGTTAGAGGTCTTCTTGGAAACCTGTTCATTAAAAGCAAGGTACAGATGAATCCCTTAAAAAAGAAAATCCGCAGCATTTTATATATTTCTTCAAGCACCTACAAAAGAAGGCCAGCATTTCTTACAGTTCTCTGATAGTTACAATTGGCTTTCAATTGAAAGGGTATCCAGACTTACCTGTCAAAGCTACATGGCGATGTGTGAGATGGTCCTGCACTGAATAGAGGCAGCACTGTAGGTTCCCAAGAGCCACAGCACAACCAAACCCTTAGTGTCTCTGTTGGTCTTTGCATCTGAGCTGTATTTCATTGGCTCAAATCTGGGTTGCCAGTGTCTACAGTCTGCAGTGAGTCCTCATTTTCTAATCTGCCTGGGGAGGGACTTTGTTCCTAGTGTACCAAAGCTGCGACTCTACAAGTCCAGGCCAGATATCGCTGGAGCCTTGATGAATCAGTACCATTGCTTACTTTTAAAGACAGGGAAGAATGACAAGGTAGAAGAAACACTGAAAATATTCCTTGGTATGCCTGTACTCTCCTGGGTCAAGACTGTAAGAGAAACTTACGAAAAAAGCAGGTGGGAGAGTCTTGGTGTTTCATCCAGCCTGGCCATTGAGGAACTTGGAATCCATCATTTCTAAAAGTAGAGGCCTCCTAACAGGACCAGTTTTCATTGAATGCTAGTTTTCCTGTGTTCTGTGAATTGAGTCTCCTATTTATTGGGCAAGTTTTAGATGTCAAACAGCCCTGCTTTTCTACTCCTAGAAGAATCTGGATGTGTAAAAGTGAAATAGGTATGTTTATGGAGTTTCAGTAAATTTGGTGTCTTTGCTGTATCACCTGCCATGCTCACTTGGAGCTTTTGATGGCTTTATTTCCTCAAACAGCTGGCAATAATTACCAAAGCAGATCTGGGGAGACTTGATGATATTGAAAGGTCTATACGGTTTTGATGTGCGTGTTATGCCGTGTTGTAATATTTTGTATCTGGGGAGAATGGTGTAGCGGGAAGATCTTCCAAGTAGTAGAGGTGACCATGAGCATGTGACACCCGCAAGTTAGGAGACCTGCCAGGCGGCCCACAGCATCTTGGGTTCCTCAAACTGTATAAGCTGGGGAGGTACTACTTTGTAAACTGGAAAGAAAAACAAAAGACCCTAGTTTAAAAAGAATGGGCATTGTGTAAAATGTCATTTATAGTGAAATTGGTACAACATGCAGAGAGAGTTTAGCAATGCATTCCAGCCAAATTAGATTTCTTTTTTGAAAGTGGGTAATAGTTGAAACATTAAGTCTGCAGTCATTTTCCCCATTTCTGAGGGGATACCTAATGGGTAGTTGTAAAGAATGTTGAGATTATGGGATTTCTGTTTTATTTTCTTTGTACCCATGCTTTTTTTTTTTTAAATTTATTTATTTTTGGTTGCATCAGGTCTTTGTTGCTGCGCGTGGGCTTTCTCTGGTTGCGGCGAGTGGGGGCTACTCTTTGTTGCGGTGTGGGCTTCTCATTGCGGTGGCTTCTCTTGTTGTGGTGTGCGGGCCTCAGTAGTTGTGGCTTGTGGGTTCTAGAGCATAGGCTCAGTAGCTGTGGCACACGGGCTTAGTTGCTCCACGGCATGTGGGATCTTCCCGGGCCAGGGCTCGAACCCATGTCCCCTGCATTGGCAGGCGGGTTCTTAACCACTGCGCCACCAGGGAAGCCCTGTACCCATGCTGTTGATGGGTGTCAGACACGCTGTTGGAAGCTCCTGTAACCATTGGGGAGACTTGGTTTCTGAGCTCAGAGTCCTTCACACTAGTGGTCTTGACTTCACTCAAAAGAATTTTGAAAAAGAATATACTCCCTTGCACATTTTTAGGTTGACATCTGAAAGTTTTCATCATAAATTTAAATAGTTCCAAAGGATTTCAAAAAAAGGGGGGGATATATGTATACATATAGCTGATTCACTTTACAGTAGAAACTAACAAAACATTGTAAAGCAACTGTACTGCAATAAAAATTTTTTTAAATAGCCGCAAAGGAAACAATTTTCTGACATACTTGAATATCTGTATTTACAACTTAAGGTGAAGCCATCACTTTAGTTAAGTCTGAAATTTTACTCTGCTCTTCCTTCTTCATTTCATGTTTTCTCCTTCACTCCCCTTAAATAATATTGTCCAAATAGGACATACTTTCATGCCTGGAAATCTTTTAATGGTCACCTTAATTACTCTTTTACAACAAACAATATAATTTGAAATTTAATTTTTAAAATTTCCTGTGACCATGTAAGACTTAAGTCAGTCGAGGAATTTAAAACTTATTATTTTTACCAGTTTATCAAAACAACAAATCATACACATTTTGATGAAAAATTTTTAATTATAAAAATAGAAATGTTATTGGAAATGCATTTTGAATGATGAGACAGGGTAGAACATATTTAAATTCTAGATTTTTTATAGGTAAGAGAAACTTTGTTTAGATAAATTTATTTTTCTTTCAGCAGTGTCATTCAGGTCTTGGAACTCCTTCTGAGATACCTGCCAGAAATTCCAATGATCTCTCTTTGTATGATCTAATAAATTATTTCAGTGTCTGTCAGCTGACAAGATGTCCTCCTGAATTATTTTGAAAGCAAAGAATTGAAAACCCCCTGACGTAGAGAAGAATTTTAGAGTCGTGTACTTCCTTAGTGTCTACCCTGATTTCTTTGAATGGTCTTTAACTTGGCTTTTGGCAGAGCCTTACACCCCACAGCCATGGTGAGACAGGATGCCGTCTGTGTGTGAAATGGGAGGAGAGTGCTTATGAAAGGGGACCTTTGAAACCCAGGGCGTTCTCAGTCTTAGAAAGAATACCGTGGAGTGAGATGAATTCCCTCCATCCTCAGCACTTGAGGCCACCCTGGCCTATTCAGCATGTTTTGACTTTAGCTTTTTCAGTATTCCTAATTGTAATAGTTAGTGTGTCTTTGTATCTTGGCTCTATTTTTGGTCAGAATTGTGCCAAGTGCTGAAAAATATTTAAGTCCACCCTGCTCCTTCTAGAAAGTATAAACAATAAACGTAGGTAGGTAGGTAGATGGCTACAGGCAGTACCATCCACAGTTGATGTATTTTGATGTTGGGCCTGTCTCATCTTACTTGGGGATGATCATGAACCTTAGAGAGATCGGGGAAGTACATGGGTACCGGTGAGGCTGCTCCTTGGGGAAGAGGGCGAAAAGAGCACTAGGTGGGACAGATCTACTGTCCTTGTCACCACGCGATGTCAAATGTTGCTTCTGAATCCTTTCTTGCCTCTGCTGTTCTTTAAACCTCGATAGGTACCTACTGGGGAATGGATGAAGAGGGAGGTGAAAGTTCTTGAAAGCACATTGTACTTAAACACACATTTAAAACACCTGTAGAAATGTTTGCTGCTGTCGTCACCTCAGGTCCTCTCTGAGAGTAATCAGTGTCTAGACATGCACAGCAGGTAACATTTTCCCTGCCACACACCAGTCAGTTTGATGCGTTTCTGTGAGGTTGCTTGATGAATGTTAGGTGTCTTGTGTTTCACGATCTTGCATTTGGCCAGACTAGAGAGTGAATTACAAGGCTATTACTCCCATGTACTTTAGAAGCGAACTGTTAATTTATTTCTGTTTCTGTCCGCAGTGCTCTCCATGGCCCGACACCCCCACCGCCTATGTGAATAGCAGCCCTTCCACGGCGCCCACCTTCACGGCCCCGCAGCAGAGCGCTTGCAGTGTCCCGGACAGGTAGCCGGTGTGCGTGACGAGTGCCCGTGCTCCTTTATGTCCCTTCCTGTCAAGTTACGCAGCCTCTTTGTGTGTGTATCTGGGGTATGTGGTAATTACAAATAGCCTGCTGCAGGGCAAAACTGTCTTTTCTTCACCTTCCCACCTTTTTGCTCCTAGCCCCCTTGTGCCTCACACACTCACAACTGTGGAGATTATAGAAAAGGTTGCATTTTCAAGATATAGTCTTTGTGAGATAAAATCAGCATTAATGAGCTTCATGGATAGAGAAAAGGACAGTGAGTTATTAAGGTGAAACTGTGACTTGAATATGTTACAATTGAGTTTATGATAAAGTACACTTCAATGCTCACCATGTCGAACAAAGATGATTTTCTACCCTATTTCTTCTCCCTCCCAAAGACACTAATTTTTTTTTTTTAATTAAGTCTTTAAAACTTGAAGGACTTTCCATTTTAAAGACTTGCTCTGGTTTTAGAAATGGGAATGGTGGGCTCTGTTCATCCTATTTTCTGGCCTTGACTGTTAGCTGCTGGTCAGCAGTGCCCCAGGGAGATTGTCCTTCCTGGGGCTTTGCTCAGGAGCTCCTGCTGAGTAGTCAGATCAGAAGGTCCCCGCTGTTATGACATTTCTTGCTGGGAAGTAAAATTATGAAAGTTAAGACCATAAAGGAGGGAATTCCCTGGTGGTCCAGTGGTTAGGACTCAGCGCTTTCACTGCTGTGGCCCAGTTCAGTCCCTGGTCGGGGAACTAAGATCCCGCAAGCCACGGGGTGCGGGGAAAAGAAAGAAAAAAAAAAAGGAAAGGGTTCTCATTTTTGTACTCTGGTCACGCCAGCTCGGGCTGCTATAACAAACACCAGGGACTGAGTGGCTTATAAACAACAGAAATTCATTTCTCCCAGCCTGGGGGCTGAGTGTCCAGGGGCTGCATGCTGGCCGGAACGGGTTCTGGTGAGGACTCTCTCCGGGTGCAGGCTACCGGCCTGTGTACTCACCCAGCGGAGAGCAGAGGGAAGGAGGCAGACTCTTCTTACGACTCTTAACGAAGTCACTGATCCCATTCCTGGGGCTCCGTCCTCACAGCTTCTTCTAATGCTCATTACTTCCCAAAGGCTCCACCTCCTAATACTGTCCAGCACATTGGGGGTAAGGTTTCCACCTGTGGTTTTTGAGGGGACACAAACATTCAGTCTGTAGCAGGGTCTGGTGAGAAAACAAAGGAGAACATGCCTTTTCCCTGAGGCGATGGATAGACCAAGAGGCAGCTTGTTTCCATGTAGGTTATTGTGCTTCAGGGTAGGGGGACACTCCTGGACTCTGGGACCAACATGTTACCATGCAGGGGACTGAATAATCCTAGAAAATGACAACAGTTTCAGAGAGGAGCTGTGAATTCGTGTACACACAGGCTCACCAGATATTTCCCGAGAGCCCACGGTGCCCAGCACTGTTCCGGGTACTGTGATGTGAGTGAGAGAAAGCCCTGTCTGAAGGAGCTCAAGTTCCAGTGGGCAGAGGACAGTAAACAATCAACATGGTAAACCTAAGTAACTGGGGTACAGGTGCTAAGAAGGGACCAGAAAGGTGGATGCACTCCCTGAGCAGCTGTTCTCATTTTCCCCTGGAAACACAGGGTTAGTGGCACAAGTTTGTTTCTTTTGTTCTCTTGAATTTCACCCTGTTTAATCATGGATAAATATATTCATTAAAGGGATATTATTTTTATTTTGGCTTAGGATTATTATATCATTTCTTGTAGCTCATAATTAAAGTAGATTCTTTTGCAGTTATTTTCAACTGATTATCTTATTTGATTCTCATACTTTTTTCCTAAAATGAATGAGTATCTGTCATTTTCCTGGCACCCCTGGAAATCATTGGAGCCCTTCTGTGTCATGAAACGTGACTTTTTTACTAGAACAGATGTAGGAGGAGAAGGCACAAATTAAACCGTCCTCTGTGTCTTAACTATTTTGTTTGTTTGGTTTTTTTTGGTCGTACTGCGCAGCTTGTGAGGGATCTCAGTTCCACAACCAGGGGTTGAACATGGGCCATGTCAATGAAAGCGCCAAGTCCTAACCACTGGAACGCCAGGGAATTCCCTTCTGTGTCTTAATCTTATCAACATATTGACTCCTTGACCAGTTGTGCACTCTTTTTCCATAGTTACATTGCTCTGTCCCACAGTATTATTTTAAGTTCACCTAGTTTAATAGCCTTTAATGTCTTGATTAAAATATATATATCATAATAATCATTCTTTTCTTCCTTCTCCCCAGCAATTCTTCTTCCCCAAATCATCAAGGAGATGGAGTTTCACAGACCTCTAGTGAAGTAAGTATCTTTACCCTAAACTATCATGCTTGCAGGGTCCTGCATTTTGAAGCCTCTGACAGGGGTTTGAGTCATTGTTTGGGTCACTGAATAATCACACCTGTGCTCTTCGTGGGTGTTTTAAACTTTAAACCTGGAGGATTTCTGTGTTTTGTTTAAATGTTCTTTATAACATGCCAGTGACTTGGATTATTTTTTGTAAGCCTTAATAGTTTCCTCTGTTTGTGTTCATTTTCTTTGTTAATAGCAACTTCAGCCTTCAGCCACGATCCAGGAAACACAACAATGGCTGCTCAAAAACAGATTCTCTTCCTACACAAGACTGTTCTCCAATTTTTTAGGTATGTTTGTGTTTGTGTGTGCACACCCACACGTTTGTTTTTGTACTTTTATTAGCTGTAATTAAATTTTGGGGAAGTAACTGTATGTAGATTCGTAAGAAGTTGCCCAAACCTGTACAGGGAGCTCCTGTGTACCTGTACAGGGAGCTGCCCAGTGTCCCGAGTGGTAGTGTCTTGCAGACCTATGGTGCAGTATCAGAACAGGAACTCGATGCTGTTTCACCAGGTTTACATGCCCTCATTTTTGTATACATGTATATAGTTATATGCAATTTTTTTGATTTTATTAACTTTTTATTTGAAATAATTTTTGCTTTGCAGTAAGTTGCAAAAATAACACAGATATGTTCCAGTGTACCCTTCACTCAGTTTCTCACATACTTACAGTACAGTATCAAAACCAGTAAATTGACATTGGTGCTATGTGTGTATACAGTTCTGTGTCATTTTATCACATGTATAGATTGTATGCCCACCACCACCGAAGTTAGGATGCAGAATCTTGCCATCACCACAGGGATCTCCCTAATTACCCCTCCCCCATGATCCCTAATACCTAGCAACCACTAATGTATTTTCTGTCTCCATGATTTTGTCATTTCGAAAATGTTACATAAATGGAATCATACAGTATGTTACCTTTTTTTCTCTCAGCATAAGGCCCTTACTTCCATCCAAGATGTTGTATCAATAGTTTGTTCCTCTTTATTGCTATGTAGCATTAGAGGGTATGAATGTACTCATATATGGTTTTTATAGACCTAAGTTTTTTTCTTGCCTAGTAAGCTAAGGGAGTATTTAGATGTAATTTCAGAAAGGACCGGGCGGTGCTACTTCAGCTGGTGCTATAGGAAGCCTGTTTGGAGGGACAGTAATAAGATAACGCCAGCTGGGGCAGGGGCAGCATTTCCTAAACATATTTGGCCCTGGGACCCTTTCCCGACAGAACACTTAGTAACATGTCCTGACCAAACTCCTCCTGGGCCATGGTGAAGTGGCAGCTGGCTCTCCTTAGCCCATGGTGTTGGGGGACCATCCAAATGCAGCTCGAGCCTTTTAAGAGGAGAGAACATGTGTGCACCCAGCTGGCCTAGAGGAAAGCCTGGTTTCACAAAGAACGTGGTTTTCTATTACATCAGCCCTTTATTGCTGTGCTTGTGTCATGGTTAGTCATTCCCCAGGTAGCGCTTTGTCTCTTTAAAATTGAAGTGCTGGGTGAAAGTCGTTGGCTAGCTGGGATGCACATTTTTATGATTAAGTAAGCCTTTTATCTGTGAAAAACATTTAAAAATTTCAGCGTGTTGCGGGGTGTGGGGCGCATCTTGGATGCTCACAGGGGAGACAGGGAGAGCACTGCACAGTCGGAAGGCTCTGCCACGAGGGCCCAGGTTCCTGTTCTGTCAGACGATGCGTGTTATAGTTCTGACTGGTGATCACGGTGGCTTGGCCTCCTGCCTTTTCCTTCCCCTGTGAGCTTCCCAACAGTAGAAAGGCGAGAAGAGGGAGGCTTCTTTCTCTTAGCCTGTTAGGCAGTCATGTTTTGGAGAGGGCTGTGCAGTGTCTGTCCAGCTCTGTGTGTGGGTGAAGGATGGGCACACACGTCTCTGGTCGCTCCTGGGAGCCCTGTTGGCAGAGGTGTGTATGGAAGGTCCCCTGGTAGAGATGACAGCGTCTGTCTCTGCTTACCTGACTCCATAAACAGCTCCAACAGTGCTCGTGCCTCATGGGAGATGTGCTCCTCTGGTCTTTGTCCTTTTACAAACTAGAAGATGATTAGGCTCTTAACATTCAAGCCCTCAAAAGTAGATAACTCCATTAATCTCGTTACATATGTAAGTGGATATTTATCATATGGAGGTCATGCTTTAATCCCAGAGGGCATCTTAATTCTCCCAATAAACTACATCTTGAGCGTCAGTAAAAGGTAAAACAAAAGATTGTAGACACACTCAAACGTAAAACATAGAAGAAAGAGTGATGAGCTCGTGTCACCACACCCAGCTCCAGAGACGACCAGCCTAGATCAGTGTCTTTCTCTCCCACTCCCCCCACCTTCCCTTTCTGTCCTACTTTAAAGCAAATGCTAGATACCATGTCACTTACACACCAAATACTTCTGGGGGAAACCTTAAGTATAATATGCAATTCTCTGTCATGCTTTTGTATTAAAACTGGCTGCTGTGATGGAGTTGTTTGTTATAGAATGTTGCACTG
Source organism: Monodon monoceros (assembly GCF_005190385.1). Lineage (NCBI taxonomy): Eukaryota > Metazoa > Chordata > Mammalia > Artiodactyla > Monodontidae > Monodon > Monodon monoceros. The sequence goes on along the minus strand of NW_021703780.1, from coordinate 51,853,704 downwards.
TATGTAGCATGTTACAGTATAAAGAGACCTAGTCCTGGGGCTTCCCTGGTGGCACAGTGGTTGAGAGTCCGCCTGTCGATGCAGGGGATGCGGGTTTGTGCCCCGGTCCCGGAAGATTCCCACATGCCGCGGAGCGGCTGGGCCCGTGAGCCATGGCCGCTGAGCCTGCGCGTCCGGAGCCTGTGCTCCGCAACGGGAGAGGCCACAACAGTGAGAGGCCCGTGTATCGCAAAAATAAATAAATAAACAAGAGACCTAGTCCTAGCTCTGCTGCCAACTTGTGTGCCTTTGGGCAGGTCCCCCAAACTCTGACTTCCATTTCTTCCTTTTGTAAATTAAAGATTGGTCTGGGTCATCTCAAGGTGAACTATCTGGGGTCAGAATCATGTTCATCTTCACGAGCTCCACCCAGCCAGAATAAGGCAGGCACTGAAATCCTGTACTGGGAAGAGACATTCCTGTCGGCCCTTTGCTGTCGGCTCATTGCTCTGATTTTCCAGCCTCTGGGCTTCTGAGTTCCTTCTTGATAGAGAACATGGAGAGCCAGCATTCTCTTTGGCTGTGAGGGACAGGTATGTGTGTGTGTGTTGTTCATGTGTATGTGTATACACAGGAGACCTGGCGATGGCTTCGAAGGACGTTAAACTATGAAGACAGATGCTGCAGAGTAGCCCGTACTGCTGGTTCTTCTCCCATTTCCTTGAGAAGATTCTTTTTGCTCTTCTCCAGGTGCCGACTTGTTAAAACTGACAAAGGAAGATCTAGTACAAATTTGTGGTGCAGCCGATGGAATTCGGCTCTATAATTCACTGAAGTCAAGGTAAAATACCGTGTTTAAAAGGAACTGTTCTGCTTGAAATAAGAATGTGCCCTTGTTCGCGTGGGGACTGCGGGCAGGATGTGTCCACGCCACGTCGGCGTGTGCCCTTGCGCTGTGGCCGCTGGCCCGCCGTGCTCACGAGGAGACTGTTTTGTGTACACCTTCAGGCAGGCCCAGATATGATGCAGGCACTGAGGGCAGAGGTAGACTGTAAGACTAGAAATGCACATGGGCAGGACTGTGGTCTGGAAGACGACTGGGTTTGTTGCCAAGAAAACAAACTTCTCATTTAGGTGAGCTCTACAGAATCTATGGTTTTCAAGGTCATGTGACACTACTAAACAGTTATTAAAAATGTAAACTTCTAATTGTGAATTAAAATGATAGAACTGTAAACTGTGCTGGCTTTTAAGATCCATTTACTATCGTTGGTATTTCTAGACTTGTGGTGTGAGAATTCCATTAAACTGAATTTTACTGATGTTACATTGCTGACATAATCTTGAAACTTAAATTTACCAGCATCTGACCGACCATCTCAATGGTTTAGAGTCTGGATCATCAGATTAGACCACCTGTGATAACCTGTGATAGTTGGTGTGAGGTGTGTGTTTTTATATTCTTCCTAGTAAATTATTTCGTATAATGAAGTAACGTTGTAAAGTTCTCCTAAGGAAATAGACCCTAGATTCTTGTAGCTGTCGCTTGCGCGTGCGGCCCTCCTGCCGGCTCACAAGCGCTGTCTTCTGGTTGCAGGTCGGTGCGGCCCCGCCTGACCCTCTACGTCTGCCGCGAGCAGCCGGCGCCGCAGGGGCAGCAGCAGGCAGCGGGTGGCGGGGGCGACGGCAGCGCCGCCACGCCCTACGGTGGGTATGGGCGGGCAGGGATGGGGGGGCCAGGACACTCGGCTTCCTGCCACTGTCCTTCTGAGTTGGTGGGGGCCACCGGGTTGTCCTGGCAGCGGTGAGAGGCAGTGGCCCTTCTCGGCTGTTGTTATGATAAAATTTAATTTTAAAAGAACAAGTGTAGGGCAGAGTATGGCACCCCTGCTTTAGAGCCTCTCTGTAGTCTTACCTTAATTGTAGTTCCAAATTCTAAGCAAAGGTTTCTGTACTCACACACATGAAAAAACCCTTGTTTGGGGAAGCAAAGTAAAAGCACTGATATTCCTGATCCGTGTTTGGCTTGAGTCAGTAGTACAGCAGGACCTGCGAGACTCAGGCTCACTGCAGATGTGCCTGACGCTTTGCAGACAAGGGCTGCTGCATCGTCAGGTGTTCCAAAAACAGCTGGGCTTTCTGTAGAGAAGCAGGAGGCCTCGTGGTCCACATCCTTAGCTTCTCGTGTGCCGTCTTCTACACTGTTTTTAATTCTTTAGGGGAAAGGAAGAGGGGAGAGGTAGCTTTTTATTCTTTAGGATAAATTCCCAGTAGTAGGTTTACTGAATCAAAAACTATGACCTTTTTAGAGTTCTTTTTATATATGGCTAGAAATACATAGCATTTTTGAAAATGGCTTTCTTTCGGTGTAACTTACATACCACAAAGTCCTCCCACTGCAAGCGCACAATTCAACGATACTTTAATCAGTTTACAGTTTTGCAGCCATTGCCACAATCCAGTGTCAGTCCCATTACTCCAGAATGATCACCTGTGCCCATCTGCAGTCACTTCCTGCTTGCTTTTAAGATAAAACCTCAGATACTTTTGTACAGAGGTTATTGTTAATTAAATTATGTGTGAGCATAGATAATGTATTATTATATTCACATGGGTAGTAAGGGGAGAAGTATTCTTATATTTCTTTAGTACTTTGAAAGGAGTGATCTTCCAATAGATCAGGTGGAAAATAGATCAAAGATTACTGCTAAAATGCTGTTCTTATTTTTTATTTCAGTTTATCATGCAATCTACTTAGAAGAAATGGTTGCTTCAGAAGTTGCTCGAAAACTTGCGTTGGTGTTTAATATTCCTTTCCACCAAATTAACCAGGTTTACAGACAGGGTCCCACCGGTATTCACATTCTTGTTAGCGATCAGGTAACTGGCATGCCCTTTTCTCTTTCACACTGATATTTACTTTTATATGTATTACTGAAGTGCTATAGAAAAAAAATCTGTGACACCTTTGGCAAGTACTCATGAGAATCATTTTCAGAGTTGGGAATCAAGATTGGGAAGAATTTATAACCAAGAGTTCTAGGTGTCCTGGGTGGTAGAAGGAATACAGGTAAAGGAGAACCGGAGCTCCGATCCCGCCCTCTTTGAACTCCGACACTGGTCACTGGGGGGCTCTGGGTTAGCGAGCCTTTGGCCCTTTTTAGCAAGGCATTTGAATGTGTTTTCCTTTTGTGTACTATTTGATGGCTGATTTTAAAAAGCTGTGAGGTTAGAAGGGCAGTTCACTGCCGCCCCGTGTTCAGTGACAAGCAAGTAAGAGCACTTTGGCAGCAACTTTTTGTTAGTCACTATCACAGAACCCAGCGGCGAATGCCTCCCCGTGGGCTGGAGGGTGACTGACCAGATCGCCGGGCCCCCATGGGCAAGCACGGTCAGCACCGAGCTGGCCAGTACAGCAGGTGTAAGCCCTTGCTACCTCACACTGCCTATTTGAATTACCATTTTGGCCGTTGAGTCCTGTACTTGTGCAGCTATATATAGATTATGACATTCTTCTTTTACTACTTTTACTCAGTTAAGACAGTTGGATCTTAATTATACATCTGCTTTATCCTTCTAGATGGTTCAGAACTTTCAAGATGAGAGTTGTTTTTTATTCTCCACAGTAAAAGGTACGTGTGTCTTGAAATGCGAGAATCATGAAAGATAGTGTGTGCCTGAAATCAGCAGTCATCTTGCATATTTACTTTTGGAAATGCTGGCTTTACTAATTTTAAGAAGTTTGAAAAAGGAATCAAGGAAATATTTCTAGTGACTGAAATATTGTGGAAATTAACTAGCAAGCAAGGAAGAGGAATCAGTCCTTCTGGATGCCTGGAGAAAAACCCCAGTCCATTTAGCCAACATTTTACTGAGCACCTCATGTCAGACACATGCCGTTGGTGCTAGAAAGGTCTTCCCCTCCTGTAATGGGGAAAGGAAACCAGAATTGGTCCATAGATGCACACAGATTACAAATAGGTAATTTAGGTGCCATGAATGAATGGGGAAGTGGGCTTGCTTGTGGAGGAGGGGGCCACGCAGCTGTGGAGGCTTCTCTGAGGAGCTGTCACGAACGCTGAGACCTGGAGACTGAGGGGGAACTGAACACACGAGGAGCAGCACCCCAGCTGGCGCGGGGCCGGGTGCAGAGGAAGGAGCGTGGCTGCTCTGGAGGCCTGAGAGGGCCCGTGGCTGCTGTGCAGGGCGAGGACAAGCAGAGCTGGAGGCGGGTCTGGTAGGCAATGCCTGGCGGTGGTGGGAGTTTAGATTTTATTTGAAATGCACTGGAAAGTCAGTGATGTTGTTTAAACAGACGAGTAATGTGAATAGATTTTTCTTTTCTTCCACTCGCAACTCTGTGGAGACAGATGAGAAGGTGGGAAAACTGGAGGCAGGAGATGTCATCTAGATGAGAGGTGACGGGATCTTGGACGCTGATAGACAGGGCCCTGCTGGGCTCCACACTGGAGGGAGGAGTGGTTGTGACTCTCACAGGAGCAGCTGGGCAGGCGGTGGTCGCGGTGGAGAGGTAGGCGGGCTTGGGGGAAGCGGCCAAGGCTTCTGTTTTAGGACGTGGAAATCATAGCCGGCTGGGGCTGGCAAGAGAGGCCTGGGCTTGAGGTGTAAACCTGGAAGCCTTCAGTGTGTCCGCCGTGACTCAAAGCGGTAGAAATTCTTGAGGTTATGGAGGGAGAGAATGTGAAGAGCGGGCCCAGACGGGGTTCAGTAGAGTTCCAGTTACAGGGCTGGATAAAGGAGGGGTTTTTTTAAATGTAAAGTTACTATGAGAAGAGACCTTTAAAAGTCTGATGAGTTAAGATCTAAAGCTGCACCTCAAAGAGCACGATGTCACGTGTCACCCTTTCCTGGGAAGAGAGCAGCCCACCTTGAAGGGAGGGGCTGAAGTTAGGACTTCACCCTGTGCCTGCCTGACATGTCTCCTAAGCCACCAAGTTAACCTGCAGTGCAGGGCTGTTTAGTCTGTGAACTGGCCCACTTTATCTTTTCTTATCAGACATGTTTAGTTTAGTACCGTTCTGGCTCAATTTTTCGTTCTCAAAACAATGCAGTTTTTACTCTGCAAAACTCACACTGTCTATAAAAGAGGCAGTTCGTACAGTGAATGTGTGGCTGCGTCCTGTGAAGGCGGTGGGGTTTCTGGTGTCAGGCATCACAGGACGTCCCCGCCCTGCTCAGTGTACTGTTTTCAGACATTGGTCCTTATGGAAAAATTCATTTGTTCCTCGATGACCGCCTGTACTGCTGCTTCTCGCCATCTCCCGAGAAACACTAGGCCATCGCGCAAAAGTAGTGATGTGTTTTTTAAAATGTTTCAGATCTACTTTTGAGGAGTTCAAAAATTATTTCCTGAAAAGGTGGATGTGAGCACCCAGTTCATTGGATAGTCTGTGCCCTGTGCCTTGCCCTCAGGTGGGGGGTGGGGCAGGCAAAGGGAATGTGCATGTGATGCTGCCGTAGGCAAGAGGGACTGGAGCAAGTTAGCTTGTTTTCCTCTAGAATATTTAAAGGTACCCCCTCTGAACTGGGGCGGGGGGTTGTAGAGTTCTAGGAGTGTTCAACGTAGTCTTGATTCTCCAGCCTGGTAAAAAATTGCGCCTAACGTCCCTTTCATTTTTCCGCAGCTGAAAACGGCGGTGGCGTCCACATAATTTTGAAGTGACGTCTTGACGTAGTCTGAACTCTATTCAGCACCAGTTAAAGTTACGCTTAAAAGTGTGTGAAGACTGAATCCAAGAAGTCTTGGGATTGGATTTTACCGTATGAAATGTTTCATATTGAAAACACAGGATGACCTTTCTCACAAGCTGGATGAGAGGCACGTCTCCTTCGCTTCACTGCCTCGGCCTCGCCCCGGGACAGTGAGCACGTCGGGCCCCGGTGCAGGTAGGCCGCCTGCTTCTCTGCCAGAGAGGCCAGTAGACACAGTCCCTAGAAGCAGCCTTCGCTGTCTTTTTACACTGTATGCGGTTTGGAAATGAATGTAAAGACGTACTGTGGGCATTTACCTTTCTGGGCCAGTTCGGCTTCTGCTGCCGGGACCTTATGCTGACCGGGGTAGGGGTGGGGGGGCACTGGCTGCTGCGGGGCCAGTGCCAAATCCACGTGTGGGGAGAGGGAGGCCGGCGCTGATACGGGCCGATCAGTGGTCAGGGGAGAGGCTTGGCGCCTTCTTGGAAAAAATCATGTCTGAGGGTGCGCATCTGCCGTGATCATGCCAGATCGGAGAAGCCCCAAGCCAGGAAGAGGGGCGTGAAGCAAACTGCATTATCAAGAGTACCTTGGTGAGAGGATCAGTGTAAATCCTAATAGGTACAAAGACTTTTGTGTTTTTGCTTTGTCACAGATTTATTGAAAAACTTTTTTGCTTCTGCTTCCGTTTTTAGCATTTTGGTTTTCATTTTTGAAGCCCCAATGCCTTTTAAACTCATGTGGTTTTCTTTCTCCTTTTCCTCCCTCTCTCTGTCTCTGACTACCCACCCCACCCTGCACCATACTGTTGTTAAACTTTTTTAAAGACCTGTCCCCAACATTGGAAATACACCTAAGCAGGAGAAAACAGTGTGATAGTTTCTGACTTGGTGTTAAGGGGTCTTCATTATCAAGAGTTGAAATTTATTTGTGGAACACTAGACATCACAAACAAACACTATATTGTACCATCAAAATTCCTCACATTTCTCTAATATGGAGCTTTAGTACAATCACGGGTAACATTCTGGTGATTATTTAGGGACTTTTTTATACACCACATAATAGCTTCTTTTTCTATAAAAAGAGTGCCTCTTTCACAAAACCAATGCTTGTTGGCCAGTATACTTTCCAAAGGGAATCACTGTTTTTGCAATTTTTTCTACTATCAATCAATCATTAGTATCTCTCCCCTTCACCCGAAGCCTTCCCAGAATTCATCAGCAAGCATTTGAGGCCTGTGGTGTACCAGACACAATTTTCGATCCCATTTTAATTATACCGTTTCTGTCCGTTCACCCAGTGTCTTGGTTTTGAGTGTATTATTTGATCCTTATCTATCTATCTATCTCTGTTCAGGCAGAAATAGGAATGGGTAATTTTGAGTTTAAAATCTCTCCCAGAAGACAAAACTACTTCAGTGGGTGAAAGCTTTGGCATTTTACGTTTTATTCATAAAGGGGGTTATCTGATATTTAAAAGTAATGTCTCTAAATATTCCATCTTTGGTTTGAAAATATCCATAACTTGTATAGACCCTAAAGCAGGAGAGCTTTCCTTTCCGTCATTTTCCCTTTGCTTTTGTATGACCACATGTTTTCTGTACCAGTCACTTGGGAAAGAAGTGAGCTTCTCTCTTAATTAATTGTTTAGAGTTTTGCTTGTCTATTTAGCATTCCTTTTTGAGTCTCAAGATTTATGGAACAATAAATGTCATTTTTAATGCTGTGTGCTGTTTTGAATTCCTCATCAGGTGTTACAAGTGGGGTAAAAATAATTAAAGCTCATCAAACTTGAAATGACACCAAGCAGCACTGAACATTAGTCTGTCCCAGTGAAACAGGTTAAATTATGGCACCAGCAAATTTGCTACTTTGTTTTTTTAATAGTAGGATGTACACATTTCAGTATAATAAATGTTTTCCGATTGTTTTGCAAATGTGTGTCTCATTTAAAATCCAAGTTCCTGCCAGTGTGTCACCTCATGTCATAGAATCAAGGAGTTCACTGTGTATGTTCTGAGTACACACCAGTCCCAATGTTGTTATAAGAGCTGATGGGAGTGTGTGTTTTCAGTTTGTTTCCTCAAAGCTGATGCAACTGAGGACAGCTTATCCAGTGACTGTGCCACACTTAAAGGGGAAGCAAACCTGATTTTTCTTAACAGAGGTTCTCCTGTTTTGTAGATGTGGTCCAACGTCATTCAGCCAGAGTCCAGTAGCCGTGAGAGGTTGTGTCCGGGCTCAAAAGAGATAATGTATAGAAGGCCCATGGTCATTTAAATTTTTGAAATAGAAACTATATTCATAGCTTCCTGCAACAGCCATTTTTTCCCCCACACAGTGGTGTAAATGTATATTTAGATAACTGCTATGGTATACACACAATAAGGCAGCAAAATCATCAGGACTTTAATGCTTATTCTGATAATCCTGTTAATTGATTTATAGAGTTGTATTATCCATCTATTTGCCTTCTCTCCCCAGAATGCAGCTGAGGCCTTGGATCCTAAATGCTTCTAAAACTCTCCACCTAATAGAACCATAACCCAATTAGAAGTATTGCTCGTCATGGAGAAATTTCTCGTTTTTGCTGTTTCCCTCAGCTTCCCGTGAGCTCTGGGCTCTTCAGTTTGGGGAGTGGTTACTAAGAAGGGTTGGCTACCATTAACACAGAGATGCAGTAAAGGTCACAAATGTGGACAGCACAGAGCAGAAACCAGATCATCTTATCAGATTTCAGGTAACATTAGGAACGCCTGAATTTGGAAGATGGTTTTGCTCAGATTTGTCTGCCGTGAGATAATAGCAATAAAACCCTCTGGCTTAAGCATTGCAGTGGTTTATTCATTTTTATGTAAGTCTCAAAGGTGCCAACGCTTTACTGATTTTAGTTTTTTAAGTGTGTAAAATTTTTGAATAGTCCTGGTGTAACTTGATTTCTAAGATTTTAAAATAAACTTGGAAAAAAATCACACCCATTCTACATGCATCCATTATTTTTAATTGATTATATTATAGATAACTTGAGCCTTAATTCTGTTTCTTTAAGGTCCCCCAAAGTTTGTGAGACATGACATGATCAGCTTTTCTATAACAACAACACATTATGTGCCATAGCCTACGCCAGAGCTTATGATTTCCAATCAGGCAACACAAACTGAGTTGCTTTTGTTTAGTTTTTGGTCCCCAAAAGGATATATGACAAGTTGACAGAAACAGAAAGGTGAAGACCTTGCTTCACCCTGTTTAGAGTCCTCATTCTTTGGTGTCTCATGGAAACCTATTAACTTGCCTTCCACGTAAGTCGCTACATAGAAAACTGTCGGGCATTATGAATTTGCAGTATAGTCACTTTGATAAAGTTACTATTTAATCTTCAAAGTGGAAAAGTCCTGCTAATCAAAATGGAATCGTTGTGAATAAAAGTAGGCCACTGGCTGAAGTATCAGGTAGAGAATCAACAGCTTATTTTTCTGCTCAATTTGTGCTAACACTAATGGTCTGTTCGAGGAATGCTGACAAAGCCAAGGGCAGGAGTCCTGTACCGAGGGAGGCACCCACCTCTAGAGATCCAGGGCTCCTGCACGGTCCTGGCTGCACTATGACCACTCTTGCCCTGTGGTAATTGACACAAGGCTTCGAACTGATTGCATCACAGCAGAATAAAGGTAAAAACTATCACAAGAGTTACTGCAGTCCCTGCAGAAGTCTTTTACCTGTAAATGCCTTTCCCAATGGAGAATCAACAGATTTGGATGTTGGTGGAGTACGTCAGAAAGACTCGGGTCCTCGGGAGGAAGGGACACCTCATGAAGCCCTGGGCTGGGCAGCTGCTGTCAGAGGATGACACAGCACCTGCATAGCCTCTGTCCACTTCCTCCCACTGCTGTCGGCGGGGTGACAGGAGCAAAGTAGGCATGGACTTTGACATGAGGGAGCTGGGCCTGAAAGTAGAAAGGCAAGGTGTAGTCATAAGACAGTGTGGGGATTGCAGGCGTAACCCCAGAAAAGCCCACAGCTCTCCTACAGAGCCCAGTTCATTCTACCATTAGGCAGATAGTCCCACAGAATTTCTGGTGTGCGCTAACGCTGCTCCTGTCGACACGCACGTCTCCCCAGACAGCACCTTTTAAAGACAAAGGGGTGGTCGCTGTCCCTGTGTGCAAGCCGAGTAGAGATGTAACAGCTGTAGCACCTGGGGCTGCTTAGGGGTCTAAGTTGCCTAAACTTAAAGCGTATTCAAGAACGATGCAGGTGAACTACATGCGGAAAGAACGCCACAGTTATTAAGACACTTTATACCTAGAAATTAGCAAAGATCAAGCCTACTGATAACAGCCTGAAGTCCCTTTCCTTCTAATAAGTTTGCTAATCAACAGACCACATGGAACCTCCACCCAGACCCATTCTAGAAGTCGACTCTTTCCAGGGTGGGGTCTAATAAGGAAATTTAGAAGAAGTCTAAGAGGATAGTTTGCATAACTATTGGCCCAGGACAGAATGTAGAAAATGGATGTTGATTCTTGGTGTATTTGTCGTTTGCTGAGAAACTGCCAGGTGTGGCTGCTGCCCGACACTTACCCGCATCCGCTTGATGCCCGCGCGGGTGACCTGCTGGCAGTCGTACAGCTCAAGGCGCTCCAGGCCACGACAGTTCTCCAGGTGCTCCAGGGCCACGTCAGTGATGAGGAGGCAGTTGTCCAGTTCCAGCACCCGCAGCCTCTCGTGGCCACAAGGGCTGTTGCTCAGGTGCAGGATCCCATCATCCGTGATGAGCTCACAGTGGGACAGGCTCTGGAATGAGGGGAAGCACCGATGTTTGCCGGACCCTCTCATTCCAAGGCTCACGGCCCAGGAAGAGCAGGGAAGCCGGCCCAGGCAGCGTCCCTGGGAACCACTGAGCAGCGGGAGGATGGAGCACAAAGCTGTGGGCCCATGGGCAGCGGCTTCTCTCACCTTCCCGCCAGGTAAAGATGGGAACCGACACTGCAGAGGGCGGTCTGCGCCGTGAGGATCCTGAACTCACCTCTTCCCGCAAACAGCGAATCTACAGCTACACAGGGAACAGCTTCCTCCAGAAAAAAACATAAAAACTGGCTGAACGACTCTCCACGTTGGGCAGATGAGAGAAGGCCCACTTGGAAGCGGAAGAAGAGGCTGGGCCACAGTCTGTCATGAACCCCGGCCCCAAGCGCGGAGACCCCCGGGCGGGAGGGAACTCATAACCTGGAGCTTCTCACTGAGGAGCGAATGGTTTAGAACAGTTTAACCCCACATCAGGCACCTGAACGTCTAGCTGGAAAAACCAACCCGCTGACCTCCGGAGACCCAGAGACCACAGCAATGTGAGGAGGAATTCAAAGGACTTTCACACCCGGGCCCTCCCCACCCCCAGGGCCCAGCTGATGGAGGGGAGCCCAGCCTGGGTGTGGGAGGCTCGCCTGCTAGGTGACACATTGGGGGGCCTGCTGGGGTGCCCCCAGGGCCTAGAGATGGGCGGGGGCCATCTTTGCACATTCCCTCTGCCGAGCTCCAGCCACTGGATGACATTTTCTTTTTTAAATTCTGGGCTTCTTCCTTCCCGGTGAGCACTATTTCGCATCCTCTCCTGGCCCTGCCTCTGCCTCGCGCCAGGGTGCCATCCTCATTCTCTGTCTCTATGTTTCTCTCAGGGGGAGAGTTTCACGTGTGTCTGGTGCCCCAGTTTTTGCAGCTGTTGCCAGGGGACACATCCATCTCCTGGCCTGCAGGGTCCCACGGGACTGTAACCAATGGAGAGATTGTTAAGTGGCTCCCACGTCCCGGGATCAGCAAGAGAAAACACCCAGGAGTCGTCTTTCTCGGAAGGACTAGGAGCTTGTCCTCACAGCTGCAGCCAGGGGCACAAGCTTCTAATTAAACACACGTCCAAGGGCTGACTGTAATCCTTACTAGAGACCTTGGAGGCTGATGCTGTCTTTGCTCTCCCCTCTGCCATGCTCCAGAGCACCAGTATCTCCCAGAGGGGAGCTTTTACATCTGCCTGGTGACCTGGTTTCTATTTCTGGTGCCCCAGTCTTTGTATAAGGTGCCCATGGGATGCTCCTTGCTCACCTGGCCCTGATGGCCAAAAAAGGCTTGTATGCCTAGGTCCCATGGGACTTTAACATGAAAGAATTCTTGGCAGGCTACCACCTCCAGGGCACTTTACAGACATCAGGCTGAAACACACCCCCAGCCTTTCTGGGAAAGAGGCCTATTTGCTTGTCCTGGAGCTTACAGGGCGGGCTTCAGGTCTGGTACACATCTAGAGGCCTACAGATGTGCTCTCAGCAAAGGCAGGTGCAGGTACATGCCATCTCTGCACTCTCCCTGGTCAGTATCCCCCCAGACAGGAGTTTACACCCTTATCTGGGAAAAGTACCAAACAGAGGTCACGGAGCTGAAGAATACAACTGAACTGAAAAATAAAGTAGAAGGTTTCAAGAACAGACTAGATGAAGCAGATAAAAGGATCAGTGACTTGAAGACATGGCAGTGAAAATCACCCAATCAGAGCAGCAAAGAGAAAAAGAATGAAAAAAAGTAAAGAAGATACCCTAACAGACTTATGGGACAATATCAAGTGGACTAACGTTCTCATTATGAGGGTAACAGAAGGAGAAGAGAGAGAAACAGGCAGAAAAGCTAATGGAGAAAATAATGGCTGAAAACTTCTCTAGCCTGGGGGAGGAAACACATGCAGATTCAGGAAGCCCAGAGGATTCCAAATAAGATGAGACCCATGCCAAAACACATTACAATTAAAATGTCAAAAATTAAAGAATCTTAAGAGCAGCAAGAGAAAAACAACTTGTTACACAGAAGGGAACTCCCCGTAAGACTATCAGCAGGCTTTTCAGTAGAAACGCTGCAGGCCAGAAGGGAGGGGCACGATACATTCAGAGTGCTGACAGAAATGAAAAAAATCCCAACCAAGAACGCTAAACCCAACAAAGCTATTCAGAACTGAGGAGAGATGGGAATTCCCTGGCAGTCCAGTGGTTAGGACTCAGCACTTTCACTGCTGGGGGCCAGGTTCAGTCCCTGGTTGGGGAGCTAAGACACTGCAAGCCGCACAGCGTGGCCACAAAAAAAGAACGGAAGGAGAGCGTTTTCCAGACAAGCTAAAGCTAAACTAGTTCATCATCACTAAACCTGCCTTACAAGAAATGTTAAAGGGACTTTGTTAAGCTGAAAAGGGCACTAATTAGTAACAAGAAAACATATGAAGGTATAAATCTCACTGGTAAAGGCTGTGATAAATCAGGGTGAAAGATAAAACTCTGTGGCATCAAGAAAATAATACAGTCTTTATTGGCTGTAATTCTTTATTCTTTAATATAATAGCTAAAATTCTTAGATAGCTTCTAGGACCAATGAGCTGCATTAATATTTTAAAAGTCAAAAAAAACTGGCTCCGGTACTGAAGAGGAAACCAGCCCCCCAGTTAACAACAGAACCTGCTGATGACATCCCACAAACTAAAGTAACAAAGAGGGGCTTCCCTGGTGGCGCAGTGGTTGGGAGTCCGCCTGCCGATGCAGGGGACGCGGGTTCGTGCCCCGGTCCAGGAAGATCCCACATGCCGTGGAGCAGCTGGGCCCGTGAGCCATGGTCACTGGGCCTGCGCGTCCGGAGCCTGTGCTTTGCAACGGGAGAGGCCACAACAGTGAGAGGCCCGTGTACCGCAAAAAAAAATAAAAATAAAAAAAAAAAATAAAGTAACAAAGGGGATCCTTCACCTCCTTTGAACAAACTTCATAAACTCCTCTGTGTTCTTTTGAATCTGAAGTTCCCCTTGTTTGCAACTGTATATTTGACTTATTTTCAAAGAAACATGATGAGTTTCCCTTTCAAAATGGCCTTCTAGATTTGGTTTTTGTGAGAGTACAAGGCCCTTCCTCCCTTGAGGATCACAGAGCAGTTCCTGGAAGGGGTGGGGGTATGTGCACACTCGCCTCCTTCACATGTAAAGAAGAACCGGGGAACTGAAGTTTAGCAAATGAGGTGTGATAGTTACCTGGCTCAGGGCTAGTGATCACTTCCCTCATTTCTTCCTGCTTGCAGACCTTTAGTAAAAGCTAAAAACCAGATTTCAAAATTCTGAATCTATGGAGCTTCGCCCCAATAGCATTGGCTCCTCTGAGCTCCCCAGGCTGGGGGAGGACTCCCTGGGGTGGACCCCAGGCTCCAGCATGGAGAGCTCTGGCCCTCCCCCAGGGAGGTGGGGACCGGCTGCTCCTATGCGTGTGTCCCAGGCGCACCTGGGCTGCCCCGCACCAAGACTGTGCATCTGTGCTGTGAGACCTGCAGCGGCAGAAACGCACGTCCAACAACCCTGAGCTTCCACTCACCCTTGGCTCTACCTGGGGGCTGACAGAGGCGCTGCTACCATGTCCGTAGCAGGGAGAGCCCCTGGAGTATCCGTTAACAAGGATCCAGACACACACTGCTGTGCAATTTCTGAGTGACGATAAAGTCTGTCTCTTCTGATGAATGATCTTTTCACTCTCCAGTGCCTAGAACAGTGCCCGGCATGTAGTGCTCCTCAAGAGGTGTTTGTAGAGTGAATTTGATGAATATAATCAGATTTAATCCACAGCATTTCCCTTTTCTGTGTGGGCTACTAGGCATCTCCAAAGCTAAGTTTAGATTTCAACTGCAACTGTTTCCCTGCTTTTCTGCTAATAATCCTCCAGGTATTTTTCTTTTTTATTTTCATCTGAGGCTCTTATCTTGGACTTCTGGGTTTTATTATAGTTTATCTTTTACTCTAAGTCCCCTTTCTGGAAGTAGCTTGTATGAATATCGGGGAAGATGGAGAAGATTTCAGTCACCAGGATCCCTGCTGGGGAGAACACTATTTGGAAGACATTTCCTGACCCGTCGCTGAGGTGGGCCTGCACTCCTGAGGAAGCAGGAGTTAGGGAGCTGGTGGAAGGCCTTGTCCCGTGCACACAAGAGACGACACTGCCCAAGGGGTGGGAGTCCAAGTCCAGGGTATCTCCTAGTCGGGGAGAGAGCCCTTGGGCAACAGGGAGGAGGGGGGTTAAAACAGGAAACAAAGCACGGGGCTCCTAACCTTCCCCACACCTCTGAGAAGCAGGCCATCTCAGGGACACGGGGACAAGGGGTGGAGAAAGCCCATCAGACAACTGGTTCTATCAATTATAAAACCAGATCAGAACTAATTTGGGAGTAAAGACATTAGAACGACAAAATTATCTGCAGGTGTGTAGAGGGAAACAGTTTCAGCAGAGAATCTGGAAACAGGTTGGTTTCTGACTATCTCTGAAATCTGACACCAAACTCAAAGTCCCAGAGCTGTCCAAAGCCCAGCACACTTGTGCCTGAGGGAGAAGCATCCAGAAGGAATGTGGAAATAAGGAAAACTGGTGGGGAGAGTAACTCAAGGCCAAATGGAGCTCTAATGATGTTATAAAATCCTAGCCCTTGCTGACAGAGCAAGTTCAAAGGGGATAGAGCTGGCTTAAAAATCTGTCGTGTATCTCAGGGCAGTGGAAAGACCAGACCCTACGGAAGCCACGAGATCTGGGTCCTTTGGGCAGTTGTGTAAATCTGGGCAAGCTTCTTAACCGCTCTGAGCCTCAGCTTCCTCACTGATAAAATAGGGATATCCATGGTGCTCGCATCACAGGGCTGTGCTGGGATTCAGTGAGTCAGTGTATCTGGTGGGAGCAGGCAGCCAAATGGGGACTCCACCCCTGCTTCACATCCAGCAGCCGGATGGGAAACGTGCATGCGACGTCTGCATGGCTGAGAGTGTCAATGCCACTTCTCACTGCTCATTCTAGATCTTTCAGTATATTCTAATTCCCCCCCCATAGATATTTGAGCAGATATGAAATGTAATATAAGGATGGCCTCATTTTAACCGTGCTAACTTTCACTATACCCGACATGATGAACATGAATTTGAGTAAGGACGCTGGTCCCTGTATTAGGTTCACACCCTAAAATGAAAGCAGTGACATTTAGATACCCTGCCTCCCAAGTGAGCCCAACGCACAGACCTTTGAAACCAAGAATGACGACACCCTATGGAAAGGAAAGCTCTTGCTGTAGTACGGGGGTTCTTTCATCCCTAAGAGGTAAGTAACGTAACAAAAAGCTCAGACTCACCAGGGCTTGCAGTTTAGGACAGTGAATGGAGAGCTGGATGAGTGTGCTGTCGGTTATCTGGAGAGAAACACGTGGTGTCAGTGTGGCTTCTACACCAGAACTTAATACCTAACCCTGCTTCTCCTGAATACAAGAATCAAAAGGTGCAAAAGAGAATTAAAAACTCATCTCAAGCACACTTGGGCTGGGAGCCCGAGGGACAAAGGGACAAAGAGGGTCCCCCAAGATTCTTCTCTGTAGAGTCACCTCATCACTGGACATGCAAGCTTATTTCTCCCTTAAGTTTTGTGAAAATGAGTCCTTTTGTTTTCTTAACGTTTGGCAAAAGATGGTGCTATCCTGAACTTGGCTGTAACTCTGATGACTGAGAACAGCCCAAAGTTTATGCATCCCCCTCCCGTGGCCCTCACAGGTTCCCAAGCCCTTACACCTATGCTGGGGCGAGGAGGGTCCAGACAATGGCCAGTTGGCGTCTCTGGTTACGCCTGTCAGTGGCTGAGGGGCGCCCTGCAGAGCTGTCAGGAGTCCACTCACCAAGATGCATTCTTCGAGATCCATCTTCTCCAGGTCATGACAATTCTGAAAAAGTCCATAAGAGTCCATAAGACACCCCATTCCGAAGGTGACCCAGTGAGCCAGCACTTTTGAGCAGGTGCCCTCTGAATCATATTCACTTTGGAAATGGGCATCAGGGCTGCATTTCCTTCTCTCATCCCAGAAAGGCAGTTGTCTGCACCTTCCCAGTGGCTCACAGGTATCAGCACAGAGATTTTAGCCATGGAATGGGCTCTGGGAGGTCGTGGGGGTGGGCGCTCAGCCACGGTGGGGATGGTGGAGGGCTGGGGTAGGAGGAAGAGTGTATCAGCATCCCCAGGAGGACATGGGTTCTGGGCAGCAGGCCATAGGGGCCCCACAGTGGTTGGCACTGGCAGGGCAGTGTGGAAAGAGAGGGCAGAGGCAGAGCCCAGCCCAGCTGAGGGATGCTACTGAGAGGCTGAGTCGGGGTCTATGTGAGGAAGGGCATCTCCTGGCAGGGAGGAGGCCCTTCTCATTGGGGTCCCACCTGACCAATTGAGAGTGAGGTCCACGCCTGGTACAGGACCTGCCTAGCTTTCCAGCCTGCTGGGGAAAATTCAGAACACCCCCCCACAAGGACTCTATTCTACTTGGTGCCTGTCATTTCTGAAGGTAGTTTTTTGCACACTCCAAGACCACTCCAATTCACTTTGACTAGGGAGGTGAATTAGAGTTTGGTTTGATTTTGTAAAACCTCTGTCTTACCCGAGCTAAAAGTGTAAAGCCTGCATCAGTCAAATGGGAACATCGGGCAGCCTCCAAGATCCTGGGATAAGGAGTGCACAGAAGACAAAGTGGCGACTGGTTAACAACAGAAAAGCGTACTTTACAATGCTCTTGAGTTTATTCCACTCTGACACAAAAATGAGGCTCAGGAGGAATGTGACCTGCCCAAAGTCCCATCCCAAACTTGGTCAGTAAATCCAGGAATCTTCCCACAATACCAGCACATGGTTGCTGTTTTTAGATATTATTCTAATATGTGTTGACTTCTAAACAATTAAAATGTACTTCCGCTCAACAAAATCATCTTGATATACTGCATTTATTGAAATTCCCAGTCACCCTAAAGGAAATTTTAAAAATTCACAGCCAATGAAAACATCCATGCTTAACAGGGATGGATGCTTAAATAATATTTTTAAGTTAAATTACTCCCTTATAGCAATAATTTTGACCTCCTTTCTGACCAGTTTTGACCACCTATATTCCTTCTACCATGCAGAAACATCAAAATTCTCTAGAATCTTCCCTAATTCAACAGTAAGAAAAACGGGGAAAAGGCAAAATAAGACAATCCTCAGAAGGTATAACCAAAATAAAGGGGGGGGGGCAGGGGGGGTACTTCTTTGGCAGTCCAGTGGTTAGGACTCCACGCTTCCACTGCAGGGGTCATGGGTTCGATCCTCAGCCAGGGAACTAAGATCCTGCATGCCATATGGTGCAGCCAAAGGAAAAAAAAAAAAAGATATCTAACTGGTGTATGAGAAATGGATCAGTTTCACTGATAAGTAAAGAGTAACAAAACAAGTATCTTTTTAATGCCTCTTTTGTAGGGGTTAAGGTTGCTGGTTCTAAAATCAAACTCTACAAGTTCAAATTCTAGTTTTACTTCTTACTTGTCATGTGACCCAGGATAAATTATGTGCTTTTCTTTTTTTTTTTTTTTTGCGGTACGCGTGCCTCTCACTGTTGTGGCCTCTCCCGTTGTGGAGCACAGGCTCTGAACCTGCAGGCTGAGCGGCCATGGCTCACGGGCCCAGCCGCTCCGCGGCATGTGGGATCTTCCCAGACCGGGGCACGAACCCGTGTCCCCTGCATCGGCAGGCAGACTCTCAACCACTGCACCACCAGGGAAGCCCCATGTGCTTTTCACTGAGTCTCAGTTTCTCCTCTGCAAAACAAGTGAGAATACAGTACCTACACCTCCTAGCAATGCAGTGAGGACTAAGTGAGACAATGCTTGTGAAAGTGCTAACAAAGAGCCTGGAACATATATGAGTTCAACTGATGTTAAGCATGATTAGTATTTTGGTGCCATTATTAAAGTTTTAATATTCACAATATTACATGGAGAATCAGAAAATAAATCATTATTTGTTAAAACTTTTCTTCTTGCTAGGGAAAAATGATAAATAAGGTGGCTGTGATTTTTCCTCCTTCTGTCCATTTAGCAGCTGGTTTAGAGGAGAACCTGGTGCCATTTGGACATGAGGCTATCTGTCTGCTCACATGTCAAAGTAATATCAGGGCAACAAATAGCCAAAACAATCTTGAGAACGAAAAACGGAGCTGGAGGAATCAGGCTCCCTGACTTCAGACTATACTACAAAGCTATAGTAATCAAGATACTATGGTACTGGCACAATAACAGAAATATAGATCAATGGAACAGGATAGAAAGCCCAGAGATAAACCCACACACATACGGTCACCTTATTTTTATATAAAGGAGGCAAGAATATACAATGGAGAAAAGATAGCCTCTTCAATAAGTGGTGCTGGGAAAACTGGACAGCTACATGTAAAAGAATGAAATTAGAATACTCCCTAACACCATACACAAAAATAAACTCAAAATGGATTAGAGACCTAAATGTAAGGCCAGACACTATAAAACTCTTAGAGGAAAACATAGGCAGAACACTCTATGACATAAATCACAGCAAGATCCTTTTTGACCCACCGCCTAGAGAAATGGAAATAAAAACAAAAACAAATGGGGGATTCCCTGGTGGCACAGTGGTTAAGAATCTGCCTGCCAATGCAGGGGACGGGTTCGAGCCCTGGTCCGGGGAGATCCCACATGCCATGGAGCAACTAAGCCTGTGCACCACAACTACTGAGCCTGTGCTCTAGAGCCCGCGAGCCACAACTAATGAAGCCCGTGCGCCTAGAGCCTGTGCTCCGCAACAAGAGAAGCCACTGCAATGAGAAGCCCGCGCACTGCAACGAAGAGTAGCCCCTGCTCGCCACAACCAGAGAAAGCCCGCATGCAGCAACAAAGATCCAATGCAGCCAAAAATTAAAAAAAAGAACAACTAAAAATAGAACTACCATACAACCCAGCAATCCCACTACTGGGCATATACCCTGAGAAAACCATAATTCAAAAAGAGTCATGTACCACCATGTTCATTGCAGCTCTATTTACAATAGCCAAGACATGGAAGCAACCTAAGTGTCCATCAACAGATGAATGGATAAAGAAGATGTGGCACATATATACAATGGAATATTACTCAGCCATAAAACGAAACAAAACTGAGTTATTTGTAGTGAGGTGGATGGACCTAGAGACTGTCATACAGAGTGAAGTCAGTCAGAAAGAAAAACAAATATCGTATGCTAACACATATATATGGAATCTAAAAAAAAGAAAATGGTTCTGAAGAACCTAGGGGCAGGACAGGAATAAAGACGCAGTAGACTTGAGGACACGGGGAGGGGGAAGGGTAACCTGGGACGAAGTGAGAGAGTGGCACGGACATATATACACTACCAAATGTAATAGAGATAGCTAGTAGGAAACAGCCACATAGCACAGGGAGATTAGCTCAGTGCTTTGTGACCACCTAGAGGTGGGATAGGGAGGGTGGGAGGAAGACACAAGAGGGAGGAGATATGGGGATATATGTATATGTATAGCTGATTCACTTTGTTATAAAGCAGAAACAAACACACCATTGTAAAGCAATGATACTCCAATAAAGATGTTAAAAAAAAAAAGTAATACCAGGGCGAGGCAAATCAGGTGGGCACATGAGTGAAGTCTATCAGGAAACTAAGGCTCAGATTCCCTGGTGGTGGACAGTGTGGGACTCTCCACACATCCTTAAATGAACTAGATTACAGTGTCCCACCCCAATACATCTGACAAAAGCCAACAACACAACCACTGCCTCCGCCTCAACCCACTGCCAGGCCTTTCTCCTCCTGCAGGAAGCCCTCCCAGTCAGCCCCAAGCTCTGAGTTGCAAAGCTGAAAGCGTGGTGCACTCACTGAAGTCTTGGGCAGTTCAAGGCTAGGGCTGTGAGGGAGGCATCCGTGAGGTTGCCGCAGCCAGACAGGCAGAGGGCCTGCAGCCGGTGGCAGCCCCTGCAAATCTGCACCACGCCTTCATCCGTAACGCGCTGGGGAGAACCAAAGCAGAAAGGAAAATCAGAAGGCACGGGCAACAGTGAAATGGGAGCCGCAGACAAATGGAGTCCCCTGTTAGTCAACTAGTTTAGGTTGCCAGTTACTAGCATTTTATCCTGATAATTTAATCAAAATAAGGTGAAGTACAGGGAAGACAGATATTTATGTTATTTCTGAACAGCTTTAAAATATTCAAGCATTACTAATGGAGAGTAAAATTTTTAAATTCCATTTTTCTACCCAGAATCGTTTGATTTTTTTTTCAGGAAATATTCATAAACTTGTGTTAAAAATCAGATTTGATGAACAGCTCATGAGACTTGCTTAAGTGACATTAATTTTTGGTTGAGTTTCTACATATTAATGCTTTAGATATCTACTATATAAATCATATACATGTATTTTTATATTGTCTGAAATGTTTTAGAAAATAGCAAAATTAAGTAAATCACTAAATTATTAATAAATGGCTTAGAATTCTATGAATTTAGCCATGAAGATTCAAATTAATCTTTATTTGAATATGCTGATTTATGCAGAAATAAACAGATACATTTATATCATACTTCAAGCCACCTGCCAGTGCTACCCTACATGCAATTCAAGGTCCTATTTTTGAACAGTGCAGCCCCATAAGGTCAATATTTGCCCAGAAGATAGTTTCTGCTTTACCTCCCACCATTAGGGACCTTAGGTTTATGATTCATTTACTAAATGCCAAATACAAGGGATTTCTCTTACTTTCCTCAAAATTGACATTCTCCTTGAGAAACCCAGTTGGCCATAGCAAGCACCCTCTCCAATTACCAATATTTACAATGGCAGTGAAGAAAAATCATCCTTCACAGGCTAATAATGCACTGATGAAAATCACACCTTGCTCTTGAATATGCCCTTTATATTTCAAAGCACTTTCATATCTGTTATTTCATTTTATCCACTGAGACACCATGAGAGGTGTCATCACCCCCAGTTTATAAGTAAAGACAAGACACTGAGACCTTACCAGGAACTGTTTCGGTTAGTGACTAGTTCACAGCATTCCTGATGTCTTAAAATAAACCAAGACCCTGATCTATGCTGTTTTTAGGGGAAGTGCCCATGGCTTTGTATTGGCCTTTTTGTTTAGATTGCTGTTCTTCCATCCTGTGGGAAACTGGGAGATCACATAAGGACACAGGATGTGACATAAGGGTGTGGCAATCCTCCCACCTGCCTGGGCTGCTTCCCAGCAGGGCCCCAGCAGGTTCCTGACGGAGGGAACAGGAACAGGAGGGAGCTCACGTAAAAGGCATGTTACTTACTGAGCAGGACTGTAGGTTGAGGCTCACAAGCTCATGGCAGTAATTCTGAATGTGTTTCAGAGCTTCGTCTTCTAGCTGAGTGAATGGAGAAAACAAAAAAGAGATGGAACCAGGTGAGGGGACAGTGGGGCACAGGTTCCATAATCACGTGCACACACCTAACATTAGATACATGTTAGACAAGCCAGGCCGTGAGGACTCCCGGTACCTGCGTGCAGCCCCTCAGCAGCAGGGCTCTCAGGCCGCGACAACCCCGCACCAGGGCCTCGATGCCATCCTTCGTGATCTGATCACACCATGACAGGTTCAGGTACTCCAGGTGCCGACAGCCCTCGCTGGAGAACAGGAAGCAAAGCCACACATGTGCAGTCCATCCCACGGAGGCTTTAGGACCAGCTCTGAGCTTAGCAGCCCACAAGCAGTTCAGGGGAGAGAGACCTCTGTAACCCGAGTCGCCCACTTCCTGCTCCAACGGGACCGTGAGAAAGGTTTCAGACACACCAAAATGCTCAGAGCTTTGGGTATTTCTCATGACCGCTAACAACAGGTACTCTTACCTGATCCCCTTTAAGGAGCTGTTTGTAATGGACACACAGGAAGTCAGATCCAGATGTTTCAGCTTGGAACAGAATCTGCTAAGGCTGTAACACGTGCTGAAAAAAATCAGATGCACTAAAGGTATTTTCAACCCCCTTTCTCTCCCCTCACTCTTCCCACGGCCAACCAGTCACCAAAGTAATTTCCACTACTTACCTGTCAGTGATTTTTGTGCACCCATTGAGGTTTAAATGTTCAATGTTTCTGCAGTTCTGTGCAAAGGTCCTAAAATGAGAAAACATTTTAAAACTCCCTGCAAGTTGCTAGGCAGCCACTAGAGGGCATGTATAACCATTTACATTTAGAACAATGCTCTTCAAAATTTTATTTTATTGTGGAAAGGATACTTAACGTGAGATCTACCCTCTTAACAAGTTTTTAAGTGTATAATATATAATTGTTGACTACAGCTACCAGTGTTCTTCAAACTCTGATGAGCACGTGAAACAACTGGGGTTCTTCTCATAGTGCAGAATCTGATGGTAGATCCAGGCAAATTGCTTGGTGGTCTGCATTTCTAAGAAGCTCCCGAGCGATACTAGTGCTGCTACTCTGGGGACACCACTTTGGAAAGCAAAGCCCTAGACTGACTACATATCAGTTGAAACTCTTCTTCACTCAGATTTTGGCAGTCATCTGAGAGTAGAGGTCTGGCTCCCTGTTCCTTCTCCTCTGTAGAAAAATCAGCTGGCAGCAAGGGGGCTTGAGTCTTGTGCCATGCTGTCACCTGGTTACCCCAGGGCCCTTCTGGAGAAGCCATCTCCGGCCACCGATAGGGTCAGTAATTGATCAGTACCAGGAACCATCATTTACTGGTGAGGACACTGAGCCATGAAGGGTGATGTCCTCAATGATTTGTGGGCTGGCAGCAAGGCCAGAGCAGAAAATTAAACACCCCTTACTCACCACTTATTCCTTAACATATTCAGCAAGGACTGGCTCAGGTCATCTGCATTTTCCTGAAATATGGCTTCTGCAGTATCTTATAGGATTGAATCCTGATGCTTCCATGCATACCCCTAAGTCTCCAAAACCTGGCCTCAAACCAGATGTCACTCTTACCTGTTACTTCCGCTCTGCTGCGGTACAGGGAAAGGGAACTCAGCTGGAGCCTGGTGGACTCCCTGAGCTGAGGATATGGAGCCAAAAGTCTGAGCAAGGCAATCAGAGGTATCAGAGAAGAGTACAAGAATGGAGAAAATGTCAGAGATCTGCAGAGCGTTCCCCTCAGGAATTCAGTAGAGTACTAGTCAGAGTGTGCATGTGAGGAAGTTACCTAAAGCCAGGGAAAGACTCAACAAGCAGCATTAGAGGGGAGAGCAGCCAGAGCTCACCCAGGGCCATGAATAGTAAGTACCCATTCCCACCAGACAACAGTGAAAAATGTCATAATTTGTGGGGCACTAGGTAGAGTACTGAGAAGCGTCTTGCTTCAGGAGTGGAGTACAATTATCCCTAGACTAACCACTGCTTTGGTCCAACCCAACAAATTAAAAAAAAAAAAAGATCTCAAAGGAACTATGTCCAAGTAACTCAACTGCATCTCAGAACAAAACTCAAGTATATTTATAGGAATACAAAAATATTCTGCACCCAAAGTAACATTCACAATGTCTGGCACTGAACAAAAAATTACCACCCATTCAAAGAAGAGGGAAAAATATATCCATAATGAGGAGGAAATTCAATCTATCAAAGCTGACCCAGAAACTAGAAATAGCAGACAAAGGCATTAAAAGTTATCATAACTATGTTCTGTAGAATACAGTTCTATGAAGCTACAGTGAAGATGTTACATTAAACATCTCATGTTTATTAAACATGTTATGTTTATTAAACACGTTATATAGAGACATGAAAGATATACAAAGATACAAATTAAACTTTTAAATATGAGAACCACAATGGCTGAGATGAAAATTTACTGGATGGGATTAACAGCAGATGAGACATTGAGGAAGAAAAGATTAGTGAACTTAAAGACACAGCAGGAGAAAGTATCCAAAATGAAATATGGAAAGAAAACAAGAAAAAAAGAACAGAGCATGAAAGAACTGTGGGACAGCTTCAAACAACCTAATGAACATGCAAGTGGAGTCCCTAAAGAATGGGAGAGTGGGGCGGGGGGGGGGAAAATCTGAAGAAATAAAGGTCAAAAGTTTTATGACAAGACAGTTATAAACCTACAAGTCCAAGAAACTCAAAAAATTCCAAGCACAAGAAACATGAAGGAAAATCCACCAAGGTATAGCTTAACCAAATTGGTCAAAACCAGTGACAGAAAAAACATTAAAAGCACCCAGAGAAAAAAGATATGCCTAATACAGAGGAATAAAATAAGGGTGATAGAAGATTTCTCACTGATAACAAAAAAGAAAACAGAGGAGTAGCATCTTTAAAATACTGAAAACAAAAAACTGTCAATACAGAATTCTATATTCAGCAAAAATATTTTTCAAAACTGAAGGGAAAATAAAGATTTTTTCAGGCATAAGTGCTGAAAAATTCATCAGATATGCAGTGCAAGAAATCTTTAAGAACATTCTCCAAGCAGAAAAAAAAAATGACATAAGAAAATTTGTGTCTACACAAAGAAATGAAGGATACTGGAAATAGTAACCACTTGAGTATAGAGAGCCAATTTTTTAATTATTTAAATCTCTTTAAAAATAATTGACTGTTGGGCTTCCCTGGTGGCGCAGTGGTTGAGAGTCCGCCTGCCGATGCAGGGGACACGGGTTCGTGCCCCAGTCCGGGAAGATCCCACATGCCGCGGAGCGGCTGGGCCCGTGAGCCATGACCGCTGAGCCTGCGCATCCGGAGCCTGTGCTCCGCAACGGGAGAGGCCACAACAGTGAGAGGCCCGCATACCGCAAAAAATAATAATAAAAAAATAATAATTGACTATTAAAACAAAAATACTAACAATCTAGTGTGGATTTCATACCATATTTGGAATTTTAAAGTGTATGGCAATAACAGCATGAAGGCTGAGCAAAGGAAAATGGAAGTAAGATGTAATATAATTTTAGGATTGACTAAAATCACTTTAAAATCTATAATATAAACTCAAAAATAACCACTAAGATTACAAAATAATGAGTTATAGCTACTACGCAAAAAAAAAAAAAGACATAAAATGTAATCATAAAAAATACTCAACCTATGGGCTTCCCTGGTGGTGCAGTCGTTGAGAGTCCACCTGCCAATGCAGGGGACACGGGTTTGAGCCCTGGTCCAGGAAGATCCCACATGCTGTGGAGCAACTAAGCCCATGCACAACTACTAAGCCTGTGCTCTAGAGCCTGCAAGCCACAACTACTGAGCCCACACACCATAACTACTGAAGTGTGTGCACCTAGAGCCCGTGCTCCACCAGAGAAGCCACCGCAGTGAGAAGCACATGCACTGCAATGAAGAGTAGCCCCCACTCGCTGCAACTAGAGAAAAGCCTGTGTGCAGCAATGAAGACCCAATGCAGCCAAAAATAATTAATTTTAAAATATATATATATATGTTACAAGAAGGAGCTTCCACATTAAGAAACTAGAAAAAAGAAGACATGAAACCCAAAATAAAGTAAATAATAGAGACCAGAGAAGAAATCAATGAAGTAGAAAACATTAAAAAAATGAAAAAAATCAATGACATCCAAAGCTGGTTCTTTGAGAATATCAATAAAATTAATAAACCCCTAGGTAGACTGACCAGGAAAAAAAGACAAAAATTACCAATATCAGAGAAATTTACTCATCTTTACTCTTTAAAAATTGGTATCAATGTCAGTAAAAAATTCAAAGAATATATATATTGCAATAGGTACTACACAATCATTGTGATTTTTATTAGACGTGGTAACTACTTTCATATAGTAAAAACAAAAAACCAAACAAAATTACCCAAATCAAGAATAAAGAGAGGAGCTTTCACTACAGATGTTACAGATATTAAAATGATAGTAAGAGGGTATTACTCACAACTTTATGCCAAAAGTTCTAGAACTTAGGTGAAATGGACAAAATCTTTGAAAGGTAAAAACTACACCAAAGCTTACTCAAGAAGGAATAGAAAACCTGGACAGTTCTATATATATTAGAAAAATAGAATTTGCAGTTAAAACCCTTTCACAAAAGAAACATGCAGGCCCAGCTGGCCTCAAAGGTGAATTCTACCAAACATTTAAGAAAAACAATACAAATTCTACATAAACTTTTCCAAAAAAAGTGAAGAGGAGAAAACACATTTCAACTCATTCTATAAGGCCAGTAGTACCTTGATACCTAAACCAGACAAAAATATCACAAGAAAAGTAAACCACAGAACAATATCCCTCACAAACACAGAGGTAAAAAATTTTAACAAAATTTTAGCAAACAGGATCCAACAACATGTTAAAAATACAGTACATGACAACTCAAGAGGGACTTATCTGAAGGGTGGAAGGTTGGTTTAACATTCAAACATCAACCAATGTAGGAAGAAGGGGGATCAAGATAGCAGAGTACGAGGATGTGGAGCTCATCTCCCCCCATGAACACATCAAAAATACGTCTACATGAGGAAAAATTCTCACAGAAAACGAACTAGAAACTGGCACAACTCCTAAACAACCAAAGCTGCAAGAAAAATCTCCATGTAACTGGGTAGGGCAAAAAAAAAGGCAGGGGGCACAGGGTAGGGGGAGGGCATCAGGTCGGGATCTGCACCCCCGGGAAGGATCTGAAAGGAAGAGAAAGTGTACACTGGTGGGCCCTTGCCCTGGGGAGGGAGCAAGTCGACTCACCATCTGGGCATCCCAGGCCTGGGGTCTTGCAAAAGAAGACAAGCCCCCTTGCTTGCTGGGAATCCACTGAGGCACAGAAGGGCTGGGGTAGCCTAGTCTCTACTTGTGAGGAGTGTGCACGTTCTGGCTTGCTAACAATCAGGGCGGAGAGAGCCTTGCACTGGCGGCTGCTGCCTTGCTGCACTTCCCAACCTGAAGCGGTGAACACCTCGGCCCTGCTCACTCCACGCCACAGCCTGGTGTGAGATCTGGGCAAGGATTCAGTCTCGCTATGCAGACACACACCTAGGGTGTGATCCAGGCAGAGCGGCAGAGGCCACTGTCAACATCCACACAGGGCAGCGGGTCTAGCTGCGGCAGACCCTGCGTGTGTGCACGCTGGGGAGCAGTACGAGCGAGCGTGTGCAGCAGCTAAGTGCCGCATCCCAGGCAGACAGGCCCCGGGCAGCAGGGCGCAGCATTTCATTCTCCAGCAAGAGCACTCTGACTCCACCCAAGGGCTCCACCTCTAGCTTAGCCCTAGACCTGGGGCAGGCAGGTCCCGTGAGAAGACTACCACAGAGGCAGCCCAGATCTCAGGTGGCAGCACAGCCACCTCAGTTCCTGCAGCCACAATGCCCTGGCCCCGAGCCCCAGCCTACTCCACACCATGGCCTTGCGCTAGATCTGGGATAAACACAACAGAGAAAGGGATGCAACCTTGGGCTGCTTCAGAGCGGGACCGCCGATGCCTACACAGGTGGTACACAGGTTTGCTGTGACCACACAGGCCTCACCTGCTTCAGCAATAAGCTCCTTTGGCGCAGGACATGCCCTCAAGGACAATGGAGCCTGATCAAGCCCGACCCTCAGAGCTTCTACTCCAACATCCGGGGAGCAGACCCTGCGCTCGACAGGGCAGTGACAATGCTGCAGCAAACAGAAAGCCCCGCCTCACATCCAGCACAAGCCCAATACACTACACCACCAAACACAGCCCCCAGCCGTGTTTGTACCCTATCAAGGGTATACCACCCAGCACACTGAGGAAAGATGTGGCTGGCATCCATACCAAAACCAGCCCTCACACCAAAAACACGGGACACAAACTGCCTACACACTGATGCTCCCACATAAAAACAGCCCTTCAAAACCACAGCAGATGTTTCTCCTAAACTCATAGAGACAAAGAAAGTTAAGTAAAATGAAAAAGCAGAGGAACTACTACCAATTAAACAGTGACAGAAATCTCCTGAAAGAACAAGTAATGTCTACTAGACCCCAAGTTCAAAAAGGAGATAATAAAAAAGACAAAGGAATCAAGAAGGATTAGCAATAGAAATATATAGCAAGGTCACTGTAACAAGGAACTAGAAACTATAAAGATGAACCACTCAAAAGTAGACAATTCAATTGCTGAGAAAAACCAATCTAGAAACAATGGAGAGCAGACTAAAAGACACAGAAGAATAAATAAGTGATCTGGAAAACAGAATAATGGAAATCACCCAATAGAAGAGCAGACAGAAAGACAAATGAAAAAAACTGAAAGCAACATACGAGATCTATGGGATAATATAAAGCATGTCAACCTACACATAATAGGGGTTCTGGAAGGAGAAAAGAAAGAGAGGGGGATGGAAAATGTATTTAAAGAAATTATGGGAGATTGGATCAAGATGTTGGAGGAGTAGGACATGGAGCTCACCTTCTCCCACAAATACATCTACATGTGGAACAGTTCTCACAGAACATCTACTGAACGCTGGCAGAAGACCTCAGACTTCCAAAAAGGCAAGAAACTCCCCATGTACCTAGGTAAGGCAAAAGAAAAATAAAAGACAGAGAGAAAAAATCGAGACGCGACCTGCACCCCTGGGAGGGAGCTGTGAAAGAAGAAAGGTTTCCACACACTGGGAAGTCCCTTCACTGAGATCAGCTGGGACAGAGGGGGAGCTTCAGAGCCTTGGAGAAGAACGCAGCAATTGGTTTGCAGAGGGCAAAGTGGAGAGAGACCTGCGCAGAAGGTCAGTGCCGCGCAGCACTCCCTGGCCTGAGACGCTCATCTGCTGGGGCAGGAGAGGCTGGGTGCAGAGGCTCAGGCTTCGGAGGTCAAACCTGGAGGAGAGGACTGGGGCTGGCTGCATGGAGACACCCTGAGGGGGCTAGGGTGTGGTGAGACACAACCAATGGAGTATGGGAGGAGGCCTGGGCCCACCAGAGAGGCAGGGCACAACTGTTGGGGGGCACTCAAAGGGCAGGCCACCATAGGAGGTTCTTTCTCCATGAGCTCCCTCAGGCAGCAGGGCACCACCTACACGAGCTCCAGGGGCTGGTGTGAGCCACCGCACTGCCATCTCAGACCCCAGAGGCAGGCGCAGACCGCCGCTGCCACAGAGGGTCCCGTGACCAGGCACCAACTCCTGCCCCCAACTCCCTGGGAGCAACCACGACCACCGCTGAGGGTACCACAACCCAGTGCCAACCACTGCCCTCCCCTCCCTAGGAGCGAATGCAGCCCGCCACCGCTGCCACCAAGGCTCCCGCGACCAAGAGCCAAGCACTGTCCCTGCCTTCCTGGAAGCATGAATGGAACATGCACCTGCACACCCCCTATCAAGGGGATAACAACCAGCACATGTGGAGAAAAGAGACAGCAAGCATCCAAACCAAAAACAGCCCTCACAGCAAAAAAATATTGAACCTACACAAGCTATGCAGGGATGCTCCTGCATATAAACAGCCCTCCGTGACTACAGTAGATAATTGTTTCTCCTGAACTCACAAAGTAAGAGAAATATAAGCAAAATGAAGGAGAGGAACGATTCCCAGTTAAAAGACCCAGAGAATTCCCCTGAAGGAACAAACAATGAAACAGACCTCTTCAGTCTAATAGATACTGAGTTCAAAAAGGAGCAAATGAAAATACTGAAGGAATCAAGAAAGGCCACTGACAGAAATGCACATTACTGTAAAAAGGAACTAGAAACTATGAGGAGGAGCCAAGAAAAATTAGAAAACTCATTTGCCAAGATGAAAACTGAGCTAAAGGCACTGAATGGCAGAATAAATAATGCAGAGGAAAGAATAAGTGATCTGGAAGATAGAATAATGGAAATTACCCAATCAACACAGCAGACAGCATGGGCTTCCCTGGTGGTGCAGTGGTTGAGAGTTCGCCTGCCGATGCAGGGGACACGGGTTTGTGCCCCAGTGCGGGAAGATCCTACATGCCGCGGAGCGGCTAGGCCCGTGAGCCATGGCCACTGAGCCTGCGCGTCCAGAGCCTGTGCTCCACAACGGGAGAGGCCACAACAGTGAGAGGCCCACGTACCACAAAAAAAAAAAGTGAGGGGATGGAAAAAGATATTTCATGCAAACGGAAATAACAAGCAAGAGGGAGTTACAATATTCATATCAGACAAAATAGACTTTAAAGCAAAGGCTATAAAGAAAAATAAGGAAGGACACTCCATGCTGATAAAAGGACCAACACAAGAAGAGGATTTTACACTCGTCAACATATATGCACCTAATATAGGAGCATACAAATACATAAAACAAATACTAACAGACATAAAAGGAGAAACTGACAGGAATTCAATAACAGTAGGAGACTTTAACACCCCACTCATATCAATGGACAGATCTTCTAGACAGAAAATCAATAAGGCAACAGAAGTCCCAAATGATACAACAGAACAGACAGACTTAATTGATATTTTCAGGACATTACATCCAAAAACAAACAAACAAACAAAAAACAGAACACATTCTTTTCAAGTGCATATGGACTGACCACATACTAAGGCACAAAACTAACCTCAACAGATTTAAGAGTATAGAAATTATTTCAAGGGACTTCCCTGGTGGCGCAGTGGTTAAGACTCCACGCTCCCAATGCAGGGGGCCTGGGTTCGATCACTGGTCCAGGAACTAGATCCCACATGCGTGGCGCAACTAAGAGTTTGCATGCTACAACTAAGGAGCCCATGTGCCGCAGCTAAGGAGCTGGTGAGCCACAACTAAGGAGTCCGCCTGCCACAACCAAATAAATAAATAAATAAATAAATGTATATTTAAAAAAAAAAAAAAAAAGACAAGCCTCTCACCCTTAAAAAAAAAATAAAAAAATTATTTCAAGACTCTTCTCTGACCACAATGGCATGAAACTAGAAATCGACCACAGGTTTCACTGTGACAAGGGGCACAAAACTTGTGGCCTTCCTATGAACAAATACCAAACATGTGTTCCCCTGCACCTCCATGTGGCTGCTGGGCAGGACCAGTGGGACAGGGCTCAATACTGGAAGAAAAGCTACAGTATTTAGTGGGGGAGTTTGCCACCTAGAGCCGTGGTTCATGTATGGGCAGGTCACGAGTGGTCTTATAAAGGCTTTGAACCTCTCTTTTCAAGGAGAAAGAAAAAAGAACAATAGATTCGAACTATATGCCGTTCTGGAAAAGGCAAAACTATGGAGACAATAAAAAGATCAACAGTCTCCAGGAGTTTGGGAGAAAGGGGAGATGAATACACAAAGCGTATAAGTTTTTATGAGCAGTGAAAATACTTTGAATGACATTATAATGATGGATATATGTCATTATACTTTTTGTCCAAAATAGAATGTGCAACATTATTCACTTCATTAAAGTGAACCCTAGGGTGAACTGTGGACTTTGGTGGGTATGATGTGTCAATGCAGTTCATCCCTGTTTTGTTTTGTTTTTTTTTAAAAAAGTACCACTCTGTTGATAATGGCTATGCATGTGAGGGGACTAGGTATATGGGGAATTTCTGTACCTTCCTGTCAACTTTGTTGTAAACCAAAACTGCGTTAAAAAAGTCTCAAAAAAAAAATTAACACTCAGGGTAGACCTTTTTGGCAAAACATTTCTTTCACTTTTAAGTATACATATTATATATGTATGTGTGTTTGTTGGATTGTGATGTAAAATGTATTTTTTAGATCAGAACAGTTTGCAGGCCACTGTAGTTAAATTATACTGGCAAATAAAGGCACAAATTAACCTCAAAAAAACAAAAAAAAGAAAGAAAAGAAATCAACCACAGGAAAAGAAATGAGAAAAAAATGATTACATGGAGACTAAACAACATGCTACTAAAAAACCAATGGATCAACGAGGAAATCAAAAAGGAAATTAAAATACCTTGAAACAAATGACAATAAAGACACAACCACACAAAATCTGTGGGATGCAGGAAAAGCAGTTATTAGAGGGAAATTCATAGAGATACAGGCCTTCCTCAAAAAACAAGAAAAATCTAAAATAAACAACCTAACCTACCACCTAAAAGAATTAGAAAAAGAAGAACAAACAAAACGTAAAGTCAGCAGAAAGAAGGAAATAATAAAGATCAGGGAGGAAATAAATAAAATATAGATTAAAAAATCAATAAAACCAAGAGCTGGTTCTTTGAATGGGTAAACAAAATTAACAAACCTCTGGCCAGGCTCACCAAGAAGAAAAGAGAGAGAACTCAAATAAACAAAATAACAAATGAAAAAGAAGAAAGCTCGACTGACACTTCAGAAGTACAAAAAACTCATAAGAGAATACTATGAACAATTATATGCCAACAAATTTGACAATCTAGAAGAAATGGACAACTTTCTAGAAACATACAGCCCATAAAAATTTAATCAAGAAGAAACAGATAATTTGAACAGACCAATCACTAGGACTGAAATAGAATCTGTAATAAAAAAAAACACCTCACTACAAAGGAAAGTCCAGGACCAGGTGGCTTCACAGGCAAATTCTACCAAACATACAAAGAAGAATTTATACCGATTCTTCTCAAACTCTTTGAAAAGATTTAAGAGGAGGGAACACTCCCAAAAACTTGTGATGAAGCCACCATCACCCTGATACCAAAACCAGACAAAGGTATCACCAAAAAAGAAAAAAATCCTCAACAAAATATTAGCAAACCGAATTTAACAACACATACAAAAAATCATACACCACAACCAAGTGGGATTCATCCCAAGTTCACAAGGATGGTTCAACATATGCAAATCAATCAATGTAATACACATTAACAACAACAAAAAAAATCAAAAACCACATGATCATCTCAACAGATGAGGAAAAAGCATTTGACAAAATTCAACATCGATTCATGATAAAAACTCTTACCAGGGGCTTCCCTGGTGGTGCAGTCGTTGAGAATCCGCCTGCCAGTGAAGGCGACACGGGTTTGATCCCTGGTCCGCCAAGATCCCACATGCCGCAGAGCAGCTAAGCCCATGCGCCACAACTACTGAGCCTGTGCTCTAGAGCCTGTGAGCCACAACTATTGAGCCCGCGTGCCACAACTACTGAAGCCCACGTGCCTTGAGCCCGTGCTCCACAATGAGAGAAGCCACCACAATGAGAAGCCCACGCACTGCAACAAAGAATACTCCCCGCTTGCCACAACTAGAGAAAGCCCGCGCACAGCAACAAAGACCCAACACAGCCAAAAATAAATAAATAAATAAATAAAAATTTTTAAAAACAAAACTCTTACCAAAGTGGATATACAAGGAACATATCTCAACATAATAAAAGCTATTTACGACAAACCCACAGCCAATATAATACTCAACAGTGAAAAGCTGATAGTCTTCCTGCTAAAATCTGGAACCAGGATGCCCACTCTCACCACTTCTATTCAGCATAGTAATGGAAGCCCTAGCCACAGCAATCAGACAAGAAGATGAAACAAAAAGTATCCAAATTCGAAGGGAAAAGGTAAAATTGTCACTATATGCAAATGACATGATACTATATATAGAAAACCCTAAAGACTCCACACAAAAACTACTAGATCTAATAAATGAATTCAGCAAAGTAGCAGGATACAACATTACCACTCAGAAATCGGTTGCATTTCTTTACACTAACAATGAAATATCAGAAAGGGAATGTAAAAAAAAAAAAATACCTTTTAAAATCACACCAAAAAAAAAAAAATACCTAGGAATAAATTTGACCAAGGAGGTGAAAGACTTATACACTGAGAACTATATAAAACTTATACACTGAGAACTATAAAACATAATAAAGAAAATTAAAGAGGATTCAAAGAAATGGAAGATATCCTATGTTCTCAGACTGGAAGAATAAATATTGTTAAAATGGCCATACTACCCAAAGCAATTTACAGATTTAATGCAATCCCTATCAAATTACCAATGACATTTTTCACAGAACTAGACAAATGATCCAAAAATTTATATGGAACCATAAAAGACCCAGAATTGCCAAAGCAATCCTGAGGGGGAAAGAAAAAAAAAAAAGCAGGAGGCATACCTCTCCCAGACTTCAGACTATACTACAAAGCTACAGTAATCAAAACAGCGTGGTACTGGTATAAAAACAGACATATGGATCAATGGAACAGAACACAGAAACCAGAAATAAATCCACACACCTATGGCCAATTAATCTTTGACAAAGGAGGCAAGAATATAAAATGTGAAAAAGCAAGTCTCTTCAGCAAGTGGTGCTGGGAAAGTTAGACAGGTGAACGTAAATCAATGAAGTTAGAACACACCCTCACACTATGCACAAAAATAAACTCAAAATGCCTTAAAGATTTAAACATAAGACATGACACCATAAAACTTCTGGCCAGGCTCACCAAGAGCATAAGCAAAACATTCTCTGACATAAATGTTTTCTTAGGTCAGTCTTGCAAGGCGATAGAAATAAAAACAAAAATAAACAAATGGGACTGAATCAAACTTACAAGCTTTAGCACAGCAAAAAAAAAAAAAAAAGACAACCTACAGAATGGGAGAAAATATTTGCAAATGATGCAATCATCAAGGGCTTAATCGGGACCAAAATATACAACAGCTCATACACTTAACAACAAAAAAAAACAAACAACCTAATCAAAAAATAGACAGTAGACCTTAACAGACATTTCTCCAAAGAAGACATACAGATGGCTAGCAGGCACATGAAAAGATGCTCAACATCACAAATTATTAGAGAAATGAAAATCAAAACTACAATGAGGTACCACCTCACACCAGTCAGAATGGCCATCATTAAAAAGTCTACAAATAACAAATGGTGTTATTTGTAGATAATGGTGGAGAGGGTCTGGAGAAAGGGAACCCTCTTACACTGTCGGTGGGAATGTAAGTTGGGGCAGCCACTATGGAAAACAGTACGGAGGTTCCTCAGAAAACTAAAAATCAAATTACCATATGATCCAGCAATCCTACTCCTGGGCATACCCACAGAAAACTATAATTCAAAAAGGCACATGCACCCCTATATTCATAGCAGCATTATTCACAATAGCCAAGACATGGAAACAACCTAAATGTCCATCAACAGATGAATGGCTAAAGAAGACATGGTACATATAGACAATGGACTACTACTCAGCCATAAAAAAGAATGAAATAATGCCATCTGCAGCAACATAGATGTAACTAGAGATTATCATACTAAGTGAAGTAAGTCAGAAAAACAAATACCATATGATATCACTTATATGTGGAATCTAAAATGTGGCACAAATGAACCTATCTATAAAACAGAAACAGACTCACAGACATAGAGATCAGACTTGTGGTTGCCAAGGGGGATGGGGAGAGGGAGAGGGATGGACTGGAAATGTGGGGTTGGTAGATGCAAACTATTACACTTAGAATGGATAAACAACAAGGTCCTACTGTATAGCACAGGGAACTATATCCAATCTCCTGAGATAAACCATAACAGAAAAGAATATTTTAAAAAAAGAAAAGAATATTAAAAAATATATATATATACATACATATATATGTATGTATAACTGAGTTACCTTGCTGTACAGCAGAGATTGGCACATTGTAAATCAACTATACTTCAATTAAAAAAAAGAAAGAAAGAAATTATGGCTGAAAACTTCCCAAACCTAAAGAAAGAAACAGATATCCAGAAAGCACAGAGGGTCCCAAACAAGATGAACCCAAAGAGACCCACACCAATACATATAATTAAAATGGCAAAAGTTAAACAGAGGATTCTAAAGATAGCAAGAGAAAAATAAAGAGTCACTTACAAAGGAACCCCCATAAGGCTATCAGTTGATTTCTAGCAGAAACATTGCAGGCCAGAAGGGAATGGCACGATATATTCAAAATCCTGAAAGGGAAAAACCTGCAACCTAGGATACTCTACTGACCAAGCTTATCATTTAGAATAGAAGGAGAGATACAGAATTTCCCAGACAGGCAAAAACTGAAAGAATTCACAATACTAAGCCTACTCTAAAAGAAATATTATAAAGGATCTTCTCTAAATAGAGAAGAAAGCTATACAAAAGAGAAAATCACAATAGAAAAGGCAAATATACAAAAAGATTGAAGATCACTTAAATAGATTAGTACATAGATTAAAAAACAATCAAAAAATTTTGCAGAAGCAATTATAAATACAATAGTAAAAGAATAAGCATGAAGATGTAAAATAGGACATCGAAATCACAAAATGTGGGGGAGGGGAGTATAAAAATGTAAATCTTGGGAATTCCCTGGCGGTCCAGTTGTTAGGACTCCACACTTCCAAGCCAGGGCGCACAGGTTCGATCCCTGGTCCAGGAACTAAGATCCCGCATGCTGCATGGCGCAGCCAAAAAAATTAAATTAAAATTAAAAAGTAAATCTTTTAGAATGTGTTTGAACTTGTATGACTATTAGTTTAAAGCAAGTAGATATAGTTATGGGTCAGCATACTTGAACTCCAGGGTAAACACAAATCAAAAATATACAGGAGATTCGGAAAAAAACAAAAAGAAAGGAACTCAAGCATGCTACAAAAGAAGAACATAAAACCACAAAAGAAATGAACAAAGAAGAACTACAAAAACTGGAAAACAGGAATTAAAATGGCAATAAATACATACCTATTAATAATTACTTTAAATGTCAATGGGCTAAATGCTCCAATCAAAAGACATACAGTGGCAGATTGGATAAAATGTAAGAACCTACAATACGCTGCCTACAAGAGACTCACTTCAGGGCAAAAGACACACACAGAGTGAAAGTGAGGGGATGGAAAAAGATATTTCATACAAATGGAAACGACAAGAAAGTGGGGGTAGCATACTCATTTCAAACAAAATAGACTTTAAAACAAAGGCCATAAAGAAAGACAAAGAAGGACATTATATAATGATAAAGGGTTCAATACAAGAAGATATTACACTCTTTAACATAAATGTACCCAACACAGGAGCACCTAAATACATAAAATACTAACTAACATAAGGGGAGAAATGGACCATAATACAATAATAGTAGGAGACTTTAACACCCCGGACATCAATGGACAGACCATCCAGACAGAAAATCAGTAAGGAAACAGAGGTCCTAAATGACACAACAGAACAGTAGAACTTAATTGATATCTACAGGATACTACACACACACACCCCCAAAGGAATACACATTCTTTTCAAGTGTGCATGGAATATTCTCTAGGACAGATTACATACTAGGTCACCAATAAAAACCTCAACAAATTTAAGAAGATAGAAATTATTTCAAGCATCTTTTCTGACCACAACCAGAAACTAGAAATCAACCACTGAAAGAAAAAATAAATGAACAAATACATGGAGATTAAATGACATGCTACTAAAAAAAGTGGGTCAACAATAAGATAAAGAAATCAGAAAATACCTTGAGACAAAAGAAAATGAAAGCACAACCTACAAAATCTATGCGACACAGCAAAAGCAGTTCTAAGAGGGAAGTTCATAGTGATATAGGCCTTCCTCAAGAAACAAAAAAAATCTCATATAAGCAAACTAAACTACCACCTAAAAGAATTTTTAAAAGAACAGACAAAAACCCAAAGCCAGGAGAAGGAAGGAAATAACAAAGATCAGAGAGGAAATAAATACAATACAGATTTTTTAAGAAATAGAAAAGATCAGGGACTTCCCTGGTGGTCCAGTGGTTAAGGCTCCACACTCCCAATGCAGGGGGCCTGGGTCTGATCCCTGGATGGGGAACTAGATCCCACATGCATGCCGCAACTAAGAGTCCGCATGCCGCAGCTAGGAGTCCGCATGCCACAACTAAGACCCAGCACAGCCAAAATAAATATAAATTTTTTTAAAAAGAGTTCTCATCACAAGGGAAAAAATTTTTTTAAGAAATAGAAAAGATCAATAAAACCAAGAGCTAGATTTTTGAGAAGATTTTTTAAAAATCAATAAAACTCTAGCCAGTCACCAAGAAGAAAAAGAGTGGACCCAAATAAACAAAATAAGAAATGAAAGAGGAGAAATAACAACTGATACCACATAAATATAAAAAATCATAAGAGAATACTATGAACAGTTAGATGCCAACAAATTCAACAACCTAGAAGAAATGGACAAGTTTCTTAAAATATAAAACCTGTCAAGACTGAGTCAAGAGACAGATAATTTGAACAGACCAATCACTAGAAATGAAATAGAACCTGTAATTTAAAACAACAACAACAACAAAACCTCCCTGTAAACTAAAGGCCAGGACTGGATGGCTTCACTGGGGAACTCTACCAAACATACAAAGAACTTATGCTGATCCTTCTCAAACTCTTCCAAAAGACAGAAGAGAACACTCCCAAAGTCATTCTATGCAGTCACCATCACCCTGATACTAAAACCAGACAAAGACACTACGCAAGAAAATTACAGGCCAGTATCTTTGATGAATATAGATGCAAAAATCCTCAACAAGATATTAGCGAACCAAATCCAACAACACATAAAAAGGATTATATACCATGATCAAGTTGGATTCATTCCAGAGTTACAAGGATGGTTCAACATATGCAAATCAATTAACGTGATACACCACATCAACAAAAGACAAAAGCCACATGATCATCTCAAAAGATGCAGAAAGAGCATTTGGCAAAATTCAGCATCGTTCATGATAAAACACTCTTACCAAAGTGGGTATACGGGGAACATATCTCAACAAAATAAAGACCATTTAGGACAAACCCACAGCCAGCATAATACTTAATGGTGAAAAGCTGAAAGACTTCTTGCTAAATTCAGGAACAAGACAAGGATGCCCACTCTCACTTCTACTCAACATAGTATTGGAAGTCCTAGCCACAGCAATGAGACAAGAAACAAAAGGTATCCAAATTGGAGTGGAAGAGGTAAAACCGTCACTATTTGCAGATGACATGATGCTCTATGTAGAGAAGCTTAAAGTCGCCACATAAAAACTATTAGAACTAATAAATGAATTCAGCAAGGTAGCAGGATACAAGATAAATATACAGAAATCTGCTGCATTTCTTTACACTAACAATGAAATACCAAAAAGAGAAAGTAAACTAAAAAAATTCCATTTAAAATTGCATCAAAAAAAAAAAAACCTAGGAATAAACTTGGCCAAGAAGGTGAAAAACCTGTACGCTGAAAACTATAAAACATTAATAAAGGAAACTGAAGATAATTCAAAGAAATGGAAAGATATCCCATGCTCTTGGATTGGAAGAATTAATACTGTTAAAATGGCCATACTACCCAAAGCAATCTACAGATTTAATGCAATCCCTATCAAAATACCCATGACATTTTTCACAGAACTAGAATAATCCTAAAAATTATATGGAACCACAAAAGACCCAGAATTGCCAAAGCAATCCTGAGGAAAAAGAACAATGCTGGAAGCAGAAGCATAACCCTTCCAGACTTCAGGCTATAGTACAGAGATACAGCAATCAAAACAGTGTGGTACTGGCACAAAAACAGACATAGAGATCACTGGAACAGAATAGAGAGCCCAGAAGTAAACCCATATACCCACAGTCAATTAATCTACGACAAAGGAGGCAAGCATATACAATGGGGAAAAGACACTCTCTTCAGCAAGTGGTGTTGGGAAGCTGGACAGCTGCATGTAAATCAGTGAAGTTAGAACACTC
Organism: Monodon monoceros; assembly: GCF_005190385.1. Taxonomy (NCBI): domain Eukaryota; kingdom Metazoa; phylum Chordata; class Mammalia; order Artiodactyla; family Monodontidae; genus Monodon; species Monodon monoceros. The sequence continues at coordinate 51,813,508 of NW_021703780.1, read as the reverse complement.
CCTCACACCATGCATAAAAATAAACTCAAAATGGCTTAAAGACTTAAATATAAGACATGACACCATAAAATTCCTAGAAAAGAGCATAGGCAAGACATTCTCTGACATAAACTGTAGCAATACTTTCTCAGATAATTTTCCCAAAGCAAAAGAAGTAAAAGCAGGGCTTCCCTGGTGGCGCAGTGGTTGAGAGTCTGCCTGCTGATACAGGGGACACGGGTTTGTGCCCCAGTCCAGGAAGATCCCACATGCCGCGGAGCGGCTAGGCCCGTGAGCCATGGCTGCTGAGCCTACGCGTCCGCAGCCTGTGCTCCGCAACGGGAGAGGCCACAACAGTTAGAGGCCCGCGTACCCCCCCCAAAAAAAAAAAAAAGTAAAAGCAAAAATAAACAAATAGGGCCTAATCAAACTTATAAGCTTTTGCATAGCAAAGGAAACCATGAACAAAACGAAAAAACCACCTATGGAATGGGTGAAAATTCGCAAACGATGTGACCAACAAGGGATTAATTTCCAAAATATACAAACAGCTCATACAATTCAATATTTAAAACAAAAACAAGGCTTCCCTGGTGGCACAGTGGTTGAGAGTCCGCCTGCTGATGCAGGGGACACGGGTTCGTGCCCTGATCCGGGAAGATCCCACATGCCGCGGAGCGGCTGGGCCCGTGAGCCATGGCCGCTGAGCCTGCGCGTCCGGAGCCTGTTGCTCCACAACGGGAGAGGCCACAACAGTGAGAGGCCCATGTACCACACAAAAAAAAAACAAAACAAACAAACATTGCAATCAAAAAATTCGCAAAAGACTTAAATAGGCATTTCTCCAAAGAAGACATATACATGGCCAAAAACCACATGGAAAGATGCTCACATCACTAATTATCAAAGAAATGCAAATCAAAACCTCAACGAGGTATCACCTCACAGTGGTCAGAATGGCCATAATAAAAAAGTCTACGAACAAGGAATGCTGGAGAGGGTATGGAGAAAAGGGAACCCTCCTACACTGTTGGTGGGAATGTAAATTGGTACAACCACTATGAAGAACAGTATAGAGGTTCCTTAAAAAACTAAAAATTGAGCTACCATATGGCCCAGTAATCCCACTCCTGGGCATATATCCAGAGAAAACCATAATTAGAAAAGATACATGGACCCCAATGTTCATGGCAGCACTATTTACAATAGCCAAGAAACGGAAGCAACGTAAATGTCCATCAACAGAGGAATGGATAAAGAAGATGTAGTACATATATACAATGACATATTACTCAGCCATAAAAATGAATGAAATAAGCCATTTGCAGCAACATGAATGGAGCTAGAGATTATCATACTAAGTGAAGTAAGACAGACAAAGACAAGTATCACATGGTATCACTCATATGTGGAATCTAACAAAAAAATGATACATGAACTTATTTACAAAACAGAAACAGACTCACAGATTTCAAAAACAAAGTTATGGTTACCAAAGGGGAAATGTGGAGAGGAGGGATAAATTAGAAGCTTGGGATTAACGTACACACACTACTATATATAAAATAGATAACCAACAAGGACCTACTATATAGCACAGGGAACTCTACTCATTATTCTGTAATAACCTATATGGGTAAAGAATCTGAAAAAGAATGAATATATGTATAACTCAATCACTTTGCTGTACACCTGAAACTAACACTATATTTAAACCAAATATACGCCAATAAAAATTTTTTTTAAAAGGCATTGAGGGCTTCCCTGGTGGCACAGTGGTTAAGAATCTGCTTGCCAATGCAGGGGACACGGATCCCACATGCCGCAGAGCAACTAAGCCTGTGCACCACAACTACTGAGCCTGCGAGCCACAACTACTGAAGCATGTGCTCCTAGAGCCCGTGCTCCACAACAAGAGAAGCCACTACAATGAGAAGCCCGTGCACCGCAACGAAGAGTAGCCCCCGCTTGCCGGGGCTCTCTGAATCATGATTCTGTGATTATGCTTATCATTATTTCTCACAGTAATCTGGCCTCACATATTAAAAATTTATATAGATATTAACATAGATTTCGGCTCTAAAATTTATGGTAAACCAATAACATTCTTAGCTTTACAGGATAGTTTTGTTATAGTTTCACTTTATAGGATAGTTTTTTCCTCATCTTGGCTCTATTCCAAGTGCCAAGATGAGAATGTGTTTCTTTGATATTCCTCACTGACAATCCATATCTTCACATTTGTTTTAGTTTCTTTAATGGAACCACTATTAGATTTATGTTCTCTATTACAAGTCGTCTTAGGACCTATTCGGTATATTTAAGCTTCCTGTTAATGCAGAATCAATCTGTTCCACTGGTTTACAAAGCTTTTGAAGTATCAGAAAATTCTGATGACCTGAATTGATTTTTAAAAAAAAAACCTGTGTTGCATAACACAGAGGGAATGTTTTGATCCTTAAAAGATATTGATATTATGAATTGATTTTCTTAGCAATGGTGCAGATGTTTCAATTACAAATTCTACTGTCTGAAATCACTGTACACTGCACATTCTTACTGGAGGTCTGTGACTGATTATACTGTGGTATGCTTAAGTCTCCAAGAGGCAGTCCGCTCCAAGATTCTAGGGGCAGTGCGTGTCCTAATTTAGCCAACCTCAAGCAATACAAGAGGCCACAAGGATAAAGACATAAAGGTATTAATTATGTCCTGTCTCCAGAAAAGCTCAAAGCACATGTCCTTAACAGTGGAGTGATAACATTTCCAATAAATAATGGCTATCCAGTAAGAGGTGGGCAAGCATTTGGTTGCATAGGGTATATCCAACTATTATAAACTATTATAAAATGAATGTGATAATCACAACCCATGATGGTTAAGCCAAATCCCAGGTTATGCTAAGGAATTTTTTGAAAGAATTATTTTGTTAATTAGTATAATTTATACAAGAAGGTAGCCACGATTATGAGAAGGAACCTAGGAAGATGGGAAAGTGAAGAAAGGAAGAGAGGTGAACTAATATCATATGATTATGTGCCAGGTACTACATATGTGTTATTTCATGTGATACCCAGGACATTCTCATGAAAGAGCTATAACTGTCTTCTCTTTGCAGAAGACAGAACTGACAACAAAGTGTTTGTCCCAAGGTCACATCCCTGACAACACTGGAGCTCGGTTTCTAGGTCAGGCCTGTTGGCTCCAAAATCATGATATTCTCACTACTCTATGCAAATTACCATAGAAAGATTTTAACAGAAGAAAAGCAAATAATATGCTTGGTTTATTTTTGCTGATGAAAATGTCAGCTACAAGCTGCCACAATAGAGTGAGTCACGGTGGACTGACTTACTTCAAGGAGGAATCTCCAACGCCAATGCAACCTCGCAAGCTGAGCTTCCTCAGGAATCCACCGCATCGCTTTGAGATGTTTTCCACCACTCGACCCTTCAGTGGAGAAAGTTGGAAAAAATCTTGTTTCATGCTGCTTATCTAACAGCAAAATAACCTGAAATTTAGGAACTGAATATGTATTTCCAGGTGTAATAGAAGGTATTTTGGAACATTCCTCCAACATCCCACTTCTGCTCCTAGTGTATAAAGGGGCTGCAAACACTGAAAAAATGTTTTCAATGAAAACATTAAGTATTTTTTTTAAATCACACGCTATTTTTTGAAAGCCTTGACTCTGGAGTTAGGCCTTCCCTAGCCAGGGCTCATGGCTACTCCATCAATTACAAGGCTTTCTGAGGTCAAGCTTTTGGGGAACACTGCTGTGCTGGGAACACAGAGATCTAAAACAATGTTGCTCAAAAAAAGAAATTCTATTTTAGCTAAACATTACCACTCTAAAAATTTGAAGATGTATCATAAAATCTACTCCTCATTCTTCTTAGCAATCCCCTATTTAAACACATTTGCTTTAAAAATGGGAACTTTGGCTGGTACTGGCAGATACATTAGGGGAGGAAAAAAAGAAAATGAACATTGATTAAGCACTTCTACTTTTTCAGGCATGATTTTAACACTTTCTTGTACCTGCTATGGCTCATTTAATATTCACAACAACCACATGGACTACTGCTCCACACTGAAATAAGGAAGAGTCTATGTGTGGAATACAGGAAATCCCTTAGGATATCTCTTAGTATTAATATGCCCTCTGATTAAAGTCAATGGAAAACTAAAAGCCAATCCAAGGAGACTACTCATGGCTTCAGGAATGATGGTTTGGGTCACTCTACCAGGTAAGGAACCACGACCAGCTGAGGTGCTTGCTGAAGACAAAGAGAATACAGAATGGGAAGCAGAAGGTAGTTATAAATACCAACTCTGACCACATGACCAGTTACAGAAATTAGGACTATAATTGTCGTAAGTATTTTCTCCCTATTTTATTATGAATGCATGTGTGTGTGGTACAAATATGTATTTTTTCCCTCTCTTATCCCCGTATCATGTGACACAACGTGTACTGACTTTATATCATAAGTGTTTAAGTACTGTCAATTCTACATCAAAGTATTTAAGGCACAGAATATCAAGAAGAGTGAAATTGACTCTAGGACTTTACCTCCTCTTCTGAGGAAGGGCTGAGTGTCTTTCGGGTTGTACGCTGGATAGCTGTATCATATTAGGTGGCATTATGACCTTTGTTATCGTCTTTATTTGGAAATTAAGTATGGTTAAAGGACATGCCTATGGGTGCCAAGTTGACAAAGGGTGAACTTATGATTTATTTTATGTGTCAACTTGACTGCGACACAGGGTGCCCAGACATTTGGCCAAACATTATTCTGGCTGTGTCTGTAAGGGTTTCTGGATGAGATCAGCACTTGAATCAGTAAACTGAGTAAAGCAGACTGCCCTCCCTAGTGTGGGTGGGCCTCATCCAATCAACTGAAGACATGAATAGAACAAAAAAGGCTGATTAAGAGAGAACTCCTGCCTGACTGCTGACATTGATCTTTTCTGGCCCATGGACTTGGACTGAAACATCAACTCCTCTTGGATCTTGAATCTGCCAGCTTTCAGACTGAAATTTACACCACTGGCTCTGCTGGTTCACAGGCCTTCTGACTCAGACTGGAGCTACATATCAGCTCTCCCAGGCCTCCAGCTTGCTGACTGCAGATCTTGGGACCTCTCAGCCTCCATAATCACATGACCCAATTCCTTATAATAAATCTCTATGTCTATATTAATATACACTTTTTTAAACATCTTTACTGGAGTATAATTGCTTTACAATGTTGTATTAGTTTCTGCTGCATAACAAAGTGAATCAGCTATACATACATATATATATCCCCATATCCCCTCCCCCTTGCGTCTCCCTCCTACCCTCCCTATCCCACCCCTCTAGGTGGACACAAAGCACCGAGCTGATTTCCCTGTGCTGTGCGGCTGCTTCCCACTAGCTATCTATTTTACATTTGGTAGTGTATATATGTCAATGTCACTCTCTCACTTTGTTCCAGGTTACCCTTCCCCCTCCCTGTGTCCTCAAGTCCATTCTCTACATCTGTGTCTTTATTCTTGTCCTGCCCTTAGGTTCTTCAGAATCTTTTTTTTTTTTTTTTAGATTCCATATATACGTGTTAGCATTTGTTTTTCTCTTTCTGACATACTTCACTTTGTACGACAGTCTTTAGGTCCATCCACCTCACTACAAATAACTCAGTTTCATTTCTTTTTATGGCTGAGTAATATTCCATTGTATGTATGTGCCACATCTTCTTCATTCATTCATCTGTCAATGGACACTTAGGTTGCTTCCATGTCCTGGCTACTGTAAATAGTACACACGTATCTTACTGGTTCTGTTTTTCTGGAGAATCCTGACTAATACAGATTGGATCCATTATCTTCATTTTTCACATAAAGAAATTAAATGGTTAAATTGCCAAGGTTACACTTTAGTGAGTAGTAGAATTGGGGTTTATAACAGGTTTAACTGACTCTAAAAGCTGTATGTTCTGCACAATTACCACCTCCACAAGGGAGAAAACATTGAAAAGGCCATTTTGTTTCATTTTTAATACTTATTATCCTCACTTTATAAAAGAGCAATCTTGACACTGAACTCTAAGCACTAAGAATTCACTAGGACACATCAAACTACAGTATCACAGAAGCAGGGCTCACACATATTATATCTGGCTAATAATTAAGTTGAAAATCCAAACTCTGATATTGCTGGCAACTTTATCTATGCTTTCTTGAGTCTTATCTAAGTTAATAATTAGTTTTTGGGGCTTCCCTGGTGGCGCAGTGGTTGAGAGTCCGCCTGCCGATGCAGGGGACATGGGTTCGTGCCCCGGTCCGGGAAGATCCCACATGCTGCGGAGCGGCTGGGCCCATGAGCCATGGCCGCTGAGCCTGCGCGTCCGGAGCCTGTGCTCCACAACGGGAGAGGCCACAACAGTGAGAGGCCCGCATACCAAAAAAAATAAATAAATAAAAAATAAATATTAGTTTTTGAACCAACACTCCAGACACCTGTAAAATAAATATCTGTCAGTGGGAGGAAAAACATTATGACTTGGAAATCCAAGATAAATATTTAAGTACTAAATAAAACAGCAAAAACAATTCCACACCAATGTCTACAAATAGAGCACACCATCTATATTCTCCATTTCAAGTTAGTCACGTTTATACAAACTTCCTATTCTTCCTTTTTTGGAGTAAAAGTTTTTGTACTGTACTGGAATAAAAAAATTACATTCAGAATTTTCTGTTCCACTGTTTCCAACTAAGAGAAAAAAATGAGTAAATCCTTTTCAAATGCAAATGACACTGTGTAACATCTATTAGATAGTATGTTGTAGGTATGCATTTTAGAAAGAAGGGCTTTACAGAAAAATAAGGCCTAATGGAGAGACCCTTGGACTTATGAGTTTTAGATAACATACTACTTGGTTATTTCTCATTTTTGGCCTCACAGAATCTTTAATGACCATGAGGACTAACAACAAAATGTTCAACTTTTAAAGGCATGGAAAATGCCTAAACATCAGGGAAACCTGATGTTTACTTAGGAGAGAGTGATGCTCAAGGAGAGGCCCAATGCACATTAGTCACCTGCATGTGCTAGTCTGCCTTTTCTTTGAAATTCAAGTCATGAAACCCACTGTTCAAGGTACCTACTCTCTCTTCTTACTAGGTGAGGGACCTCAGGTAAGTTACTCAAACTTTTTGTGCCTCAGTTTCTTCAACATGGTGTTTTTGAGAGGATTAAATTAATTAATATACAAAAAGTGCTCAGAAGAGTGCCCGGCACACAGTAAATACTCTTAGTCCTGATCCTTGGCACCTTTTCTCTTCTCTCAACAGATCCATAAATCACCACTTTCATCCCAAAGAAATGAATTTGAGACCATGAGTTTATCCATGGGATGCTTCCCAGTATAAGCATCCAGAGGGTCCTGTTAGTGTCTATGGGAGGCCCCACACTTGGTTCAGAATCAACCTGGATTCAAAGTGGTAGCCCAAAGGGGGAACTAAATAGTATTAGACTATATTTTTCACATGTAGTTCTCTACGTAACTGGTAAACCATAAACTGGTCTGTCGTTGGTAGAAGTACTCAAGTACTTCTGCAATGTGTTTATATAGCTGTAGTCAGCAGTCAGCTAAAATTGTGAAATCAAATAATGCACAAGGTAATGACATTTACTTAAAATAGTATTTTTTTTTTTTTTTTGACCGCACTGCACTGCACGGCTTGCAGGATCTTAGCTCCCCGACCAGGGATCAAACCAGCATGGAGTCTTAACCACTGGACCACCAGGGAAGTCCTGAAATAGTATTTTTTAATATCTTGAATTTAAAAGTTTTTTATGTGCATTCCAAAAAGTTGTAGTTTGGAAAAATCATCAAAGAAAACTGAGGAGACAATTAAAAAACCACAGAAAAAAAATTTTTTACAAAATTTTTTTAAAACAATGACTCTTTGGCCAGAAGAAATGACCACAATTTTTGGAATTTAATGTTCTCCTCAACATCACTAAGTAACACAATGAACCATGAACTACAGATTATCAGTTTGAAGGGGAATTACACGTCAGCATGTTTGGGAAGGGCACTGTTAATCGTGTAGTCTGGAAAGAGCATTAAAGAATTCCTGATTTATGGACCAGAGTCCAAGCCAGGAGCTACAGCTTATCTTTCCAGGGAGTGAGAAGCCCTGAGGCCCCTGCCAGCTTCCAAGCTCAGAGCACAGCAACCTGAGCAGTGGGAAATGCTGTGCTCAGCCCCACCTCCTGTAGGGGATTCTGCTCCACTGGTTTGAGATGGGACCAGAGCCTGGCAAGCAGCAAGTAACCTAGAGAAGGAGGTGAAGGGCCTCCACCACTGGCCATCAGTTCTTGTAGGTAACACCAGCTTAAGTGAGTCACAGGAAATTGTTTGGGCCCATCTCACTGTTAAACACATTCATTTCCTTATCCATTAAAAAAGATACAAAGAATTTACTTCAATAAAAACAAGTGATAAACATGCTATGTGAGTAACTGAATTAAAATACAATTCCAGGGCTTCCCTGGTGGCGCAGTGGTTGAGAGTCCGCCTGCCGATGCAGGGGACGCGGGTTCGTGCCCCGGTCCGGGAAGATCCCCCATGCCGCGGAGCAGCTGGGCCTGTGAGCCATGGCGGCTGAGCCTGCGTGTCCGGAGCCTGTGCTCCGCAATGGGAGAGGCCACAACAGTGAGAGACCCGCGTACCGCAAAAAAAAAAAAAAATACAATTGTAACTGAGTTGGCTAAACTAGAAATCAATAAGGTTTTACTAACATTGGGTAGATAATGAACTTCAACATCCCCAGACCCTTAAAACAGCACTCCCAACAATTACTATGTACAATGCTCTTTATTACTTCCCTGTTTCTTTTTGGTTATAAATTGGTATTTAATATTAAAGTTGTTTTAAAATAAACTTTTCTCATTTGACCTGGTTTACCACTCTTAAATGAGGATATTTACATATTTCCAGATAAATACACCAGAATCCTGGAATTATAAAGGCTCTAAGGATTATTTCACTTTCATTTTATAAATAATAAAACTGAGGCACTAAGAGAGTAAATGTCTTAAGTGGCTGAGCTGGAGTTATATCTCATAATTCCAGCCTCATTCCCGAGTCCCTGCTTCTGCCATTTCTCCATTCCTGATGCTGAATTAGAATTCTCAATGGAGTTTTCAGATCAATAAATATTTGTCAAGAGTCTCCTAAGATAAGCATTGAACCAGGTGTTAATGATACAGGTGTGAGGCTTTGAAAAGCTGAGTGGTAAAACTTAGATTATAAACATGATCAAGGGGGAAAAGTAGAAGTCTGTTACTGATAAAAGTTAAAAAGTAAAATGCAAACAGAATTTTGGTCTTGAAGTATGCAAATATCTTCCAGGTTTTTTTCCTCTCTATTCCACCTTGGCACCTTCATATTAAATCTAAATGCAGCAAAATAAAAAGGCAGGAAAGAGTGAGCAGTTTACTTAAAAAGTCTTTTGTCTAAAACAAGGTTAACTTACCTCTACATCTGTTTGAAAGTTAAAAAGGTCTATTCTTTGCCAGTTGCTTCCATCCAGGGCTAAGATATTCCAAGCCTGGGAGGTTGGGAGAGATTAGGGTGAAAAAGATATATTTATTGCGACTGTTAAAGAAAGTCTTGATTCAACCTTTATATTTCCAAATGTTTATTCATGATAGACATTAAGCTGATAATCAAATGTGGAATTATGATAACATTGTGTTATGTTACATATAAAAGATGACATTTTAATTTTTAACTTGAACTCATCCTCATTCTAATAAAACTTATATTTCTTCATTACAAATTTGGTTAATACTCTACCTTGGAAATCTGTGCACATCGGCACAAAGTTACTATATCCAAGAAGGAAAATATTCTAGGAAGAAAGGGGGAAAAAAGCACAAAAATGAGATGGTGTTAACATTTTAGAATATTTATAACTTGAAAGATAAAATCTAATGAGCCATTTGGATATTCATAACTTTTTCAAGATTCCTCAATTCGTAATACACAAGTGCACTATAATTGTTCATCACTACTATGACATATTAAATGTTTGCACATTCCAAAGCTGTTTTAGACACAATACACAAATCCCCTTAACCCAGAATTCATTAAACTTTTATTTCCCTTGTTCTAAGTCATGGACATGGAACAGTAGATCATAACCTGTTCTATTCAAAGACCAATCTCTCGGGACTTCCCTGCTGGCGCAGTGCTTAAGACTCTGAGCTCCCAATGCAGAGGGCCTGGGTTCAATCCCTGGTCAGGGAACTAGATCCTACATGCATGCCGCAACTAAAAGTTCACATGCTACAACTAAGGAGCTGGTGAGCCGCAACTAAGGAGCCCAACTGCCACAACTAAGGAGCCCGCTGGCCGCAACTAAGACCCCGTGCAACCAAATAAATAAATAAATAGATGAACACAACATCAATCAGTGAGCTGTAGGAGACAACTTTAAAAAAAAGAAAAAAAAGACCAATCTCTCACCTCCCAGGCATTGAGCCTAGTGAGGGCTAAATCATTCTAATTCCTATGCAAACCCCACTTTTGGTGGTAGATGCGTGAAACAGGCTCAGGTGCCTGAGCCTCAAATAACATGGCCAAGAAAAGCTCAACAATAAAACCCATTCACCGTTTATCTATCTGCTCACAGGGCAGAAAGATGGAGCTCATTTCCTGAGCAAAAGCCAAGAAGTTACAGAAGATGGGGAAAAAGAAAAGCAGAGAGAAGCAAACAAAAGCTTAGTTGACACCAGCAGTCCCCCAGTGGAAGCAGTAGCTGTCAGCATGGCAGGGTCAGAGGGAGGTTCTGACATTCTGGCAGTGGAGATGAGCTGCTGATGTAGCACAGTGGCAAATAGCTGTGTGTGCCTCAGCGCTCCGCAGTCACAGCTGAAAACAAAGAGCAGCTTTCCTGAGAGACAAAGAGTGGATGGGGACGAGGTCAGGGACAACAATAGGGTCTCAATCCCCATAGTACCGGAAGGTAAATATGAGAGTCTGTGCCTGTGTGTGTGGAAGGTGAAACGGCAAACAGCCACCTAAAAAGTTCTCCAAAATTCTCCAAAGGTAACAATCAGCAGTGCATGGAAAATCCATGGGCTTGGAGAAGATAGTAGATCCATAAAACACCAGAGCACTGCACCCTACAATAAAGCACCCACAGGCAGCACCATGGGGCCAGTGACAGCGTAGATACTGTTCTACAATATAGGCTCCAATCATTTTCTAGAGAAAAGCAAAGGACAGAAGCATAAGGGCTGCACTGATCTTAAAAGACTCAATGGAACTTTGTACATAGGAAAATGCCGATGGCTGGAAATGTGTACTTATATATATTAAACATATTTCAGGGTGTCTGCACATCTACATTGCTTCTGTGGTAATACATCTTGCCCCACCACCACAAATGTCTGTGTTCTGTGCCATACAACCATCCCGCAATGAGCCACAACTGATCGTCAGCTCACGAAAAGACCAAGGACCAGATAGAGAAATGAGCATGGTACAGCAGAATCATATCACACACTGGCATTGGGTTCTAAAGTACAAGCTGAAGGTAGAAAGGAGTTAACTAAGTTTCCCTTGAAAATCCCTCAAGAATGTACCATCTTGGAGACCAACATACTCTATCACCTCTCAGTAATAATAATACTGATAATCATAGTTAACACTGATTATGCACTTACATGTGCTAGCTGTCACTCTTTAATTGTCACAACAATGCCATGAGGTGCTATTACGATCTCCATTTTACAGATAGGAACACTGGGCACCTGCCAAGGCCACACAGATAGGAAGAGCGGAGCCAGAATTTGAACCCAGGTAGTCTGGCTTGAGAGCCCAAGCCCATGACCCTACATAAAGTGCCCTAGAAAGTTTAACACAGCTGTTGTTCCCTCAGGATTAGACTAGAATCTATTTCTTCAATTGCACAGCAGATGAAGCAGTCTGTGTTGAGTGAGCATGCTGTATGGAAAATATGTTTCTTTCCTTCTTCCTCTCTTTCTTTCTTTCTTTCTTCCTCTCTTTCTTCCTTCCTCCCTTCCTCTCTTCCTTTCTTTCTTTCTTTCTTCCTCTCTTTCTTCCTTCCTCCCTTCCTCCCTTTCTCGCCAAGCTGTGTGGCTTGTGGGATCTTAGTTCCCTGATCAGGGATCGAACCCAAGCCCTCAGCAATGAAAGCATGGAGTCTTAACCACTGGACCTCCAGGGAATTCCCAAAACATGTCTCTTTAAACACTAGAATCACACTAACTCAAACAAGATGCTCACACATTCGGACACAAGTGAGAATCAATAGCTGGAACACAAGTTTGCATTTCTCATCTCATGCTTACTACCCAACATTATGATTACTGAATGAAAAAGTAGATTGCCTTCATTATTTACATTATCCCCCCAACACACATACACAGATACTTGAATGTGCACAAGTTAAACAGGCATGATAAGGGACTTCCCTGGTGGTCCAGTGGTTAAGACTCTGTGCTCCCAATGCAGGGGGCCCAGGTCTGATCCCTGGTCAGGGAACTAGATCCCACATGCATGCCGCAACTAAGAGCTCACATACCACAACTAAGGAGCCCACCTGCCACAACTAAGACACAGCACAACCAAATAAATAAATAAATATATATTTTTTTAAATAGGCGTGATAAGACTCCAAACTGCCAAATTAAGCCAAATTCCCAAATCATGTTCCAATGAATAAAATAAACACCCTGAATGACAGAGCCTGGAACATTGGTAATAGAAACAGAGATAGCTAAAGGAATAAGAGTAGTCAGAAATCAGGTTCTGGCCCTTCCAAAACTTTTTTTTTCCTGGAAATTGCTTCCTACCTCAAATGCGTTAACTTCACCCTTCATTAGAAAAGCACTAAAATTGCAACTTGGTTATAAATAAATACACACAGGAGTATATAGGAATCGATTTTTTTTTTTTTTTTTTGCGTTACGCGGGCCTCTCACTGTTTTGGCCTCTCCCATTGCGGAGCACAGGCTCCGGACGCGCAGGCTCAGGGCCATGGCTCACGGGCCCAGCCGCTCCGCGGCATGTGGGATCTTCCCAGACCGGGGCACGAACCCGTGTCCCCTGCATCGGCAGGAGGACTCTCAACCACTCCGCCACCAGGGAAGCCCGTACTTCTGGACTTTGCATTCTGCTTCACTGGTCTGTCTGCCTCTGTGCCAATAAGACCCGGTTTTTATCATGAAGCTTTAAGCTCTTGATGTCTGGTAACGTTAAGCCCAACTTTGTTTTTCTTTTGTTAAAAATATTTATTTATTTACTTACTTATTTATTTAGGCTGCCCTGGGTCTTAGTTGCAGCTCGTGGGATCTTCACTGCAGCATGTTAAGTTGCGGCACGCATACTTCTTAGTTGTGGCATGTGGACTTCTTAGTTGCAGCATGCGTATGGGATCTAGTTCCCTGGCCAGGGATCAAACCTGGGCCTCCTGCGTTGGACCACCAGGGAAGTCCCCAACTTTGTTTTTATTCATCAAAATTACCTTGGTTATTCTCGGCTACTCTTTTTTTCTTTTTTTTAATTTCCACTTATGTTTTAGTATCAGTATATCAATTTACACAAGAAAACTTTATAAAATTTTATTGGAATTATGTTGAATTTATAGAAACTTTGGGGAGAATTGAGATCTTGACAATATTAAGTCTTCCAACCCAGAAACATGATATACTCCATTATTTATTTAGGACTTCTTTAATTTCTCACAGTAATTTTTGTAGTTTTCCACATAGATGCTTTGTTCATTTTTAGATTTCCCCCCCCCTGGTTATTTGATGATGTTACTATTAAAATGGCATTTACTAATTGTTCCTAGTATATATACTTAACTTTCATATACTACGTCTTGCATACAGCAACATTTCCAAATTCATTTATATATTCTAGTGATTTTCTACAAACAAAATCAATACATTTGAGAATAATGACAATTTTCTTCCTTCCTTTCCAATAATTATACTTTTCATTCTTTTTCTTGCCTTACTGAAGTGGCTGTGATCTTCTCTAGTACCAATAATTGTAATGAAAGACATCTTTTTCTCTTTCCCATCTCAGAAAAAGCTGTCACTCTATCACTGATTACAATGTTTACTATAGGGCTTTCCTCCTGCCTTTTAAATTTTCTAAAGTTACTTTGTTACACGCTATAAAATACCTCAGCTTTGCACACTCATGGTTTTAACAACATCTCTTTAACATTTGCTTATTTCCCCTTTTAAAAACATATTAAATATAAGAGCAGATGGTACAGAGTTCCCATATATTACGCCATTTTGAGAAACACATAACACACACACACACAGTTTCCCCTATTATTAACATCCTGCATTAGTGTGGCACATTTGTTACAATTAATAAATTAAGACTGACACAGTTATTAACTAAAATCCACAGTTTATGATAAGGTTCACTCTTTGTATTGTACTATTCTATGGATTTGACAATATATCCACCATTATAGTATCATATAGAATAGTTTACCACCCTAAAAATCACCTGTGCTTCACCTGTTAATCCCTTCTATCCTCCTCATGAACCTCTGGCAACGACTGTTTATTTTTTTTGTTTGTTTTTTTAAATAAATTTATTTATTTTTGGCTGTGTTGGGTCTTTGTTGCTGCACACGGGCTTTCTCTAGTTGCGCTGAGCAGGGGCTACTCTGTTGCAGTGTGCAGGCTTCTCACTGCGGTGGCTTCTCTTGTTGCAGAGCACGGGCTCTAGGCACGCGGGCTTCAGTAGTTGTGGCTTGTGGGCTCTAGAGCACAGGCTCAGTAGTCGCAGCACATGGGCTTAGTTGCTCTGCGGCATGTGGGATCCTCCTGAACCAGGGATCAAACCCGTGTCCCCTGCATTGGCAGGCGATTCTTAACCACTGCGCCAACCACGGAAGTCCCGACTGATCTTTTTAATGTCTCCATAGTTTTTCCTTTTCCAAAATGTCATATAATTGGAATCCTAAGTATGTAGCTGTTCATATTAGCTTCCTTCACTATGCACATGCCTTTAAGGTTCCTCCATGTCTTTTAGTGGCATGATAGCTCATTACTTTCTATTGCTGAATGATATTCCACTATATGGATGTATCACTGTTTATCCATTCATTTATATAAGGACACCTTGGTTGCTTCCAGTTTTGAGTGATTATGAATAATCTTGCTATAAACATTTGTATGCAGGTGAATATGTTTTCTACTCAGTTGGATAAATACCTAGGAGTGCTGAGTGCCAGATCATGTAAGTTTAGAAGCTGCAAAATTGTCTTCCAAACTGTCTATACCGTTTTGAATCACCAGCAATGAGAGTTCCTGTGCTCTGAATCTTGCCAACATTTGATATTGTTCAATTTTTAAATTTTAGCCATTCTAATACACGTAGAGTGATATCTCATTGTTATTTTAGTTTTCAATTCCCTAATGACATGATAGCAAGCATCTTTTCAATATGCTCATTGCCATCTGTATATGTTCTTTGGTGAGGTGTCTATTCAGACCTTTTGCCCATTTTTTTAAATTGGTCTGTTTTCTTGTTGGATTTTAAGTGTTCTTTGTATATTGTGGACATCCGTCCTTTATCATACATGTCTTTGCAAATATTTTCTCCCAATCTGTGGCTTGGCTTTTCATTCTCTTCTCAGAGAAGAAGTTTTTAATTTTAATAAAGTCCAACTTATCAATTTTGTCTTTCGTGGATCATGCTTTTGAGGTTGTATCTAAAAACTCACTGTTAAACCGAAGGTCACCTACATCTTCTCCTATGCTTTCTTATGAAAGTTTGATAGTTTGGGGTTTTACATTTAAGCCTATGATCCATTTTGAGTCAATTTTTGCGAAAGGTGTAACGTCTATGTTTACATTCTGTTTTTGCATATAAATGTCCAATTGTTCCAATGCCATGTGTTGAAAAAATATATATTTTCTCCATTAAATTGCTTTTTCTCCTTTGTCAAAGATCAGTTGACTTTGTGTGGCTCTATTTCTGAGCTCTCTATTCTGTTCCATTGAGTTGTCTATTCTTTTGCCAACACCACACTGTCTTGATTTCTTTTTTTTTAAGATTTATTTATTTGGCTGCACTGGGTATTCATTGCTGCACGCAGGCTTTCTCTAGTTGCAGCGAGCAGGGGCTCATTGCGGTGGTTTCTCTTATTGCGGAGCACAGGCTCTAGGCACGCGGGCTTCAGTAGTTGTGACACGTAGGCTCAACAGTTGTGGCTTGTGGGCTCCAGAACACAGGCTCAGTAGTTGCGGTGCAAGGGCTTAGTTGCTCCACGGCATGTGGGATCTTCCCAGACCAGGGATCGAACCCATATACCCTGCAGTGGCAGGCGGATTCTTAACCACTGCCACCAGGGAAGTCCCTGTCTTGATTTCTAAAACTCTAAACTAAGTCTTCATAGGTCAGTAGTGTCAGTCCTCCAACTCTGTTCTTCTTCAGTAATGCATTGGCCTTTCAAAGTCTTTTGTCTTTCTATACAAACTTTAAAATAGATTTGTCAATATCCACAAAATAACTCGGTGGTATTTTTTATCAGCATTGTGTTGACTCCATAGATCAACTTGGGAAGAATTAACATTTTAACAATATTGAGTCTTCTTATCCATGAATGTGTAACATCTCTTTACTTATTTAGACCTTCTTTGATTTCTTTCACTGGAGCTGGAGTTTTCATCATATAGATCTTTTGCTAGATTTATACCTAAGTATTTCATTTTTTGAGGCTAATGTAAGTGGTATTGTTTTTTATTTTAACTTCCAGTTGTTCGCTGCTGGTGAACAATACCAGAAATGGCAATAGGAAAGCAATTACCTTCTGCATATTAACCTTGTATCGTGCAACGTTATATAACTGCTTATTAATTACAGGGATATTTTGTCAATTCTTTTGGATTTTCTACATACACAATCATGTAATCTACAAACAAAACCAATGTATACCTTCCCAATGTACACTTTTTCTTTTCTTTTCTTACCTAATTGTATTAGGTAGGACTTCAGCAGTACTGTGATGAACAGGAGTAGTAAGAGGGGACATCATTTTCTCGTTCCTGATCTTGGGGATAAAGCAACCAGTTTCTCACCGTTAAGTACACTGTTAGCCTTAGGGGTTTTTTTGTAGATATTCTTGATCAAGTTGAGGAAGTTCCCCTCTATTTTTGGTTTGATGAGACTTTTAATCATGAATGAGTGTTAAAATTTGCCAAATACTTTTTCTGCATCTACTAATATGACCATATGATTTTGTTCTTTATTAGATCATTGATGTGATTGATTATGTTGATTTTTGAATGTTGAGGCATCCTTGCATGCATGAAATAAATCCCACTTGGTTATAGTGTATAATTCTTTTTATACCTTGTTCAATCTGATTTGCTAACTTTTTTTTGAAGACTTCTGCCTCTGTGTTCAAGAGAGATATTGTTCTGTACTTTTCCTTTCTATAATGTCTTTTTCTGGTTTTGGTATTAGGGTAATGTTAGCTTCACAGAATAAGTTAGGAATTATTCTGCTTCTATTTTTGGATGACAACGTAGAGAATTAGTATCATTTCTTTCTTATGTTTGGTAGCATTCACCAATTAAATCATCTGGGTCTGATGTAGTAATTACATATATGTAATTGTGTCTGAAGTGTTGGAGAGTATGTTGTAGACACGATGTTCATTTACCCCTAAAATACTCACATACTTCCTAAAAACAAGGATGTTCTTTTTCAGAAACACAGTACAATTAACAAAACAAGGAAAACTAACACCAACACAATACTATAATCTATAGATCTTATTCAAAATCTGTCAATTGTCCCATTAATGGTCCTTAAAACAAAAGAAAAACTTTTTTTTCCGGCCCAGGATCACATATTGCATTTATTTGCCACGTCTCTTTAGTCTCTTCTAATCTAAAACATTTTTTCAGTCTTTATCTTTCATGACTTTGCTACTTTTGAAGCATATAGCCAGTTACCCTGTAGAATGTTCTGCCACGTGTCTAATATTTCCTCACGATTAGACTCAAGTTATAATTTTTGTCAGGAATGCCACAGAAATGACATTGTGCTCTTCTTGTGCATTACATCAGGAGGCATATGGTGTACATTTGTCTTATTAGTGGTGATGCCAACTCTGATCACTTGGTTAAGATGATTTCTGCCGGAGTGCCCCATTATAAAATTACATTTTTTCCCTCTGCAATTAATATATATCTTGTGGGAGATTAGTTTAAACTATGAAAACGTTTCGTTTCTCACGTCATACCTTCACATATCTCATTATTTCGAAACTGGTAAATAAAGGAAAAGAACGTGAAGCATTTATCCTGCCTTTCTTCTACATAAACTGTATCACTGTGTAATCAAACAGAAGTGAAGTAATTCTTTATAAAAGCATTCCATATCATATGATATCATTTATACATGGAATCTAAAGAAAAGGGGTACAAATGAACTTATTTACAAAACAGAAGTACAGTCATGGATGTAGAAAATAAACATGGTTACCAGGGGATAAGAGGCATAGGGATAATTTGGGAGATTGGGATTGACATATACACACTACTATATATAAAATAGATAACTAGTAAGAACCTGCTGTATACCACAGGGAACTCAATACTCTGTAATGGCCTATATGGGAAAGAATCTAAAAAAAAAGAGTGGATATATAACTGATTCACTATGCTATACACCTGCAACTAACAACACTGTAAATCAACTATACTCCAATAAAAAAAAGTTTTTTAAGCAGTCCAACTAATAAATGAAGAAAAAGAATCAGAATATCGTCATTTTGCAGCCCCAATAAGTTAATGATCTAGGCAATAAGCATACATAGATGCCAGCACAAAAAAAGGAAACCAAACATTGTGTAACTCCTAATAAAAGAACACACCACCACATAGTCTTACTAAAGGGATAGAACCTGAGTCTGATCAAACCTCTGGATCCAGCTGTCAATTTCCAAGAAATACAGATAAAGGAAACATGCTGAAATTGCACCACGAGGCTGCAATTAGCAAAACCCAGACTGTGGGAACTTCCACAATACATATCAAATAACCCAAGTTCTTCAACAGATAAAACGTGTAGAACAGAAAGAGATGGACAGGAGACCTGCTGATTATTAGAGACTTAAAGATTTATTAAATGAGCAAGACTAGCTGTTTTTTCCAACTGGAGCCCAGCAGGATGACTCCCGCAAAGAAGGGTGGCAAGAAGAAGGAGGGCCAGTCTGCCATCAACGAGGTGGTGACCACAGAATACACTATCAACACATCCATGGAGTGGGTTTCAAGAAGCGTGCCCCTCAGGCACTCAAAGAAATCCAAAAATTCATCATGAAGGAGATGGGAACTCCAGATGTACACACTGACACCAGGCTCAACAAAGCTGTCTGGGCCAAAGGAATAAGGACTGTCCCATACCGTATCTGTGTGCGGTTGTCCAGAAAAATGTAATGAAGATGAAGATTCACCAAACAAGCTCTACATGTTGGTTACCTATGTACTTGTCACCATTTTCAAAAATCTACAGACAGTTGATATGGATGAGAACTGTTGATTGTCAAAGTTATAGAACCGCCAAAAAAAAAAAAATGGGCGAGACTAAACTGTAATGACTAAGGATGCACATATGGATGATAGATCTATAAAGAAATGAAAATACAGTGAAAGCTATAAAAGTCAAGAAAGTGTTATTTCTGGAGAGGGAAGCAGTTATCATTTGGATGAGAAATGGAGGTGCTTCTTTGGTGACTGGCAAAGTTTTATTTATTGACCTAAGTGATGGCTAGGGTATTTGTCTAATATTTGTGTTTTGTGTGGTTCTCCAACTATATATTATACTTCATAATAAAAACATTTTTAAGAAAAAAATGTTTCAAAGAAGCAATAATGGAAATTGATAAATACTTGAAACTGAATAGTAAAAAGAAACACTAAACTTCAAAACTTGTGAAATTCAACAGAAGTAGAGCTTTGAGACTATCGCTCAAAGAACTTATCTATTATTAGATGAGGGAGCTGAAAAATAACTAGCTAAATGTCCAACTTAGGCAAGCTAAAGAAAACACAGTTAACCCAAAGAAAAACAAAGAATGGGATTTAAAAAGCTAGGAGTGGAAATCGTTAAAAAAGAAAAAAGAAAATAATAGAAAATAATAAAACCAATGTCATCAAGAAGACAAGAGGATGCAGAGAAAAGGGAACGCTTGTACACTGTTGGTGGGAATGTAAATTAGTTCACCTACTACAGAAAACAATATGAATGTTCCTGAAAAAAATTTTAAATAGAATTACCATATGATTCAGCAATTCCACTTCTGGGCATATGAAATAAAAAAAGGATATTGAAGAGATATATGGCCTCCCATGTTTACTGCAGCATCATCTACAAGAGCCAAGATATGGAAACAATGTAAGTGCCTGTCAACCGATTAACAGATAAAGATGTAGTAATACTTACAATGAAATATTACTCAGCCATGAGAAAGAAGAAAATTCTGCCCTCTGTGACAACATGGATGGATTCTGAGGACATTACGCCAAGTAAGATAAGTCAGAGAAAGACAAATACTGTACGATATCACTTATATGTGGACCTAAAAGACAAACTCATAAAAATAGAGTAAAATGGTGGTTACCAGGGTCTGGGGGGAGGGGGAATAGTACAGATGTTGTTCAAGGATACGAACTTGCAACTACTAGATACATAAGTCCTAGAGATCTAATAAACAGTATAGTGATTATAGACAACAATACTGTAGTATTAAGACCAAACATGCTAGGAGACTAGATCTTAATTATTCCCATCACAAAAAATAAATGATAATTATGTGGTGTTCGTAGGTAGCTAACACTACAATGGCAATCATATTACAATATATAAATGTACCAAATCAACATGTTGTACACCTTAGATTCATACAATGCTATATGTCAAATACAAATACATATTTTTTTTAAACTATTACCACCTTTGGAAGCACTGGCTTTATCAAGAGCTGTAAAAATGTTCTCCTCCTTTGATCCAGTAATTCCTCTTCAGGAAGTTATCATAAAGAAATAATTCAACAAAACAAAAAATTTTAATTTCAGCATTATCCAAAATTTTATTTCAGCATTATCTAAAATTTTTAAAAAGCAACAAAAAGGTTAAGTAAATCATGACATAAACTCCATGGACTATTAAGCAGCCATTGAAGTGGTAACTATGAAAAGTATGTGGTAATAGGGAAGAGTAATCATTAAATGTTAGGTAGGAAAAAGCTCAGAGGAAAATGCTACGTTCCAAGCACTTCCAACTAAGCACAAATAAATATATATATGGGCCAAGAGTAGAAGGAAACTAAACTGTGCAAGATTTCCCAAATACAGCATGATTTTTTGCAAGCTGTTTCCTCTGCCTTGAATGTTCTCACACACACAGGCATACATATGCATACACACACATAAGTATACATTCAGATACATTCCCATATACAAATAAACATGCCCAATACACATACTGCCATACACAAATATATACTAATGTACACAATGTTCTGGGCATAAAAACAGATACACAGATCCATGAAACATAATAAAGAGCCCAGGAACAAACCCACACATATATGGTCAATTAATTTATGACAAAGGAGCCAAGACATACAATGGGGAAAGAACAGTCTCTTCAATAAATGGTGCTGGGAAAACTGGACAGCCATATGTGAAAGAATGAAACTGGACTCCTGTCTTACAACCACAAAAATTAACTTAAAATGGATGAAAAGACTTGAATGTAAGACCTGAAACCATAAAAGTCCTAGAAGAAAACATAGAGGGTAAGCTTCTTGACCTAAGTCTTGAAGATGATATTTTGGATTTGACACTAAAAGCAAAGGCAACAAAAGCAAAAATAAACAAGTGGGACTACATCAAACTAAAAAGCTTCTGCACAGCAAAGGAAACCATCAACAAAATGAAAAGGCAACCTACTGACTGGGAGAAAATATTTGCAAACCATATATCTGATGAGTTAATACCCAAAATCTATAAAGAACTCATACCACCCAATAGCAAAAAAAAATTCAATTAAAAAATGGGCAGAGGATCTAAATAGACATTTTTCCAAAGAAGGCACACAAATGGCCAAGAGGTACATGAAATATGCTCAACAACACTAATCATCAGGGAAATGAAAATCAAAACCACGGTGAGATATCACCTCTCACCTACTGGAAGTGCTACTATCAAAAAGACAAGAAATAAGTATTGGCGAGGATGTGGAGAAAAAGGAACGCTTGGGTACTATTAGTGGGAATATAAATTGGTGCAGCCACTATGGAGAACAGTATGGAGGTTCCTCAAAAATTCAAAAACAGAACTACCATATGATCCAGCAATTCCACTTGTGGGTATTTTTCTGAAGAAAATGAAAACATAACCCAAAAGATACACACTATCATGTTCACTGTAGCATTATTTACAACAGCCAAGATATGGAAGCAACCTAAGTGTCTATCAATGGATGAATGAATTAAAAAATGTGAGATACAGATACATATATGAAAATTATTCAGCCATAAAAAAGAATGAAATCTTGCCATTTGTGACAACACAGATGGACCTCAAGGGTATTATGCTAAGTGAAATAAGTCACACAGAGAGAGACACATACCATATGATCTCACTTATATGTGGAATCTAGATAAAAAACAAAACAAAACTGAGCTAATAGATACAGAGAACAGATCTGTGGTTGCCAGAGGTGGTGGGAGGGTGGGCAAAATGGGTGAAGGGGGTCAAAAGGTACAAACCTCCAGTTATAACATGAATAAGTCATGGGGATGTAACATACAGCATGGTGATTATAGGTAATAACACTGTACTGCATATTTCAAAGCTAAGGGAGTAAATCTTAAAAGTTCTCCTCACAAGAAAAAAAGCTCTGTAACTATGTACAGTGACAGATGTTAACTAGACTTATTGTGATGATCACTGTGCAGTATGTACAAATATCAAATCATTATATCATACACCTACGTCAATTATATATATATATATATATAAAATCTCAATTTTTTTAACAAAAGATTAGATTTACTGTGTTATGCAACATAAAATCCAGGACAAACACAAGAAATTATAACATGTTTAAAGAACCTATATACACACTCAAGAGGGAGAGAACATGGCCCTAAACATAGGGAAAGTCTTAGGTTGAACTAGGTGAAAGAAGGGGTGAGCAAAAGATTAGCACTTTCTCTATAAATAACAAATGCTGGAGAGGATGTGGAGAAAAGGGAACCCTCCTACACTGTTGGTGGGAATGCAAGTTGGTGCAGCTACTGTGGAGAACAGTATGGAGGTTCCTCAGAAAACTAAATGCAGAATTACCATATGATCCAGCAATCCCACTCCTGGGCATATATTCAGACAAAACTACAATTCAAAAAGATACATGCAGTCCTATGTTCATAGCAGCACTATTCACAATTGCCAAGACATGGAAACAACCTAAATGCTCATCAACAAATGAATGGATAAAGAAGTTGTGGTACATATATACAATGGAATATTACTCAGCCATAAAAAAGAATGAAATAATGCCATTTGCAACAACACGGATGCAACTAGAGATTATCATACTAAGGGAAGTAAGTCAGAAGGAGAAAGACAAATACCATATGATGTCACATATGTGGAGTCTAAAATATGACACAAATGAACCTATCTATGACACAGAAACAGAATCAGGGACAGAGAGAACAGACTTGTGGTTGCCGAGGGGAGGGGAGGGGAGGGATGGAGTGGGAATTTTGGATTAGCAGATGCAAATTATTATATATAGGATAGATAAACAACAAGGTCCTACTGTATAGCACTGGGAACTATATTCAATACCCTGTGATAAACCATAATGGAAAAGAATATGAAAAAGAATGTACACATATGTATAACTGAATCACTTTGCTGTACAGCAGTAATTAACACATTGTAATTCAACTACACTTCAATAAAAAATAAATTTTAAAAAAAATTGGCACTTTCAAGAAGGAGAATGAACATGGGAGAGAACAAATTAGAGAATGACATTTTCAGGGACTGGAAATAACTCAGAGTTGCCAGAGTTTACAAGGAAGTTGGAAAAGAGTGAGAGATGAGATAGAGTAAGAGATAATAAGTGGACAGTTCTGGGAGAATAATTTAAGTCATAACAATTTACATGGAATTTACACTAAAGGCAACAGGAAAGGTTTTAAGGAGTAGAGAAGCAAAATTAGTAAGATAAAAAAGAAATTAATAGAAAGTTGCAATAATAATCGCAGTGAATAAAATACTTGTTTTAATCATTAAAACACCAAATTATCCTCTTAAAAAGATTATTAAATGGAGACACTATTTGAAAAAACTGGATGAAAAGATGTAGATGATACAGTAGTATTAAAAACAAGAAAGGGGGTCTTCCCTGGTGGCGCAGTGGTTGAGAATCTGCCTGCCAATGCAGGGGACATGGGTTCGTGCTCCAGCCCGGGAAGATCCTACATGCCGCGAAGCGGCTGGGCCCGTGAGCCATGGCCACTGAGCCTGCGCGTCCGGAGCCTCTGCTCCGCAACGGGAAAGGCCACAACAGTGAGAGGCCCGCGTACCGCAAAAAAAAAAAAAAAAAAAAAAAAAAAAGCACAATGAGATGCTATTCTATACTTAAGACATGTAAAAACACTAAATTTTTAAAAGGAACAACTCAACTGAGTCTCTTAGCCATTGTCTGTATGAAGGCAAATTGATAAGACCACTTTGGAAAAACAACATTACTATATGAAGTTAAAAACTTGTACAGTCTATGACCCCCAGCAATTCCACTCGGAGCGAGTAGAATTTCATACATTTATTGGCCATTTGTATTTCTTCCTTTGTTCAGACCCTCTTCAAACTTTTTCTAAGAGCTAATCCACCTCTTTCTTAATAATTTTTAAGAACTGATGTGTGTGTGTGTGTGTGTGCGCGCGTGTATGTTGAAGAAGATAGCCTTTGCTTATAATGTGTATTCGAATTATTTCACCTACTACTATGCTATTTATCTTTGGTATGGTATATTTTGCCATATTTTACTATTCAAAGAATCAAACTTCCCAATTTTTTCTGTTTTAACTACTGAATTCACAGCTTTTAAATTAACAGGTCTCTAACATAACTTTCCAGGGATAAAGCTCTGGAGTAGAATGTACTAGATCCATCCTTCCTATCTGTGGAGCTCTACTGGTGTTTCATGCCACCTCAATGTACATTTAAAAATCCAAAGGCATCATCAGAGTTCTAATGTATAAGCATAACCCCAACCGAGACTAAGGAAGATTTGCCTCTGCCATGATTTGGACTTAGATGTCAACCCTAAAACAGTACATAATAGTATACAGAGGAAGGGCCTTTAAGCTTCTGCATCTGATTTCAACATACGTTAATTTGGTCCTCATGCACGGTAAAAATAAATAAATAACAACAATAAAAATGAACAAACCAAAATACCTCTTTAACAAAAAAGAAAAGTCTGCATAGATGTTTAAACATGAATTCGTAATATGTACCCCCAAAAGATCATCTTACCTGTTAGGCTGCCTTGGAATATATATAAGGCATCACAGGCAGCAGGAGGTGTAGGTACCAGTCCTTGAAAAAGTCCATGGAGTGCTGCAACCAACCAGCAGGCAAGAACACCCACTCAGAAAAAATCTATGAGTTTTTTTTTTTCATCTGATCATCTTATTGCTAGTTTTAAGACTACCCAATATTATTAATTCACAGATCCCTTCTGTTACCCATTTCTAGTTTGTACTTAACAAGTTTTACATTTGCCTTTTCTATCCTGCTTTTACTTATAAAAGATATTCGAAGGGCTTCCCTGGTGGCGCAGTGGTTAAGAGTCCACCTGCTGATGCAGGGGACACGGGTTCGTGCCCCGGTCCGGGAAGATCCCACATGCCGCAGAGTGGCTGGGCCCGTGAGCCATGGCTGCTGAACCTGCGCGTCCAGAGCCTGTGCTCCGCAACGGGAGAGGCCACAAGAGTGAGAGGCCCGTGCACCGGAAAAAAAAAAAAAAAAAAAAAGATATTCGAGTTCTCCCTCTCTATCCTTCACTCTCACACAGTTCAACAAATAGCTTGTAATTTTACTTCATTTTATAATTTTCCCTAGCAAACTAGTAAAACTGCCAAATTATAGGTAATTATGTAGTTGATTCCGTTTGCCCGAAATGATTAGCCTCACCTCTCCTGTTTGAGGCAATCAAACCTTCCTTCATCAAGCCAACAAACATGATCAGGATTTAATTTTGTCATGGATCCACATACTTTTTTTTATTTTTTATTTTTTGGACATGCCGCACGGCATGTGGGATCTTAGTTCCCCAACCAGGGATCGAAACTGCACCCCTTGCATTGGAAGCTCGGAGTCTTAACCATGGGACCGCTGGGGAAGTCCCCACATGCATTTTAAAAGGAAATACAATTATACAGATAACGGTGATTTCGTTTTTAAAAATATGTCTAATAAGAGGTTTATTATTTATTACTAACAAAAGCCATGTCTTCTCAGAACGTTTTAAAATATTTACTGCATGTAGCACTCCCTATTCCTATGAAGTTTACATGCATTTTCATTTCATCACTAGCGCCTGAGAGCAACCATAACAGAAGTAAAAACTTAAGGTCAAACAAATTAATATTAAAATTTATAATCTGAGTTGTGAGCTAATATTTGCTCATATAAGACTTTTCTCAAAAGAGGAATGGTTCCTTCCAAGAGACTGCCTTTTTTATAATACAAAGTAATTAACAGTTGTCATAATACCACCACTATTCTGCTCAAGCTCCAGTAGTTGTCAGTTTAATGTCAGATGGTAGTATGCAATTTCCATTGAGACTGAATTAGTGTAGGTTGATGAAATGAAGCACCGGGCTACATTAACTTACTTAATAATCAGGTATTTTACTGAGACTGTTATCAGTAGCATATGTTAAGATCCGTATCAGGACAGCTTGCTTGTTTCAGTTGTTTGTATTAAAACCAACTGCACTGTCAACAGTATTTATTAAGTATTCAGAGATCCAAAATTGATATTAATTAATAATAATAAGAGGGACTTCCCTGGTGGTCCAGTGGTTAAGAATCCACCTTCCAATGCAGGGGACGCATGTTCGATCCCTGGTTGGGGAACTAAGATCCCACATGCTGCAGGGCAACTAAGCCCATGTGCTGCAACTAATGAGCCCACACACTGCAACTACTGAGCCTGTGCACTCTAGAGCCCGTGCCACAACTAGAGAGCCCACGTGCCGCCACTAGAGAGAAGCCCATGTGCCGCAACGAAAGATTCCGCATGCTGCAACTAAGACCTGACGCAGTCAAATAAATAAATAATAAATATTTTTTAAAAATAATAATAAGAGATAACATTTATTAAACGCCAGGTACTCAGAGCCAGCCAACAACCCCCTAAGCTAAGAACTATTACTATTACAGATATGGGAAATTATGGCCCAGAGAGTGAAGTCACTTTAAGGTCACACAACTAGTAAATGGGGAGAGCTGAAATCTCAAGCAAGTTTAGCTCCAAAATACAGACAATAACAACGAGGACAAATACATGCAAGGAGAACCCAACTCACTAACAGATATAGACATTACAACAAACTATATATTCCCATTGTTATAAGCATTATATAAGTGACTCCCTAGGAACAGTAAAATTACAAGCTATTTGTTGAACTGTGGGAGAGTGAAAGGTAGAGAGGGAGAACTCAAATATCTTTAATTTATAAGTGAAAGCTGGATAGAAAAAGCAAATGTAAAAGCTTGTTAAGTAACAAACTAAAAATGGGTAGCAGAAGGGACCTGTGAATTAATAATATCGGGTAGTCTTAAAACTAGCAATAAGATGATCAGATAAAAAAAACTCAGATTTTTTCTGAGTGGATTCAAAGTGATATAGAGAGATGAAAAGTGCATAGTTCCAGGTACTTCCCTGGTGCTCCAGTGGATAAGACTCCACGCTCCCAATGCAGGGGGCCTGGGTTAGATCCCTGTTTGGGGAACTAGATCCCGCATGCATCCCACAACTAAGAAGTCAGCATGCTGCAACTAAAAGATCCCGCATGCCGCAACGAAGATCCCAAGTGCCGCAACTACGACCAGGATCAGCCAAAATAAATAAATAAATAAACAAACAAACATTAAAAAATTTAAAAATCACATAGTTCCAGGTTTGTTAACGGTTCCAGAGGGTAAGCTGAAGATTCACTTAATATGATCAGTAATGGAAGCTAGCAGAGAATTTAAGAGGGTGGTAACAGATGCAGTAAAAAATGGCAGAAGAGAAAGTGACCTTGGCTGCAAGCAAATAAGATTATCGTACACTCAAGGAATTCACACCTATTGATGAAGTAAGACTGAAAGTAAATAGGAATTCAACGAGAACAGGAACAACAGTCTGCTCTGTCACAAAGAAGTCTACTATATGAAGTAAAAATGTAAGCCTAAGACAGACTGAAAGTATGAAGACATCATTTATCTTAGCAAAACCAATCAACACTTAAGCTCCATGAGGTGGGGAATTTGTAGCACTCACTCACTTTGTTGTGGAATTAACGAACGATGAAGATGTCTGCTTTGGTAACCTGGCTCAAACCCTTCTTCAAAATTTTGCTTAAAAAAAGTAGCCGGGAAAGGGGAGAGCTGCTACTATTGAGAATAGAAAGTCTGAGAGTAAAATGGCAGAAATGATTTAAAGACCAACAAAAATTAATATCTGGCTAGAGTTAGTTTTGAGAATGAAGAGTCAGAGAAGACCTGTTGTGGCAGTACTTCAAAATTTAAATTCCCTTTACAGACTCCAAAATTAGAACAGAAGTGGGAATGCAAATCTATGAACATTTGCTCCCAAATGACAATTCTTTTTTAAAAATGATCTATGTATGAGCCTTAGCATAATTCAAAAACTATAACTCCAGGATTTTTGAAAGCTGGGTCCATCATGGATGTTTAAAAGAACTAATATTTCTAAAACGGCAGTTCAAAAATCACACTAGCACGGAAAGTGATGTAATTCCAACACCCGCCCCGCCCCCCACCGGCCCTTTTTGGTCAGTAGGTAGAAACAGTACCATGGCTGAGTACAGTATAAAAGCTAACCCTACCAAAAGGGAAAGAATATTAAGTTAGCAGCCTTGAGTCAAAACAGCAGCAGTATTCAGGGGAAGGGTGGAGTTTAATCACACTCCAGTGTTAAATGACTAACATGGGTCGGTCTGAAGCTGGTTATGAGTCCCCAGGGTAAAAATGACATATTCACATTACAGTTTGATGTCTGTGCTAGAAAAATGTTCAGACCAAGAATGAAACATTGCACAATTCTGGGAAACATCACTCACTCAGTGGTCTGGTGTGGATGGCATCGCCGACCGCTGCATAGTAACAGCCAGCCCACCCTAATAACCACGCTGGTTCTAACAGCTTACGGTGCTTGATTAAGACCCTCTGGGTTTATGTGATAAACATATCATTCCTTCCTTGTTACCACTTTCTTAACTTTAAAATGGTCTAAAATGCCAAAGAATATTCTCTCTTAACAAATATTTATTTTGTTGAAATAAAACATAACTGCTGTATTTTTCATGTGATCCTGCCATGAATTAATTTTCTTCTTTATTAACTGAGTAGAATGAGCTCATGGCAACAGTGTCAAACAACACCTGATGACTAATGAAATGCCACCCTGAAGCCCCTAAAATGTGATCACCACCACAAAGACCCTAAGCCTTCACCCCATTCCTGACTCAAGAACAAAAGTCTAACATACAAGGTGGAAAAGGTGAGCAATCCGTGGCATTTATAGAGCAACTCTGTGATGGACTCCAACATGTAAACAAAACACACATTCATACTCATCCCCTAAATGTTAAAATGAGATTTAGCACAGCCAGGGAACAGAGTAAGCTGCTCAATCTCTTACTATATATCAGCATTTCCCAAAAAATTTTCCAAGGAATATTAAAAGCGTTCCATGGTCAGTAAATCTGAAATGCCACAACTATTCATCTGGGAGCATCACCATGCATATTAGCCTATTAGGGCTCTGAGAGGTTATGTGGTAAAGAAACTGGTTTTGTTAACCCAGTTTTTCCCATACTTACTTGATCACAAAACCTGTTTTTTTTGTTTTGTTTTGTGAAATATCAGTGATATGAAGAGTTTGGGAAATGCCACTCAAAGATCACCATGTGTACGTGTATTGTTTGTTAACAATTAAAATATAACATCCAAAATTAAGTAAGATTTGCTTGATGCTTGCAGAGTACTAAAGGAAACTGCAGTGCCTCAGGTTCAACAAATGTTGGCTGATAGCTTTACTTCCCAAAACGACAAGCAAAATACCATTAACTGTATATTCAGTAATGCTAAAAAATAAAGCACAAAAAGCCTGTTCTATAGTAGTGTCACTTAGCACAATAATTCTCATAAAGTGAATAAAAACATCAATATTTGGGCTGATAGCACTTTAAGTGCTCAGTAAGAACATATAGTGTAATTATTGATCAGAAAAACATCTAAATGTCTATGACTTCAGGAGCTCACAACCTTAATAATCTCTCCTCGTGTTACTGACTACATTGAGATAACCTACTAATACCCAAACAGTGGCACCTACTGAGGATTATTACAATACTTACCACATTACAAAAAGAATCCAGACCAATGCTACGTACATACTTAGTACATTCTGGATTAGACCAAGTAAAATTTAACAACAAGCTGAACAGCATTCTATAAAACAAAAACAAAAAGTCAGTTAGGCTAATTCTGTCTGTTTTTCTAAGCTATGGACTCATAGTGAGAAAGAAGATTGTCTTGGAACTTGATGACTGAATCATATCTGAAATCTTTAAAGTTTATCTACACTTACCTCAAAAGAAGTTCTTTGGGTAACTTTTTGTTAATAAGGCCTTCATCATTATTTGAGAAAACCTACAGAAAAAAAAAGGGGATATTATTAAAACGTTCCTCAATCAAAAGAAAAAAAGGGGCTTCCCTGGTGGCGCAGTGCTTAAGAATCCACCTGCCAATACAGGGGACAATGAGTTCGATCCCTGGTCTTGAAAGATCCCACATGCTGTGGAGCAACTAAGCCTGTTGGCCACATATACTGAACCTGTGCTCTACAGCCCGAGAGCCGCAACTACTGGCCCCACGCGCCACAATTACTGAAGCCCGCGTACCCTAGAGCCCACACACCGCAACTACTGAGCCCATGCGTCACAACTACTGAAGCCTGTGTGCTCTAGGGCCCGCATGCAGCAACTACTGAGCCTGTGTGCCACAACTACCAAAGCTCGCGCACCTAGAGCCTGTGCCTCACAACAAGAGAAGCCACTGCAATGAGAAGCTTGCACACCACAACTAGTGAAAGCCTGCGTGCAGCAACAAAGACCCAACACAGCCAAAAAAAACCAAAACAAAAAACAACTTAGGAATACATTTAACTAAAGAAGTGCCTGACATTATATATTGAAAACTTACACTAAACACTGTTGTGAGAAATTAAAGAAGGCTTGAACATCCCATGTTCATGAATTGGAAGATTTAATAGCGTTAAGTTAGCAATATTCCTCAGCTTTGTACTTATTCTGCTTGGGGTTTGCCAGCTATGTCCAGTCTGCTATTAGGCCCATCAAATGAATATTTAATGTCTGACTCATACTTTCACTTCTAGCATTCCCAGTTCAGTCTTTTTATAGTCTTCCATCTTCCTGCTAAAATTTTCTAACTGTTCATCCATTCCAACTGTTCAACATCTGGACCATCACTGACTGTTTCTCTTAGCTCTTCTCCTGACCATGGGTCACATTTCTTTGTTTCTCTCCATGTCTCATAATTTGTTATTCCACACCAAATATTGTGCATAAAAAAATAATTAATTTACAAGGATCAATGAAACTAAGAGATGTTTCTCTGAAAAGAAAAAACTGACAGAGAAAGGGAGGAGAGACTGGCCAAGATAGCAGAGTAGAAAGACACTGAGCTCACCTCCTCTCACGAGCATACCAAAATCACAACTATTTGCAGAACAACCATCAATGAAAAAGACCAGAATCTACCAGAGAAAGATCTTCTACAATTAAAGGAGGAACCACAACAAGATGGGTAGGAGAGGCAGACTCTCAATATAATCATGTCCCATACCACGGGGTGGGCAACCCACAAACTGGAGAATCATTATATTGCAGAGGTTCTCCCACAGGAGTGAGAGTTCTAAGCCCCACATCGGGCTCTGCAGCCCAGGAGTCAAGCACCAAGAAGACAAGCCCCCAGAGCATTTGGCTTTGAAGGTCAGCAGGGCTTAACCTTGGGAGGCTCAAAGGACTGGGGGAAACAGAGACCTGGCTCTCAAAAGGTGCACACAAAATCTGACATGTTCTAGAACCCAGGGCAAAAGCAGTAATTTGATAGGAGCCTGGGCCAGACCTACCTACTGGTCTAGGAGAGTCTCCTTGGAGGGAGGTGGGGGGGAGCTGTGGCTCACCCTGGGGACACAGACACTGGCAGCAGCCAATCTTGGGAGCTCTTTCTACTGCGTGGACAATGGTGCTGCCAGGCACCATTGTGGAACCCTCCCTCTAGCTCATTAGCACCAAGACCTGGCCCATCCAACGGCCTGTAGGCACCAGTGCTGGGATGCCTCAGGCAAAGCAACTAATTGGATGGGGACACAACCCCACCTATCAGCAGACAGGCTGCCTAAAACTTCCTGAGCCCACACTTGCCTCTGAACATATCCCTGCCCACCGGAGGGCTAGGACCCAGCTCCACCCACCAATGTGCAGGCACCAGCCCTGCCCTCCCAGAGGCTGCTCTAGCCATTGGACGAGTCTCACCCACCAGGGGGCAGGCACCAGACGTAAGAAAGGCACAATCCCACAGCCTGCAGACCCAGCCTGCCCACAGTAGGCCAGACCCTACCCTGGGACCAGCTGGGCCCCAATCCTTCCCACTAGCAGGCAAAAACAAGCTTCCCAACACCCTGGAC
The DNA here is from genome assembly GCF_005190385.1 of Monodon monoceros. Lineage (NCBI taxonomy): Eukaryota > Metazoa > Chordata > Mammalia > Artiodactyla > Monodontidae > Monodon > Monodon monoceros. The sequence continues at coordinate 51,780,413 of NW_021703780.1, read as the reverse complement.
CCCATATTCAACTGTGTCAGGAAACGCCCCCACCCCCCACCCCCACACACCAATTATCTGACACCAGCTCTGTGATCCCTGGGTACTACAGCCAGACTCCAGGACCCAACTGTGACTGCTAGTAGTCCAGCATTAATCCCAAGACCTGGCTTCACCCATCAGTAGGTTGGCAACAGCCCCAAAGTTTTCTGGACCCTGATTCCACCCACCAGTGAGCCAGGACTAGCCCCAGGGCCCCCTGGGGTACAGCAGTCAGCTGCCTCGTGACTAGGCTCCACCAACCAGTAGCCAACGGCCTCCCAAAGCACGGCCAAAGCATGGCCTGGCAACCAACCAGAGTAGGGGCCAACCAAGGCTACCAGACTGTCCACATAGTCAGCCTGCCACAACAGAAGGAACCATGCAGCTCTCATAGGGGGAACTGCTAAACATACAGTTTGGCCACGATAGGGGACTGCACTGCTAGGGTGCATAGCACATCTCCTACAGAAGAATACTTCTCCAAGGTCAGGAAACGTAATTAACCCACCAGATACATAAAAATACAAACAGCGGGGCTTCCCTGATGGCACAGTGGTTGAGAGTCCGCCTGCCGATGCAGGGGACGTGGGTTCGTGCCCCGGTCCAGGAAGATCCCACATGCCGCGGAGCGGCTGGGCCCGTGAGCCATGGCCACTGGGCCTGCGTGTCTGGAGCCTGTGCTCCGCAACGGGAGAGGCCACAACAGTGAGAGGTCCGTGTACCGCAAAAAAACAAAAAAAACCCCAGCAACTTAGGCAAAATGAGGTGACAGAAGAACATGTTCTAAATGAAGGAACAAGATAAAACCCTAGAATAAGAACTTAGTGAAGTGGAGACACGCAATCTACCCAAGAAAGAGTCCAGGGTAATGATCATAAAGATGATCAAAGAACTCAGGACAAGAATGGATGCACAGAGTAAGAAGTTAAAAGTTTTTAACAAAGAGAAAACATAAAAAACAAGAGAAAGATGAAGAACACAATAACTGAAATGAAAAATATACTGGAAGGAATCTACAGTAGACTAAATGATACAGAAAAATGGATCAGCAAGCTGAGAGATGGAGTAGTAGAAATCACTGCCACTAAACAGCAAAAAGGAAAAAGAACAAACAGAAATGAGGACAGTTTAAGAGCCCTTTGGGACAATATCAAGTGTACAAATATTCACATTATAGGGGTCCCAGAAGGAGAAGAGAGATAAAAAGGAGCTGAGAACATATTTGAAGAAATAACAGGTGAAAACTTCCCTAACCTGGAAAAGGAAACGGTCATCCAAGTCCAGGAAGGGCAGAGAGTTCCATACAAGATTAACCCAAAGAGTAACACACCAAGACACACTGTAATTAAAATGACAAAAAATTAAAGATAAAGAGAGAATCTTAAAAGCAGCAAGGGAAAAGCAACAAATAACATCCAAGGGAACTCCCATAAGCCTATCAGCTGATTTTTCAGCAGAAACCCTGCAGGCCAGAAAGGAGTGGCATGATATATTTTAAATGATGAAAGGGAAGAACCTGCAACCTACAACCAAGAAATACTCTACCCAGCAAGCCTCTCATTCAGATTTGATAGAAAGATCAAAAACTTTACAAACAAGCAAAAGCTAAAAGAGTTCAGCATCATCAAATCAGCTTTACAACAAATATTAAAGGAAATTCTCCAGGTGAAAAAAGAAAAGGCCACAATGAGAAACATGAAAATTATGAAATGAAAAAGCTCATCAGTAAAGGCAAACACACAGTAAAGGTAGGGAATCATCCACACATAAAGTGAGTAGGAAGGTTAAAAGACAAAGGTAGTAAAATCACTATCAAAATCACTTAAGCAGTTAAGGGATACATGAAACAATTAGACAAAAGATATAATATAAAAACAGTAATCGTGAGGGGAGAAGAGTACAAAGACAGGGTTATTAAAACGCATTTGAAAGTAAGAGATCAGCAACTTAAATCACATATATATAGATTGCTATATAAAAATCTCATGGTAACCACAAAACAAAAATCAAAAATAGATATACACACAAAAAAAGAAAAAGGAATTCAAATATAACACTAAAAATAGTCAAATTACAAGAGAAGAACAAAAGAAGAAAAAGACAAAACAAAACAAACCCCAAACAACTAACAAAATGTCAACAAGAACATACATATCAATAATTACCTTAACTGTAAACAGACTATATGTTCCAATCAAAAGACACAGCGTGGCTCAATGGATACAAAAACAAGACCCATATATATGCTGCCTACAAGAGACTCACTTCAGATCTAAAGACACAAAAGACTGAAAGTGAGGGGATGGAAAAGGTATTCCATGCAAATGGAAATCAAAAAAAAGCCAGAATAGCAATACTTTTATCAGATAAAACATACTTTAAAATAAAGACTGTTACAAAGAAGCACACTACATAATGATCAAGGGATCAATCCAAGAAGAAGACAGAACAATTGTAAATATATATGCACCCAACACAGGAGCACCTCAATATATAAGGCAAATATTAACGGACATAAAAGGAGAAATCAACAGTAACATAATAGTAGAGGAATTTAACACCTCACTTACATTCATGAACAGATCATCTAGATAGAAAATCAATAAGGAAACACTGGCCTGAAATGACACATTAGATGAGATGGACTTAACTGATACATAAAGAGCATTCCATCCAGAAGCAGCAGAATACACATTCTTTTCAAGTGCACATGGAACATTCTCCAGGATAGATCACATGTTAGGCTTCAAAACAAGCCTCAGTAAATTTAAGAAAACTGAAATAATATCAAGTATCTTTTCCAACCACAACGCTATGAGACTAGAAATCAACTACAAGGAAAAAAATGCAAAAAACACAAACACATGGAGGCTAAACAATATGCTACTAAACCACCAATGGATCATTGAAGAAATCAAAGAGGAAATCAAAAATACCTAGAGACAAATGAAAATGAAAACACAATGATCCAAAACCAATGGGATTCAGCAAAAACAGTTCTAAGAGGAGTTTACAGCAATACAAGTTTACCTCAGGAAACAAGAAAAATCTCAAACAACCTAAACTTACATCTAAAGAAACTAGAGAAAGAACAAACAAAACCCAAAGTTAGTAGAAGGAAAGAAATCATAAAGATCAGAGCAGAAATAAATGAAATAGAGACTAAAAAAATAGAAAAGATCAATGAAACTAAAAGTTGGTTCTTTGCAAAGATAAACAAAATCGATAAACCTTTAGCCAAATTTATCAAGAAAACCCAATGAAATCAGAGATGAAAAAGAAGTTACAAGTGACACCACAGAAATACAAAGGATCATACACAACAGTGATCAAACAACTATATGCCAATAAAATGGACAGCTTAGAAGAAATGGACAAATTCTTAGAAATGTACAATCTCCCAAGACTGAACCAGGAAGAAATAGAAAATATGAACAGACCAATTACCAGTAATGAAATTGAATCAGTAATTTAAAAACTCCCAACAAAGGAAAGACCAGGACCAGATGGCTTCACAGGTGAATTCTACTAAACATTTACAGAAGAGTTAACACCTATCCTTCTCAAACTATTTTCCCTCCCCAAAAAAAGAAACTGCAGAGGGAGGAACACTTCCAAATTCATTCTGTGAGGCCAGCATCACCCTGATACCAAAACCAAGGATATCACAAAAAAAGAAAATTACAGGCCAATATCACTGATGAACAAGATGCAAAAATCCTCAACACAATATTAGCAAACTGATTCCCACAATACATTAAAAGAATCATATGCCATAATCAAGTGGGATTTATCCCAGGGATGCAAGAATTTTTCAATATCTTCAAAATCAATGTGATACACCACGTTAACAGACTGAAGAATAAAAACCATATGATTATTTCAACAGATGCAGAAAAAGCTTTTGACAACATTCGACATCGATTTATGATAAAAACTCTCTAGAAAGTGGGCCTAGAGGAAACATACATCAACATACTAAAGGCCATATATGACAAACCCACAGCTAACATCATACTCAACGGTGAGAAGCTGAAAGCATTTGCGTGGGTTAATTACATGCCCACTCTCACCACTTTTATTCAACAGAGTACTGGAAGTCCTAGCCACAGCAATCAGACAAGAAAAAGAAATAAATCCAAATTTGGAAAGGAAGAAGTAAAACTGTCACTGTTTGCATGATACTAAGTGTAGAAAATCCTAAAGATGCCACCAGAAACTACTACAGCTTATTAATGAATCTGGTAAAGTTGCAGGATACAAAACTGATATACAGAAATCTGTTGCATTTCTATGCATTGACAACAAACTGTAAGATACGGAAACAGGGACTTCCCTGGTGGCGCGGTGGATAGGAATCCACCTGTCAGTGCACGGGACACGGGTTCAATCCCTGGTCCAGGAAGATCCCACATGCTGCAGAGCAACTAAGCCCATGCACCACAACTACTGAGCCTGCATGCTGCAACTACTGAGCCTGCATGCTGCAACTACTGAAATCTGTGTACCTAGAGCCTGTGCTCCGCAACAAGAGAAGCCACTGCAACAAGAAACCCACGCACCGCAACAAAGAGCAGCCCCCACTCGCCACAACTAGAGAAAGCCCACGTGCAGCAACGAAGACCCAACGCAGCCAAAAATAAATAAAATTAAATCTTACAAGAAAAAAAAGATAAGGGAAACAATCCCATTTACCATCTCATTAAAAGAATAAAATACTTACAAATAAACCTACCTAAGGAGGTAAAAGACCTGTATTCAGAAAACTGTAAGACATTAAGACTATAAAACTATAAGGTGAAGAAATTGAAGATGACACAGATGGAAAGATATACCTTGTATTCTTGTATTGGAAAAATTAATATTGTTAAAGTGACCATACTACCCAAGGCAATCTACAGATTCAATGCAATCCCTATCAAAATATACCCAGGGCACTTTTCATAGAACTAGAACAAATAATCTCAAAATTTGTATGGAAACACAAAAGACCTCGAATAAATAAAACCATCTTGGGAAAGAAGAACAGAGCTGGAGGAATCATGCTCCCTGACTTCAGAGTATACTACAAAGCTAGAGTAATCAAAAAGTATGGTACTAGTAGAAAAACAGACACACAGATCAATGGAACAGAACAGACAGCCCAGAAGTAAACCCACACACTTATAGTTAATTAATTTATGACAAAGGAAGAAAGAATATACAATGGAGAAAAGACAGTCTCTTCAATAAATGGTGCTGGGAAAACTGGACAGCCACATGCAAGAGAATGAAACTGGATCCCTGTCTTATACCATACACAAAAATTAACTTAGAATGGATGACAGGCTTTCAATGTAAGATCTGAAAACATAACACTCCTAGAAAATAACAGGCTGTAAGCTCCTTGACATAAGTTATGGAGATGATTTTTTGGACTTGACACCAAAAGAAAAGGCAACAAAAGCAAAAATAAACAAGTTGGACTACATCAAACTAAAAAGCTTCTGCTCAGCAAAGCAAACCATCAACAAAATGAAAATATAACCTACTGAATGATTTTGCAAATCATATATTTGATAAGAAGTTAATATCCAACAAGAAATCCAATTAAAAGATGGGAAAAGGATCTAAGTAGATATCTTTCCAAAGACATACAGATGGCCAACAAGTACATGAATAGGTGCTCAACATCACTAATCATCAGGGAAATACAAATCAAAACCACAATGAGATACCACCTCACACCTGTCAGAATGGCTATTACCAAAAAGACAACAAATAACAAGTGTTGGTGAGAATGTGGAAAAAAGGGAACCCTTATGCACTGTTGGTAGGAATGTAAATTGATGCAGCCACTGTGGAAAACAGTATGGAGGTTCCTCAACAAATTAAAAAACAGAACTACCATACGATCCAGGAATTCCACTTCAGAGTATTTTTCTGAAGAAAACAAAAACATTGTTTCAAAAGATATAGGCACTCCTATGTTCACTGAAGCATTATGTACAATAGCCAAGATATGGAAACAACTGAAATGTCTATCGATAAATGAACAGATAAAGAAAATATGGTAGATATATACAATGGAATATTATTCAACCATAAAAAAGAAGGAAAATTTTCACACTTGCAACAACATGGATGGACTTTGAGGGCATTATGCTAAGTGAAATAAGTCACACAATGAAAGACAAACACTTTGAAAGGCAAATAATCTTATATGTGTAATCATAAAAAAAAAAAAATGAGCTCGTATATATACAGATTTATGGTTCCAGAGGTGGGGAATGGGAGGGTGGGCAAAATGGATGAAGGGGGTCAAAAGGTACAAACTTCCAGTTATAACATGAATAAGTCATGGGGATGTAATATACAGCATGGTAACTATAGTGATTAATACTGTATGGCATATTTGAAAGTGCTAGAAGAGTAAATCTTAAAAATTCTCCTCACAAGAAAAAAAATTCTCTATGTATGGTGACAGATGTTAACTAGACTTATTGTGGTGATCACTGTACAATATATACAAATATCAAATCATTCTGTTGTACAGCTTAAACTAGTATGTTATATGTCAATTACACCTGAATTTTTTAAAAGTAATTTACCTCCATAAAGGGCAGTTCCTCCTTCAATTAGGTTGCTGGGGGGCGGGGGCGGGTATTGAATCCTTTTAATCTCTAGTTGACCTGGGTTTCAGATTTGTTGTAGCATTAGTCAGATTCAGTTCAAGAATGGTTTAAAATTTTTTTAGGGTGACATCAGAAGCTCATCTTCAAGAGAAGTTGGGATCTGAACACTAGTAAAACTTCACAGATCTCTTTGAGCTGTACAACCAGGCTGCTAGTGAGCACCCTGTTTTACATTCTGGCTGCCAGCTGGGGAGTACTTTGCTCTGCAGAGGCACCCTCTACTGTCTGTTCCTTAAGGAGCTCTCTCTCTGCCCTGTTACTCTAACTCCACCGTCTGAAAGCCTTTTTGCCTTGTCCTGATTGAAAACCTGGACAGCCATAGAGGGACATTTCTTAGCTCTCCCGTGGGCCCCATCCATTGTGGCCCTGCCTTACATTTGGCGAAAGCCCGTACCGCCTCAGAGAGGTTTCTGCTGACTCTCCTGCCCTGCCCCAAGCCTTCAGAAGGCTCCGCCCACCTCAAGGATGTTCTCAGCTCTCTTCCCTTGGCCCCAGCCTCCAGCACAGGTCTACATCCATGTACTCAGTGAAGGCCCATGGGAAAGAGAGGTAGGTGCAGCCTAGCTCTGCGGCTGGGGCTCCTCAGGGTTCCAAATGTCACTCCGCCCCCATGCAGTAAAAGTTTGGCTGATTTCTCCAAGCTGTCTATAGCAGAGTCTTCTTCCTCCTGCTGTCCCCACCATGGATGAAAGTTACCTATGTGTCTCCTTTTTTCTGGGAAGGGCACATTACATCCTGGATTTTAATTCATTTAGATTTCTTTGTGTCCTCAGCTCTCTAGAGGGTTTTTAAAGAACTGTGATCTTCTAGCTTCTCTATCTTTTCCCACTGTTAGGGTAGAAACAGCAATGTCTAATTTTTGCAACTTTCCAAGTCCTAACAGAAAGTGGAAGTCTTTATTATCCATTCTGATAGAAGAAAAACAGACTTGGAGCAGATAAATGACTTGCCCAAAGTTTAGCATTAAAAACAAACAAACAACAACCAAGAAAAAAAAAACCAGAAAAACTACAGTATAAACTTGTATCTCCTGACTCCAAGTCTAGGGTTCTTTGTACTGCACAACAGGTAGTAAGGGCTATTTGACTCTCGGGAAGGCATTTAACCTCTCAGTATTTCTAATTTGTAAAATGAAAGGAACGTACTAGAGAAACTCAAAAGTCTCTTCCAAATCTAATTATTTCAAGATTCAATTAAGTCTGTGTTTTTAAAATATCCCACTGTTTCTGAAAACATAATTGTGTGTCTTTAGGTGCCTTTCAATTTTAGATGTCTAATAAGGGTCACAAATTTATCAAGTCCAAAACCAACTCCTTTCTTCATCCCTACGCTAAATTTACTCCTCCCATAGTCTTCATCTCAGCAAATGACAACCTGTTCCTATTGCTCAGGCTCAAATCACTGAACCATCCTTGACTTCCTTTTCTTTTCTATTCCACAGCCAATCCTATGGATGACTGCACCATAATAATGTCCTCTCTGGTCTCCTCTGTTCTTGTCCTTTCTCCCCTCCCTCCTACCCCACATGTATTTTCCACATAGCAGACAGAATGGTCCTTTTATAAAATATAAGTCATATTCTGTCATTCTTCTTAAACTTTACCAATCATTTCCCCTTCCCTCAAAGGGAAAGGCAAACTCCTTTAAATGGCTTATAAGTCCTAGGCGATCTGGTCTCACTGACTACCTTGGTCTTCCCTCTTGCCATGTCTTACTCCACTCCAGCCTCACTGTTTTCCTTGCTGTTTCTCCAACACACCAGGCAGTGCCCCAGGACCTTTACACTTGTGTCCTTTCCTGAAATGGTCTTTCTCTAGGGATTCCCATGACATATCCTCTGCTCAGATGTCACCTTATCAGAGAGGCCTTCCCTTCCACCTACATAAAAAGCAAGTCCTCCCACTTCTCATCCACTCACCCATCCTTTCTCTTACTTCCTTTCTCTTACTCAGCTTTTTCTCCAAAGCACTCTTCATCACCTTATCTGTATGTTTATTATCTGTCTTCCCACTGCTAGAACATAAACTCCATGAGGGCAGAGGCTTCCCTGTTTCATTCACTACTGGATACCCAGTGCCTAAAACAGTGACTGGCACATAGTGGGACAAACATTTGCTGGCTAGAAAACCATGAGACAGAAAATTTAATAGAAAGACACAATTACACAGGCAGCACTGAGAACTGGAAAAGCTGGGTTTGAACCATGAGTGTGACCCCACAAAAGCTTTCCCAATGACTGCCCTGTTCTGCTTCCCCAGACCCCTCTGCTCCAACCACCCCAGTGCTGGAAGTGGCAGTGGCTGAGGTAGACACTACACAGGGTAGAGGTGAGACACAAAATGAGGCAGGGAAGGCAGAAGTAAAAGTGTAGCCCAACCTATGGCTGCCCGTATCTGAGCTTTGGTGGGCTGTACTGTTATTAAAAAAAAAAAACACCCAAGTAAATCCTGCAGGATGTCATTACACAACATCATAATAGAGTCTGTCATAAAAGAAAAAGAGCTTGCTGGCTCAGCTGACAAGACACCAAGACTCTTATTCTTGGGGTAGTATGTTCATGCCAGGCACTGGGTACAATCTTTAGTTTGGGAAGAAGCCATGGTGCAATGGTTAAGACGTCAGACTTTGGAGACAGACTAGTTGAGTTCAAATCCTGGCTCTGCCATTCACCAACTATGTGACCTTGGGCAAACTGCCTAATCAACTAGGCCTGTTAAGTGGGTACAATGATGTTAATCTCATAGCGATGTTAGAAGGGTTAAATGAGATAAACGTGAAGTGATCAACCTAAAACTGGGTGGGCACAGTGGAACGGTTCCATGAAAGCGAGTTATTGTTATAATTACTAAAAATTATGTGTCCCCACCCCAGTGCAGCCAAAAGCTAGACCAAATTTTGACAAGAGTAGAAAAATTAATACATAGAGAAACGTCTTGTCATATCTATTAACACAGATCTCATTATATAATCCCTCTTAACTATACCATGTGATGGCAAAGAGACCAAAACTGCCTGTAAAATAAAATATATTTTATTGTGCTTCTCAACTCCTCTGAGAAGTCCTAACCACAGGCAAATACAGAAAGGAAAGGCCAAAATAGGGAGAAAATCCAAATAAAATGAATTAAAATGGGAAAACTGTATGATACGTTATTTTATTATTTCCAAAAAATAAATCTGCCTTATAAGCTAAAGTGGTAAGCAATAACAAAGACCTGATGACAAGAGGTATCCCAACGTATATTTTAATCCATACGAATTAAAGTTTAAATAGTTATTTGATGTCTTTTTATAACAGTTTTAGCATATACAACTAAAATAAATGTGAAATTTTTTATTAGGAAAAATCTCAGAAAATAAAATTTTACTTTAAAAAATAGTTTCATCCCCCAATTCTAAATGGCTTTACATTAAAAGCTGGTCTTATAAATCATACCAATGTTTTCTTAGGTCAGTCTCCCAAGGCAATAGAAATAAAAGCAAAAATAAACAAATGGGACCTAATAAACTTACAAGCTTTTACACAGCAAAGGAAACCATAAGAAAAAAAAAAAGAAAGAAAGAAAAGAAAAGAAAAGACAACCTACGGAATGGGAGAAAATATTCGCAAATGATGAGACCAACAAGGGCTTAATCTCCAAAATATACAAACGGCTCATACAACTCAACAACAAAAAAACAAACAACCCAATCGAAAAATGGGCAGAAGGGGACTTCCCTGGCAGTCCAGTGGTTGAGACTTCACCTTCTAATGCAGGGAGTACGGGTTTGATCCCTGGTCAGGGAGCTACAATTCCCACATGCCTCGTGGGCAAAAAACAAAACATAAAACAGAAGCAATATTGTAGCAAATTCAATAAAGACTTTAAAAAATGGTCCACATCAAAAAAATCTTTTTTAAAAAAAGAAAAATGGGCAGAAAACCTTAATACAGGGGTCCCCAACCCCCCGGCCGCGGACAACTACAGGTCCGTGGCCTGTTAGGAATGGGGCCACACAGCAGAAGGTGAGCAGCGGGCAAGTGAGCGAAGCTTCATATGCCGCTAACCATCACTCACATTACCGCCTGAACCATCATATCCCACTGCACCCCCCACCCCAGTGGAAAAGCTGTCTTCCATGAAACCGGTCCCTGGTGCCAAAAAGGTTGGGGACCACTGCCTTAATAGACATTCCTCCAAAGAAGACATACAGATGGCCAGTAGGCACATGAAAAGATGCTCAACATCACTAATCATTAGAGAAATGCAAATCAAAACTACAGTGAGGTACCACACCTCACACCAGTCAGAATGGCCATCATCAAAAAGTCTACAAATAACACATGCTAGAGAGGGTGTGGAGAAAAGGGAACCCTCCTACACTGTCGGTGGGAATGTAAGTTGGTGCAGCCATTGTGGAAAATAGTATGGAGGTTCCTCAGAAAACTAAAAATCGAATTACCATATGATCCAGCAATCCCACTCCTGGGCATATACCCAGAGAAAACTATAATTCAAAAAGATACATGCACCCCTATGTTCATAGCAGCACTACTCACAATAGCCAAGACATGGAAACAACCTAAATGTCCACTGACGGATGAATGGATAAAGAAGATGTGGAAAAAAAAAAAAAGAAGATGTGGTACATATACACAATGGAATACTACTTACTCAGCCATAAAAAAGAATGAAATAGGGCTTCCCTGGTGGCACAGTGGTTGAGAGTCCACCTGCCGATGCAGGGGACACGGGTTCATGCCCCAGTCTGGGAAGATCCCACATGCCGCGGAGCGGCTGGGCCCATGAGCCATGGCCGCTGAGCCTGCGCATCCGGAGCCTGTGCTCCGCAACGGGAGAGGCCGCGACAGTGAGAGGCTCGCGTACCGCAAAAAAAAAAAAAAAAAAAAAAAAAAAAAA